>NW_017731796.1:1159898-1226381 GCF_001890085.2 Hipposideros armiger
AAGAAAGAAAGAAAGAAAGAAAGAAAGAAAGAAAGAAAGAAAGAAAGAAAGAAAGAAAGAAAGAAAGAAAGAAAGAAAGAAAGAAAGAAAAAAGAAAGATGGTGATTCTCTGGTCACTGATGTTAGTGGGCAAAAAACCTAAATTTTTTATTCTGCTGTTCTTTGTCTAACCCCTTTTTCTATTTTAGAATACCACATTGCATTTAATATCTTTGACTTTTAATTAAAGAACTTAGCACTTTTCATTTTTTGTGACTTATAATATTATTTCCACAACCTTATTCAATTTGCAATGTTTTTGCTACTTCTTTTTCTTAGATTTCCATTCTATTAACTGATTTTTTTATTTGAATCATTCACTTTTGTTCCCAACTATCATAGAATTTATGCAGTAATTTTTCTAATCTTTTTGTGATTGTTCCAGAAATTTTCATAGGCACATGCAGCTTAAAGTTAATCAATGTTAACTCCTATCACCTCCCTTCAAAAATACACATTAATATTTCTATGCATTTTGTCTTGTTTTAAGCCCATAATACCTTATTGTTTTTATACAATGTTTGTTTAGATGTAGCAACATATTAAACTCTTTCTTTTTTTTTTTTTTAGCTGAGCCATCCTGCTACCTGTTGGCAGCTCAGCGGCTGCTCAGCTCGGGCTGGACTCGAACCTCTGTTGCTCAGAACGCAAACTCTTGAGCGAGCTCTTAACCAACTGAACCACTCGGCTGGCCCTTAAACTCTTTCTTTATATCAGCCCATCTTTCATTTAAGCCCACCCATCTGAGATTTTTTCCTTCTACTTGAAATTATACCTTTGGTAAGAATCTGTGGGTGGCAAAATGCCTCAGTTATTTTTTTAAATGGCTTTATTTTTTATCATTTCACTGTAGTTGTAGTCCTTTGGATGCTCAGCATATGGTGGGGGGACATGGAAAGGAGGTGGTCTTAGTTTAGATTCATCATCTTGAGTGGGTTCTATATTTTGTTTTCTGACCCCTGTGTTCTATATAGTTATCAAACTGGGAAGTCAAGGTTACCAGGTTTGGCAGATGTCACAGGATGAAAGCTAATTTCAGAAATAACTTACCTTTCTGAAGCTCCATGTTCACGCTATTAAAATCAAAGGATTCCTTACCATCTTTTTGGCTCACCAATGTACATTTAAAACATTTTATTCATCATGTTTAATTGTTGTCAGTGGATCTGTTTAGCATATAAGACTGTGATAGACGAAAAATTAAACACAATAGACTCCCACTAGAAGCAATTTTCTAAGCTTTACCACCCCTCTAAATCAGTAGCTAGAAATTGAAATACAGTTTATGATAAAATCCCATAATTGATGTAATGCAAAATATACTAAATTTCCTGATGACTAATTATTAAGCTTCTCAAATTATTAAAATGTTATCATCATACTAGTTCCTTAAGACTGTTGTAGTAAATTACCACAAACTGGATGTCTTAAAATAACAAACCTATTCATAGTTCAGGAAGCTAGAAATCCAAAATCAATCTCTTGGTAAAGTTCATTCCTTCTAGAAGCACTGAGGGAAAAATTTACTCTTTCAGCTTCTGGTGGCTTTCTGCAATCCTTGGTATTCCTTGTAGCTACTTTAGTTCAATCATTGCCTCCATCTTCACATGGCTGCTTTTTTCTGTCTCTCTGTATGTCCTCTTCTCTTCTTGTAAGGACATCAGTCATTGGATTTAGGGCCTACTCTAATTCAGTACAACCACATCTTAACTAAACACATCTCGAAAGACTCTACTTCCAAATAAGGTCACATTCTGAGGTTCTAGATCAATTTGGGAGGAACACTATCCAACCCTCTGAAATCACCTTGAGCTTTCGCCTAATGATAAAACTCTCATTTAATGTGGGGAAACAAATTTATATTGCATCATATCAGAACATACTATTGGCCTAATATCCCTTACCTCTGTCTCGCAGTGTCAGGCATCTTTTTTATTTAGGATAAGTTCACTATGTATTTTTAAGATCTCCTTCAAGGATTCTGTAGCCCAGAGTTCATCACTCCTTTCTTCCCACCATCTGAATTATATTTTCCAGGCAACCTGATAGCACCAAATTCTTATAATGACCCATCAGAACACAACAAGCCACAAAAGATTCAAAAGTATTCAAAGTTTCATGGTGCAGCAAGGCAAGCTTGTCAGTTAAACTTCAGCAACAAACTTCACCTACCAAGGCAATTCCATGATCTGGCTCCAATCTAACTCTTCAGCCATATCTCTTGCCAAAAGTACTCCCCCACCCCCTATCCTGTCCTGTGTTCTTCTCTTTGGCAATATAGAATTACTCATGATTCTCCAAATGCAAGATATTATACCATGCCAATGTGCCTTTGGACATTTTGTCTGGCATGCTCTGACACCTCTTATTTACCTGGTGATCTATTGTTCCTTCAGGAAACTGATCAATAATTTTCTCCTCCATGAAGGCCTGTCTATCTACCTGCTCAGATCATTTTTTGCTAATACCCTTCCTAGGTGTACCAGTTACAGTAGTCTGCTATTACACATTCTCACTGCATTTAATGTAATAGTTTATCTTAAATGTCTTTCTTTACCAGAATGTAAATTCTTTTGTATCTTCATTCCAGCACAGAGTCTGGTTCATGGTTGGCACTCAGAAACTATTAAATAGATTCAGCAAGATGCTTATCATCTACCTCTATGCCAGGCACAGTTTAGTGGGAATAAAAGGATAAATAGGGCCTGATTCTGACTTTCTGGGTATTGTGTTCCATTTCTATTGACCTCCACCTGGTAGCATGAACTTTCAAATTCAGGATTTGCCACTTGCTTCTTCAAAACAATTCTGATTTTTAGAGACGTGATTTATTACACTGCTACCACTTCAAATGTAAAAGCAAAACCTTTTAAGCCATCCTCTACAATTACTTCCAGACAAACAATACTCACCCTTCTCCGACAAAATTAGTTACTTTATTAGTATATTAAGCCCTGGTGTCTCTACTGCCAGACTCACGCATTCATCTTTCACTTAGTGCTCATCAGGTCAGCTGCTTCCATTCCATTTAGAGTTCATATTGTAAACCTTCTGAAACGAGCAGCCTTTTCTAGACTTAGGTATGTATATTGTTCAAGTTATTTACTAGAGAAACCCTTGGGCCATCTTAAGAAGCTCTAACTCTTGTCTTTTTGTTTCACAAATGAAGTAAAAGCTTGTCCTCTCCCCAACCCACCCATTTTTGAAAGCCTTATGAGATCATTCATCCTGTGCCATATTTCTGCCTGTACTTGTCTTATCGATGTTCCATCACAATTTTAAAGCAAAATGCCAGTTGCTCAAGTAGATGAGAATCAATATTAAAAGCATTTTATACTACTGTCAATACAGGTCTTCACAAGGATCTGATAGTACAATTATTTCTCTTTTCAAAGGCTGGAAAGAGCTTCCTTCCTAATGGGGTGCATTCTTAGCCTCTACACTTCCAAATGCTGCAATTTTAATTAAAAATTTTACTACATTCTCTCTTTTAAATTAACCGCAAAAGAAAACTCTAGTTTGTTTTCTATTTTAGAGATTTTATCATGGGCAATTCCTTGAAAAATAAATAGTAAATTCGCTGAAAAAATTGAAGATTTGAATCAGTATCTTTTTCAATATAAAAGCAATTTTACAGTTGTCCTCCTGAAAGAGTAATCGGTGGAGTTTTCTGAACAATCTAGGCTGCTAGTCTAAATTCAATTTCATTGTGTCATACATTGGTCTCATAATACTTAAATGGTTCATTTGTACTAGTTTCCTTTTTCCCTAAAGAAATTGAAGAAAACTTAAGAAAAAAATGAAACACTACATTTTACTAATCTTAGTTTTCCACTTATTAAATTAAGTGTAGAAGTTTAATGTTGTGTACTTTTGGGTGGGGTGTGTGTGTGTGTGTGTGTGTGTGTGTGTGTGTGTGTGTGTGTGTGTGGTATATATGGGGAAGGTCCTTTACATAAAAGGTAATAGGGTATGTATCTAAATGATTTTGCTATATGATCTTGGGATATTCCAATAACTTCTCTATTTCTTATTAAGTGAATTAGGTGACCTCTATGTCCCTCCTGGTTTTAACATTCTAAAACATCCTTAATTAAGATGTTGAGACCTGAATTTTGACTTCTGTCCACAAAAAGTATTGACATAAGTTTTGCAGGACAATTTCACAAGTGTCTAGGAGAGTCCAGAAATGTCATCCATCCTCTAGATGACTTTCATTTTGTTCTTCCATTTATCCAACAAGTCATTGTTAAAAATTCATTTCATGCAAAAACCAAATACCCTGTTTCCATAGTGCTTAGGCATTTTTCTAGCAGAGCCCTCACAATATTGAATCAAACTATCTAATTAAAGTCTATCTGCTCCATTAGAATGTGAACATCTGCAGGGCACCTAATGTACAATATTTTGCCACGTATAATGCACACGTTTTTGCCCAAATTGGTGAAGGAAAAATAAGGATGTGCATTATACATGGGTAGTACTAATTCTGTATCTATATAAATGTTTTTAATTATTTTATGAGTTAAAAATGTAACTCTATAATCAATAGTGATATCCATATGCAAAATAATACCCTGGAATATGATCATCAGTTTTATTGAATTTATGATGAACTTGCAACAATTAAGAGTTCTTGGCCTTCTATGATGTGTAAATACCGTAAATTTGTTACTGGTACATAAAATTTCTTGTACCCTGTATCTGTTCTTGTGTTTTGTAATTATTTTTACATAAATTTTTTGTACCATAATATGTTAAAAAATAAATGCTAAAATTCCTGTGTAATACAACAAACAAGTGCCTAAATGTAACCAAATAGAAATTTAAATTAAAATGGGCAGTCGGATGGCTCAGTCAGTTAAAGTGCATGCTCTTAAAAACAAGGTTGCTGGTTCAATTCCCACATGGAATGGTGGGCTGTGACCCCTGCAACTAGATTGAAAATGGAGACTGGACTTGGAGCTGAGCTGTACCCTTCACAACTAGAATGAAAACAACTACTCAACTTGACTGAAATGCGCCCTCCACAACTAGATTGGAACAACTACTTGACTTGAAGCTGATGGGTCCTGGAAAAACACACTGTTCCCCTTGCCCAATAAAATCTTTAAAAAAAAAATTGTATTAAAAAATTAAAATGAAAGATTTTTTCCCTGAAAGTTTGGTCCAAAAACGTAGGTATGCATTATACATAGCAAAATATGGTATTTCTTCCATCTTTATATTCCCTGAGTTTTGCATAGTGTTGAACACATAGTAGATGTTGAGTTGCTGTTTTCTAAACTATCATAAAATGAAAAGAATCATGACTCTTAAACTTCACCTTGGAATTAAAATAGACTTTCTTGGGCCGGCTGAGTGGCGTGATGGTTAAGAACTGGCTTGGGACAGCAGAGGGCCCCGGTTCGGATCCCACATATGAGGGCCAGTGACATTGCCCTCCACAGCTAAGATGCTGAACAACAGCTCAACCTGGAGCTGGGCTGCCATGAATCGCCGGCAATGGCATAGGCTGCAGCCCCTGTGTCAGTGGGTTGCCATGGGCTACCATGTGTAGCCAGCAGCCAGCGTGAGCGGCCAGCAGCCGCAGTGAGCGGCCGTCCAGAAGTCGGCGACTGATCTGCCTCGCCTGGGAAGAGTGCAATGATGGTGCCAACTTGGGCCAGTGAAGCAACGTCCTCCACAACTAGACTGAAGAACAAAAGGACAGCAACTTGTCTGTTCCCCTTCCCCCAATTCCCCTGCACTGTTCCCCTCCCCCCAATTCCCCAATAAAAATCTTTTTAAAAATATAAATAAATAAAATAGACTTTCTTGAGAAGCACAGTTTCAGATATATTCACAGTAGTCTTATCAACAACTAAAGTCTTTATCTCTTGCTAGACATGTAATTGCCAGCATAAAAGCAATGAGCTTTAAACAAAATGTCATCTTTGTGAGAAAATCAGTATAAATCAGCATGCCTTAGTTATTGACACTTTCAGAGTCATTGTTAACAACCTCCCCCCAAACAAGTCAATTCTTTTAGGAGAACTTTCTGATAAGTACATATATAGAGGGAGGAAACCTTTCTGGCAAGCACATATATAGAGGGAGAAAACTGTTTTTTCTTTTAGGGAGAAAACTATGTTTGGAGAAAAAACCTTTCAGTAGGGGTATCTTATTTTGGATTCTACCAGAAGCAGACACTGACACAAAGATTGGGAGCAACAGGCTTACTTGGGAGGTGAACTCATAAAACAATAGTAAGGGAATGGGATGAGAAGGAGGGAAGGAAACCAATAAACTATGTGTTACCCACTGGAGCTTAAATCTGCTGGGGAACTATAAGAGTCTGTGTAGAGCACAGGCTGAGAATCATTCCACCTAAGGGGTGAGGGACCTGGGCTATCTCTATACATGAACATCCATCAGTCATTGGTTGAGGGTTGTCTGGGGAGAGGATATTCCTCAGCATTTATGGCTTGACAGAGCATGGGCATATGTGTGAGCAGGCTCTGATAACCGGAGAAAACCCTCAGACAAAGAGATACAGGCTCTCACTGATGGTTTTCAAGCCTGTCTGAACTGATTTGGTATTTGCATGAGAAAAGAATAGAGATTCCAGGATCAAAGAAGACAAGGATGTAAAATTGAAATGGAGAAATGGAGAAACAATCTAAGCAGAAACTGTCATTTGAAACAGCAAACTAACATCCCCAGCAGGAAAGTGGCTGATGGAATTTTATGCACAGGAATCTCTAATGTTCAATTTGTGGCTGTTTATATTGCTGACATGTAAATCTTTCCTCTGCATCCAGCCCAATTCCAAATTTTCTGCAGTCAGTTTCACATAAAGCCCTTGTAGGTTTTGGTTTTTTTTTTTTTAATTGAAACTGAGGAAAGACTTGGATTTCATAGTTTGGTCCAATGTGATGCAGAACAAAGCCAGAACAAGCAAGATGCAGGTATGACACTTAAAGTCCCCTAATTCAGAGGAATTAAAAAATTCACAGCCACAGGTGACCATGAGGCTAGGAGCACCTGAAGAATTTTCAGGTCTTTTGAGGAAAATTGTGGCTTTATCTCCTTGGTTGATTTGTGGCAAACTTATCCAAATTTCATAGGTCAGGAGACACAGCTAATATGCAAGATGCACATGGAATCAATTTTTTACATCTTAACAGTTCACTTCCCGGCACTCCTACCCAGCCACTACAAGGACCCCCTAATTACACCTGAAATGCTGTATCACACATTCAGAAATAATGGTTGAGGAATGAATCACCTTCCACTTTCCCAGAACAATGATAGGTCTAAAATGCCTTGTGGCCATGTGCTGGACCAATTTCTGCCTTGTTTCTGCAGACTGACTATGAGAACGTGAGCACCTAACAAACTTCTCTGGTCATCAGTTTTCACCCCTGTTGAAAGTGGAGTTTGAGAGATCTTCAATGACTCTCTGCACCTTATTTACTCTAAGATTCTCAATTTTATTTTAAACATTTACAAACACAGCATTAGACTGCAGGAATTTTGAAGGCTAGGGTCAAATTTTATTTATATTCTGATTAGAATGCTCTTTGTCCCTTTATTTGCCCTTTTTGTAATTTCCTCAAAAACTTTCTGATGTTCCAGTCAATGTTGATTCCTGTTATCTATTCTTTCATTGCATCCTGTCTATCTGTTCATAGATCTGTCACGTACTTATCACATATAATGTTTACCTGCCTCTAGAAAATGCGCTTCTTAAAACAGAGTATTAAACTTTCATCTGTGTAACCATAGCACTTAGCATGATACTGAATGTAATAACTTAATAATGGTTGTTGAATAAATCAATGAGTAAATGGATGACTGCCTTCTGTCCCCTATAGCTCCTAACATACTTTGGTGATGATGCAAGTTAATAAAGTTTGTAATGAATTATTTTATTCAAGACCTTCCAGAATTGTTTTTATGACATTAGAGAGGTAGTCAGAGTAATGACAGCAAGAATCTGCTTGGGTGTGGAGAAGTGAGTCTTTTCATCTGTAGATTGAGACCAGGTAGAACTTTCTGTTTTGAATATCTTCAAAACAGAAAGTGTTTAATATTTTAATTTTATACTGCCTTTTATTTACTATATTACAGATAGGTTAGAGAAGATGTTTCATTCCAAAATTCTTTCTATTTCAAGATACACTAGTGGAAAGTGATTGGATTTGATTCACACAAGATTATTACTGTCATCAAATATTTATTAAGATCTTAGTAAGACAGGTTAGTTGGTATAATAATATCAGGCAGTCAGAAATTCCCTGGTAGACTGAGCAAAGATAAGGAAAAAACTGGTAATTCCTTAAACTAGCCATTCCTTTCAAAATTATAGGGTAACTCCCACATACTGGAACAAAGACATCAATCATGCCCCAGAGCAACAAAGACATTTTGGAGGACATTACGAAAGGCCTCCCCAAAGTCAGCAACAGAACAGGTCCGATGGACGCTTTGATAACAGGCACCAGTATTTCAGCATTCCCCCTTCCAGGCAAGCTAGTGGGCATCCCATTTTCCAGGTACTCCCTCCCACTTGGGAGCTGTAACCTTTCTCTTGCATTAATAAAACTATCCTCTGCTACAAACTCTAACTCTCTGGTCCGTGTCTCCATTCTTCAGCTTCACGAGACTACAATTCCGGTACAAGAAATATCCTACATCACTAGTGTAAGTCAAACATTTGCTAGGAGTTAGAGAAAATATACAGCAGAAAAATATGGCTCTTGCCATCAAAGGGATTTCATTACAGTGGGAAACAATTCATAGAATAAATATAGATACACCCATCCAAAAAAGTACGCAATATATGCCTAATAAAATGTGGACCATAAGTTCTACAGGGTTTTAGAGGACTGAGAGGGACAGGCCAGGGTTGAGGCATCCACAACAAAGGCAGGAGGTACTTCATGAATTTAAATGTAGGATGAGTACATCAGAAAGGTGATTGGTGAGCACACTGGAAGAAAAGATGCATATAGGCACATTAGCAGATGCATACCACAGACTGGGACTGAAGCTCACATGCTGTTCATTATGTAAAATAATGTTAATATTTGATATTGGGTTAAATCAACAGTCAAATGCTAGGCAGTAAATTTCTCCCAGGAATTATTTTGTGGTGAAGTCATTTCACACATATCAGCCAACAAATATTTACAAGGTTCCTTTAAGAACTGTATACCTGTAAGTTGTACCTAGATCGGCTCCCTTTCTCACTTTGAGTAATCACTAATCATTATCACACCCACTTTCATGAAGAGACAAAGAAGAGAGAGTAGGAAATATGACATAGATGTTGTAGGGTAAGAAAATAATCTTCCCTCTACCCTTTTGAGTTCTTTGTTGAGCCCCCTGAAATGACAGATTAACAAGAAAAAAGCAAACACAAGTTTATTAATGTGTATACCTCATGTATATATAAGATATACGCAGTGAAAAGTGAGTAACTCTTCAAGGTGGCTTATAATTCAGAAGTAAATGCCATCTTAATAGAGAAAGGGGAGGGAGAATGTAGGGGACAGAGGATGTAGGCCTCTTAGGGGAGAATAAATGATTTTTGGGAAAGACAAATGGGCCTTTAGAAGAATAGATAGAGGGTGTGATAGTTTGTGACAAAGTTTAAGTGTGGTCTAGTCTTCTCTCCTGTGATAAGAGTCAATCTTCCCTGATGGATGAAACTCCTGGGAAGGCGATCTATGACAATTGAGTTTCTTCTGGAGGATCTGTCTTTAGGCAGATAAAAGACTTCAGAGAAAGCCTCTCCCTGTATTAGCTGTTTTTCAAGTGCTTAAAGAGAAAAATATATATATATCAATATACCAAAGCAGCATATTTTGATGTGGTAGTCTGCTACCCTTCAAGATCAAGAACTCTGATTTTAGACACACACAAACCTACATTTGAATTCTGACACTTACTAGCTGTGTGGTGTGTCTCTGGGCAATTTACTTAAGAGGACTCAAAAGTCTGGGGTTTTTTCCCTGCAAAATGAGGGTAAGAAAAGTGTTTACTTCACAGAATTTCAGTGAGAATTTAATGTGTGAAATTGTTTAAAGCACTTACCATGGTGTTTGGCACATATTCATGCTTCATAAACATTTGTAGTTTTTATTGTTGTAACTTAGATGGCTGTACAACTTGCAATGAAATAGAAAAATGGTTGAGAAAAAAAGATATATGGTTAAGCAAAACATTCCTGATACTCACTTCAGCTCTAGCTCTGTTTAACATTCTCTTCTCATTCTCAAGGCTTTGGTAGGTTTAGAGATCTATACAAAAATCCCCACTATTCCCTTCATAGAATTCCAACCATAAGAAATGCATAAATTAAGCTACCACTTAAGATGTAAGAACAGCATCCTTAAGACTAAAAGAATTGGAGTTTTCATGGCACCATCTTGCATCTGTCACCTTGTAGCATTTATTACCACAGCCCACTTCTTGCTGCCTTGGTATTTTTAATTAATGTTTCATCATTATACCATTTTTATTTATATATGTGACATTCAAAATTTTAAGAGGTTAATGCAATCTAGTAGGAATGTGGTTTTTGTTTTGTTTTGTTTTTTTGCTGATAAAACTCATCATTAATATTATAAAA
The DNA here is from genome assembly GCF_001890085.2 of Hipposideros armiger. Classification (NCBI taxonomy): domain Eukaryota; kingdom Metazoa; phylum Chordata; class Mammalia; order Chiroptera; family Hipposideridae; genus Hipposideros; species Hipposideros armiger. The sequence goes on from NW_017731796.1 coordinate 1,170,559, forward strand.
GAATATTACAGCCAGAATGTACTCAGGCATTTTGAGGGCATTGAAGGGGAAACTCAGCTATTAAAGGGAAAACTTTTTCCTTCTTCCCTTCTAGGTTGTTTGAATGGTCTAATAATCTGTATCATGTCAATTTGACTAATGGGAAAGAAACAAATTTAATTACATAGACATGGGACCCTCCCAAAGACATGAAGACTCCATAGCAGTCAAGCAATTAAGACTTGTATTATCATTCTGAGCTAAGGAGAAGGGGGTAGGGTCTAGGGCTTTAAAGTGGAGAAAGACAATTCACAGGAAGAGGAAAAGACCAAATGTTTGGTAAACAAATGCTTACCATGCCATGTAATAAGCCTTTCTGATATAAAAAACTTATCTCTGGAAATAGCTCTCTTCTTGGTACAGGCCCCACATTGAAAGTCTTTTAGGCAGTTAAGAGAGAGGTAAAAAGCTTTTCCTGAGTCTGCTGCATCTTATTTGCCTTCAGCTAAAAACAATCCACATGCCAAAGTTGCACATTTTGAGGTATTCTATTCCTCCTCATCTTCATTTAGTCTAACTCATTCATTTTATGCAGAAAGAATCAAGGCTCACAGAAGTTAAGCCCAGTGTCGAACAGATTTGCAAAATACATTGGTTGGATGAATGAATAAATGTTAAAATTAAATTAATATTATTTGCCTTTGAAATAAATTTTCTTTCTACTATTTAACAATAAATAAGTTAAATTTTAAAATTTCAGACAATGCTTCTACAAGGCATATAGACATTTAAGCATGAATACCACCTTAACTTTGATCATAGGTGACAAATCAAGATGCATAGAAAGAAATGAAACCTCAGGCTATAATCACAGAACCAGCTCAAAATGGTCCTATCCTGTTTAATGAGACACCAAGTTGTTTTTTAGAGATAACAGACCAAAACTGCAAGTCATGCAGCCAAAGTATGCACAGGGGGGGAGAACTGTGACCTCCAGTGGCACCAGGAACCAAAGTCTTCCCTCCACCCCCACAAAACAGAATCAAAGAACCAAGACAAAACTGTAACTTAAACACACCCAGATCCTTTCAGAGGCAAAGGGTCCATTGTCCAGAGGCAAAGGGTCCATTGTCCTTTTACTATAAATGGTCAAGTTCCAAAGTCCTTCCATTAAAACTTGCCCCTCACCGCTTAAAAACCCTTAACCTAGTCCAGCGAGCAAGATGGATTTGAGGCACTATTAGGTCTCCCACCTTCTCAGTTGGCACCTTTTTGATCAATAACTTTTTCCTTACTTCAAACTCTTGACAGTTTGAGTTTTAGCCTTTGGAAGAGTTGGGCCCATTAACTTGGGCTTGGTAACAAAGCTGAAGCCCTTTGCTTTCACCTTGGATCTGTGGGAGTATGCAGAAAAACACTGAATTTTGAAGGTTGCCACAAGTTGCTTTACTCAAGACTCAGAGTTAAATAACCTATCTGTACTTAACCCCAGGTTTTCAGGAATCTTTTAACATATTTGAGAATTTTGAATTGTATTTCAAAGGCTCATAAAAGTATTTGAAGCTTCCTGGCTTTTATCTTTAGGCAAGTGTTTAAAAAATGAACACACTTTTTTTCCTGGGCTAGAGTGTCAGTTAATATCATGATGAAATTGACCTAACCACTCCAGCCCCTAAATTTTCAACATGCTCCCTACGTCCTTTTCCTACCCAACATGAGCTCTGTCCTTCAGTATTGAGTGAAAGGCTTTTCCTGACTATGCAGTTCCAACACTCCCAACATTTGACGGAATTTGTGGAATTCTAAGAATGTTGTCATTAACACTCAAATAGAGGAGAGGAAATGACCATTTTAATCAGCAATTGAAATTAGTTCCAGACTGAGCAAAAGGAAGAAAGAGACCTGCAGACAATTAGACCTCCTGTGGTTGCTAAGCGAAGGGCTTGTTTAGTTTCTACATTTTTATACAATTCATGGTACTAATTTGTGGTTATTATGTTCTGCCTGCAATCAGGAAATTCCCTACCTGAGTACAAGAAAGATTGTTTACTATGGTGGTACCTGACTAGTTTCATTGAATTAATAAAATGAATTAAGCTTCAATGCACTAATAACTTTAATACTTGGACACTGTGTATATCCTGGAGAAGGTCAGGATAAGGACAGATGCTACAGTCCACTGGGCCTGTAGCTTTTAGTCTTTTTCCACTTTTTAGTTTCTGCCACTATCCCAAACTTCAGTGTTTCTAACTGCTTTCTGAGTTGGCAATCTTCCAGCTAAGGCCATATCCAATTATTTATTAATTTAAAAATATAGGTGCCTTCTCATTCCTGCCCTCTCCAGACAACAGTAACGTATCCAAAATTAAACTCATTCCTCAAAATCTCTTCAGTATTTTCTACTGTGTATCTTGATAAGTAGCAACATCGTCCACCCACAGCAGTCATTTTTGCCCAATTCTTACTCTTCTCATTCAATCTCCTATAAAGTTTCTAAGTTCTATAGTCTAAATATATCTTGGCTACATCTCTCTTTTCCATCCTCATTGCCATGGCTACATCTCTCCTATCCATCCTCATGGATGTACTGCATTTCTCCTGAAATATAACAACTGTTTCATAATTGTTCTACCTTGCCCTGTTTTTATCTTATATATATTCACATTGCAGAATTTTTTAATGTTAAATTTTTGCTGAACACTTGAAATGTATTTTTTTAGTTAAACCAATAAAACCTGGGAGAGAAAAAGATCGTTATTTTATTGACCACACAGATTAATAGGATCAAGAGCTAGGAGTGTCTACATTAACATTACGTAACTATTCTAGGAAATCCTCGCCTATGTAAATAATGTTATTATTTGTCTAAGAAACTTTCTTAAAATTCATTTGTCTGAACAACAGACTGCTCAGCTAGCCCCCTTCTCCAGACAACAGACAGCTAATCAGGATCCATAGCTCTTATTGTACAATAAAAAATATATTTGGTCTTTGTTCCATTACTGGCACAGAGCCCTTAAAACCCTTGGAATTTCCTGAGTGATAAGAATGTCTTTTGTTGTTCATAATGAGTTCTTCTCAACCATAATTGTGTTTATGCTAATGAGGTTGTGAAGCACCTTAAACAGCTTCAGGATGGAGGTTGGTTACCAAAGTAGCCAAATGCACAATTAGTGTTGGCATTTTCAGCCCCCCCCCCCCAATCTCTATGGAGGGAATAGGAACTGAAATTGAGTTCAGTTACATGGCCATTGATTTAGTCAATCATGCCTATGTAATGAAACTCCATATAAAAACCCATGAACAAGGAGATTAAACTTCCTGGTTGATAAACACACTGATGTACTGAGAGAGTGTAGTGCCCAGAGAGGACATGGAAGCGCTGTCCTCCTTCCCAGATCTTTCCCTATGTATCTCTTCATCTGCCTGTTTGTATTCTTTTTAATAAACCAGTACTCTTAAGTATAGTGCGTTTTGGGTTCTAAAAACTTGAAGAAGAGTTAGGAACTCCCATATTTGCAGTCAGCCTGGCAGAAGCACAACTAGCTTGAGGGATACCTGAGATTTGCAGCTGGTATCTGAAGTAGTGACGATCTTTTGCCCTTAACTTGTGAGGTCTGTGCTAACTCCAGGTGTTATCAGTCCAAAGCCCATATGCCTGATGCTTCGAAAGGCCAAAATTCAAAACATCAGAGTTTGGAGAAAGGAAAAACCAGTTTATTGATCAAGAAGGCACCAAATAAGAAGACGGGAGATCTAAAGTGGTTCCTCAAATCCATCTTCTCAAAGTACAGAATTCAGGCTTCTTGTAGTGAGGGGATGGTCAAGAGGTGATTGACCACTGCATATATCCGGGCACCAACAGAAGTCCCAGGAAGATGGTGCTAGTTAATGTGAGTCCAGTCATGGTCACAGGTTTCTGTAAATCTTTGTCAAACAATATATACTTCCCTTATCTCATCAAGCCCTAAAGCAGAATACCTCTAATGCTTAGCTTGTCTACATACAAGGCTAAACAGAAGCTATTAGCCCAAAGACCCTGGGAATAATATAGGCTTGAACAAGATAGAGTCAGAAAGACTGCATTTTACTCTGTTAACATAGGTAGTGTCAGAATTTAATTGAATCATAGGACACAAAGCTAGGTGTCACAAAATTGTTGGAATGAAGCTCTCTTCTCAGGTAAAAAAATAGCTCAACTCTGCGAACTCCTCACTTGTCAAACATCTGTTTACTCATCAAGATGCACTTCAAAACTCTCCCTATGTCCACCAAACCAAAACAATATTTGGAACTTTATTTAATACCTGTCAGATCCTCGTACTGAAAGACCAGTTTAACCTAAAATCTTATAAGTATTCTTCCTTGTCCTTTCCCTTCTGATCATTTGGTCAACATGATGTTCTCTCCCCCTGCAGCGGGTAATGCACTTGGCTCTACTTTAGCAAAAGATTATTTGGGTGGTATTTTTAGGAAGTCAGCAGTCAACAAATCCTATGAGGAATGTACTATTACTATCGGTATTTTAAAGATATGAAAACTGAGTAATAGATTCATTGGGTAACTTTCCCAAAGTCACATACCCACTAAATGATGCAACCTTGCTTTGCTTCTAAAACCAACTTCTTTTTTTTCTTCATAAACAAGTGGATTAAAATAATGTCATTTAAGTCATAAACAAATGAGTTTGCAATGATATTAAACCAATATACAACATAAATGTTCATCTTTTCCTAATTCTAATCCAAAAGAAGGAAGTGTTTGGTGACATGAAATTGTCAGAGCTATTATTTTTTCATCAGCTTCCAGTTTTTTGAGTGCCCAGTTACCATGGTCATTAATAAGTTTTATCGTTGCCATTGCAGGTTATATAAGCCATCTCCCTAATGACTTAAGGTAATTCGGGTTGAGTTTCTGTTCTTGAAAATCCAGAGTCTTTGACTAATTCAAGAGATAACAGAAATCTTGAAAGAAATCAATGATTGAAAAAGTCTCTTGTTATTTTCTACAATGATAAAAGGAAATTACTTGTTACCATTTTACTTTTGAATTACCCATTAGACAAAATGATCTTCAAATTAACATGGCTCAGAGGTATTTAAAACTCAAAGTGGTAAGGCGATAATGAGATTGCACTTAATTGCTTTATTTAAGGACTGGACTCCAGGTCCAGGTAGAATGTACATCAGGACTCTGAAAGTAATCCTAGACCTGTTCATTATTGTCATCCACAGGAGCAATATTTGAGTAATCCTGGAGCAAGACAGAGAAGCTTGGACAGAGCCTGACTCATACTTGGCTGTAGAAAAGACTAAAGAAAGACACTTCAGAGAAAAACTAGGCATGTTCTTAGGGTCAGACTATTAAAGGGGCTACATCTCAGGAAGGATTAGAAACTTTAAAATACAAGGTCTGACAATTATGTTTGTGAACTTGCCACCGTGCACTTATTACACATTGGCAGCACTGTACAAACAGCTCGGTAAGGTTTCATAGCCTTGGTACATCTGTGTCTCACAGCTGTGTTCCGGTCGATGTGTGGTGGTGTCTTGCTGAGTGGCGTTCATTATTGTTTTTGCGTGTTTTTGTGTGCCATCACGAGAATGTCTGAGCTTGAATTAGAACAAAGAACAAACATTAAATTTCTTGTTAAACTTGGCAAGAGTGGAAGTGAAATCAGGGACATGTTAACCCAAGTTTATGGGGATAATGCCAGGAAGAAAAATGGCAGTGTACAAATGGATTAAACATTTTTCTGAGAGGAGAGAATGTGTCACTGATGAAGAGAGGTCAGGGCGGCCAGTAATGAGCAGAACTGACGAAAACATTGTAAAAATTTGTCAAATTGTGCGTCAAAATCGCAGGCTGACCGAGAAGCATAGCAGACAAGTAAACATCTTAACTGAAAAACTTGGCATGAGAAAGATGTGTGCAAAAATGGTCCCAAAGGAGCTCTTGAATCACTACAGTGCACCAGCTCACACAGCACTGTCTGTGAGGGAGTTTTCAGCCAGTAAACAAGTAACTGTATTGGAACACCCTTCCTACTCACCTGATCTGGCCCCAAGTGACTTCTTTCTTTATCCAAAGATAAAGGAAATATTGAAAGGAAGACTTTTTTTTCTTATTAAATTATTTTTTGAAAGGAAGACATTTTGATGACATTCAGGACATCAAGGGTAATATGACGACAGCTCTGATGGCCATTCCAGAAAGAGTTCCAGCTTTGAAGGGTGGACTAGGCACTGATATCAGTGCATAGCTTCTCAAGGGGAGGACTTTGAAGGTGACTGTAGTGATATTCAGCAGTGAGGTATGTAGCACTTTTTCTAGGCTGAGTTTGCAAACTTAATTGGCAGACCTCATATATCGACTCTGTGTTCATATTCCAAAGTATCCCAGTAGAGACAAGAAGAATTTGATATAAAATTAGAAGACAATTTTACACACAGATCCCTTTTGTTAAATATTTAAATATTGATCTAGGTGAATTCATCACAAGCATATATATTGAGTTTGTAGATGACACATAGTTAACATCTGTCAGGATCTCCTAGTAAAGAATCAGAATTCAAACTGACATGCTAGTATCAGGAGCCCTAATCAACAAGATAGCATTTAAAGTCCGTTGCCCACTGCCACTGCCCAAAATCATAGTCTTATCATCTCTCATTAGGATGACTGCACCAACCTCCAGTACCCATACTTACGCATGGTCTGTAACTTCACACCTTACTCTTCTGCAGTGCCAAAAAGTACTTTACAAAATACAAATCTGCTTCTATCATGCTTTAAAAATCCCCACTGTGCCACCACTTTTTACAGGATAAAATCTGAAACCCTCAGCATGGTGCATAAGTCAGTTCAGTCCAGTCTATCACTCCAGCCTTGTCCCCTGCAGCATCCTCCAATGTGTGTCCTTCTGTGGACCCATCCCAACAACTCCCCTGGCATTCCTCAAACAGAGCCGGGCACTTACACCCCTGCAAATGTCTATACACACTGCTCTTGCAGCTCGATGTCCTCACACAGCTCTCCATCTGGACAATCTATTCATCCTTCAACATGGGACTGGATGGCCCTGCCCCTGATGACATTTCCTTGCTCCTTCACCTGTTAGTTAGCCATTTCTCTCTGCTCCCTATAGCACATTTTTAAGTTCATGTTTTCACACTTATACATGTTATCTGTTTTTCTGGCAGTGTCTTGAACTGGACCATGAGTACTTCTAGGACTCAGGAGCCAGATCACCTGGAATGAATTTCTAACTCTTCTACTTCCTGACTGTTTGACATCAGTCAGGCTACCTAATCCCTTTTTGCCTCAATTTCATCATTTGTGAAATGAGGGTAATAACAGTGCCTAATCTATAGGGTTGTTGTATGGATTAAATGAGCCAGTATGCACCCAACTTTGCTGGCATGCCTCCAAATCTTTGTCTCACTTTCTAACCAAGGGCTTCTTTGAATCTTTATTTCAGTTTTAGCGGGAGCTGAGAAATCACTAGTGACAGAAAGCCCTCGGGGTATCAGTGAGAGAGGAGAGACAGGGAGAGATTACAGTCTGACAAAAAAGCTAGAGGGAAGAATTTGATACACAACCTTGCCATGAATGAATGAATGAATGAGTGAACGAATGAATGAATAAAATTAAGCAACCATCTAAATGCATGTATAGAGGAAAGAACAAGGTAAAAAAGATCTAAATATGAAAAACCTTAAGATATAAACAATTCGTGTCAGCATAAATAATATAATATACAAGCATCACTTCAAAATCATGACACTTTGAGTGTAGTGTGAAGTTGGTTATTTTACTTTATAATAAAACTATAAGCTCATGTTTATTGAGAACTTATTATACATAGCATAATTTCAAATGTTTATATTTATTATCTCATTAAATCTTCACAACAACTCTGTTACAGCATCAAGTAGTTAAGTAAATTGCTCAAGGTCATACAACTGGTAAGAGGCAGAGCTGAGAGTTGAACCAAAGCTGACTAGGCTCTTAACCACTAGTTACAATTCAAATGCATGTGAACAACGGATTCATTAAAAAATGTCAAGTGCTTCAGAAAATACACAACTATTATAGGTTAGGTGCCAGCCCAAAAATATGTAGCCAAAAATTCTCAGACTTTAACATTTTATGCGACTCCCCAAATGGAGCACTTTAACTCCAAAATTCTAAGGTCAAATAGCTTGAAATACTAGTTTTCAGACAGACTTAGAATTTTTTAACAGTCATTGTGTGTCATAGAGGAGGGGTAAAGTGAGGTGAAGGGAGAGAAAAGGACGGGAATGAGAGGATTCTTGGTCATAATACTATAACAATTCTGAGTCAATACTATCTGACCCAATAACTCCAGTAATCCCTCAAACAAGGCAGCAGGCATTAAAGTTAAAGTTATTCCATTCCTCCAATTCATTTCAACAAACACTTATTGAGCATTTACTAAATGAGGTTGTGCTCAGTGCTGATGTCAGAGAAGCTCAGCCTGTAGAAGAAGCAGAGACACTTGAATAGACCACATGACACCGTCAAGTGCTGTGTGGGAGGGACGAGAAGATGTAGGAGAACATTTGAAATATCTTGGGCCTTGGGGAAGCCTCCTGAGGGGGATGACTTCTAAGCCAAGCCGTTAAGAATGTGCTGATGGGAGAGACGGACAGTAGTAAAGCTGAGTTTCTTTCAAGGCGGGGGAATAGTCTGAGCAAATGTTCAGAAGCTCGATACGAGCAAAGGCCTCCCAGCTCTATGATGCAGAGTTCTGCTGCAATGTTTGTTGTGCTTCATGCTCAAGTGCATGCTGACCTTGCCCTACATCCAAAAATATTTACTAATTCATAAAGAAAGAATGAGCTCTGTTTTGAGATTACTCCCATTTGAACATGAGAAAAAGAAATCTGCATTCTTACAGTTTCTCTTCTTCCTGTCCTCTCCTAAAGAAGTCATCCTCCACTATTCCATATAATCTTTGTCTAAAAAGACCTTTGGGGAAAAAAACTAATTCTTGTGTAAGGAATGTGTAAACTTCCATTGCACACCCCTTAAAATCCTTAGGACATTTATGTTATGCAACCACAATACGAATACTTGACCTGCTCCAACATTGCTGAGTATTACATGAGATTAGACTATACAATGGCTTTATATATCTTTTGTGAGGGATTTGTACGTGGTAGAAAATTCTATTCTGGTGCTGTTTACCCAAGGTTCTTTAGGTACTTACATATTTTTAACAAATAACTCATAATTCTCTTAATTGTGCTGTTAATCTTCACAGGTACATCTATTGTTTTGAAATGTAGTGTTTGAATCTGATATTCTTAGAGTTTTGTGGAGTCATTTGTTTTGAAACTTGGCTTATCTAAAGTAACTTCATCTATATCCACTGAAACCTGTTGCAGAAGCTTTAAATTACTAAATTGTGTATTTTATAAGTGTAGTGGAAATTTGTTGAGGTATTTCCTCTATCTGTTTGGCTCACCTCCTTCCTTATATAAAAGCACCCAGATCTTCATTTGGTTATCTCTCAATGCACCATGTACTTGGATATTGTTGACCTCTTGTCCAGCTTTAGGAATGGCCTTGATGTAACCCAATGAAGGTGATGTAATTCTGGCCATCAGAAGCCCATACTTAATTAAATTGATGCATTGCATTCCTCTGGGCAGACAAATTGGGTCACCAATGGGCATGTGACCCAATTTGTTCCAATAAAACTTAAGGCAGGTTTCCCGGGGATTTATTAGGAAGACAATCCCTTTGCTCTTCTGAGAGAGCTAGTAGAGGCAACACACTCTCTTCCTCTAGTATATATATGATGCGAATGTGAATCCTGGAACTACAGCAGCCACTTTGCCATTATGAGGGGAGCTGGCCTGAGAATAAAGCCAATACACTGAGGAGGGCAGAGCTGAGAGAATCATCAGAGAAATAGAGCTAGTATCAAGCCATGCTTATGTCTATATTAAATGTGACATCACTTTTATGAGCCATTATATCTCTACTCAGAGACTGTGTCTTGCAGGTCTTTTAGCTTTAATCCACTGTTATTATAATGGGACCAACTTGGTTTGTAGAAGAGAATGCATATTCTATAATCTATTGAGTAAGGCTTAGCCATTTTGTGAGCCTGTCTCTCTGGGCTGTGGCTTTCACCAGTGTTTCTCACCCTTCTCCCGTGGTATAGCTTCCCCCATCCACCTCCCTATTTTCGTCCTTGTCTGTAGAGTCCCCAAACTATATCCTTGAAGCCCTGCTTCTTTTGACCTTGTCTTCACACCCCTCCCCCTATCTCCTTCAGTGATACACAAAGCTGGAGGAAGCTGGAATTACTCCCTGATTGGAAGTGGGAAATCGAAGAGTTTTAAGATCACCACTTTGTCTAGCTCCCTAGTCTAGAGCAAAGCAGCTCAACATTTCACCCATCTAGTTACCTCTTCTCCAGGTTTCTCTGGGGCTGTGTTCTCAGGTGAAGAGTTATTTGGGAGAGGTGATCCCAGAGGGAGAAGGGCATTGATGGAGATTCTGATTCAGGCTGTGCCTATCTCAAGCCTCTCCCTTCAAGAGATCCTGCCCATAGCATTGGGGTTTAGTAGCTGCTGAGGAGTTCTCTGTGCAAGTCTGGAAAATAAGCTCATTACACAAACCTTTAATGAAAGCCCTTCTACCTTCCAGGACACCAGTAAGAGACCAGAGAAAATTGGGTCCTACTACTTGGGCAGATCCTTGAAGAGAAGCTTCATCTGATGTCTAAGGCTCTGTGTGCTCTACTAAACTAATGTTCATTAAGTACTTGCTGGGAAAGTGATGGGTTTAGTTGTGTATTTAACAATTGTTTGTAAACTGACCTTGGCTATTTGTTATTTACTAGCTCTGATCGCCAAAAGTTAAAATGTAGACTGCAACACAGCTGAGCCTGAATGTGTCAGTTGGGTAAAAATTCATAGATTGTCTTTGTAAACAGCAGGCATAAATTTTTACCATGAAAAATTCCTGCGCAAAGGGCGTATGGTTTATGGTGAATCAGAGCTCTGTGACCTCTGGTACTTTAATTCAAATTATTGCCTGAGGTGGAACATGTCTCTTGGGCTATGCTTTTATAATTCATGAGGCCCTGCTTTGGCCACAAAATGACTGGAATAAAGTGTGCTTAAAACAATCATTCTATAATGAAACTAAATAATGGCTAATACAAATGTGTTCTCAATTTACATGCTTTTCAGATGTTTGGATCTGGTGTTTCTGCATTGAGCTCCAGTATATGCCACAGCTGTCCTTTGACAGACCCCGTAGTGATAGGCGGTCCTATGTGACCACAGTGTCAGGACACACAGAGGAGATTTGGGGTCAGGGCCTCTTGGGGCTACAAAATAAGTATTTTTATTAATGTGCATGTCCTTGAAAATGTCTCCATTTTCTAACTCTCCACTTACCAAGCAGAACGTCTCTAACTTACCTCTGTGGTGTTGTATTTGCTTGACTTTGAGGGTGGTATTGGCCTCAGGCAAGACCCTATGTTCCCTGTTTCACACAGAAGCACAGTCATAATAAAGGTCCTTGAAATTCTTTCTTTTCCTCTTTGATTCTGAGGGCTTGAGTTCACAAGATGGCTGGCTAGAGAAAGAAAGGGTGGTTTTCTTTGGCTGGGGAACCTACAGTGTATTATAAACACCTATATCCCCACTGCAGTAGGAGATAGGGTCAGTGTTGTGTTCACATTCATAAACCTAGCTCTTAGACCATAATAACATACTATGGACACAACATAGCACTAGCAAGTGCTCATAAATATTTGTCAAATCAAGGAGTAAATTAGTGTCCTACTTACTACTAATCCTAAGAAAAAAAACTTAACCAAGGTTGGAGACTTTGGCAGGGCTGCATGAGCCAAAGGAAGGGAGTGCCTGAATCTCCACACTAGGCACTGGGGGGTGTGGGAGGTGTGGGGGCGTGTTGAGATCCAGTGGCTGGAGCGAGTGTGGAAGAGTTCCACAGTAGGCTGAGAAAAGGTAAAGAGAACAGGTTTCCATTCACTGTTCCAAAAAGCAAACAAGAAATGATGGTGGTTGTGGTTGGAGATAGGGGGAGAATGAAATGCTGGGAATCCGCTTCACCATTAGTTTCTTGTAAAATTTAGAGAAGTCACAAACCCACCCTCTTCAGTTTGCCAGGACTGACAGCCTTTATTCTTGTTGACTGAATGTTGCTCTTACAGTTTTGCCAATTATTGCTACCCTTGATTATAGTCCTTCAGTCAGCTCTGTTCCAAGACAATTTAAATTAATTTTGCAAACATAATTTCACAAGGCACTGCGTAGTATGCTTCAATCGGATCAAAACATATTACATTTACTGTATATCAAATTAGCAAATTAGCTTTTGCACAGATTATGTTATTGTTTTACTTACGCATTTCATTACTTTCCTAGCTCTCATTTTTTAACTATAGAAAGCTGCCTGAATTATGGCAGTGTCTGCTGAATAATACAACATCTTCTTATATTACAGCTCAGTAGACATTTTTCAGACACACGCCACATGGGTAATACTAAACTATGCAATTGTACAGAAGTTCATTAAAGGCAAACTTTCAGAAACAAGTCAGGAAGGAAAATCATGTTTTATGAAACACACATGTAGAGTTCTGGGCTCAAAATCTAGGAGAAAAATAAATGGATGTTAGGCTTGTAATAAAAATTTCCAGGGATCTTTAACTCATTTTGACATTTATGACAGCCTCATGCCTAAGGAAAACTTTCGGTGTCTTATTACGGTTCAAATAAAATGACTTTAGTATCTGAAACTAGAATGAGAGCTACAAAGGCATGCAACGGTACATGGAGAAGCTGGTACTTGCTGTTCGGTCGGCAAAGTTGTCCTTGCCACAGCAGATACAAAACATAAGCTTCAAAGAGAAGGCAGCTTCCATTCCTGTGATGTCTATAGCCACTCTGCTCTATGTGAGCATTCATGGAGCTTGAGAGCATGGTAAATGAGGGCAGCATGTCGATCTCAAGCTGTTATGTCTCTGATGTTTGTGCAGTCCTAGTTAGCGGTTGCTCTAACTTAGCAAAAAATGTGATCCGTGGCCTCCAAGGAAGAGCAGAAAGGCTTCTTTCTGAGCACAGGCATTAAACAACTCACTTGTAACCTAGAAAAAAAAAGAAGGTGGGTCATAAAAGGCAGATGGAATGAGAAGTAATGTCTCTCCAAGTTCTTTTTTTGTACAGGTGTCTATTAACATGCCAAACACCGACACAGCTGCTTCTGTTGGCTTAGAGCTAAGTGTTTAAGAGGAATAGGATGGTTCCAGAAAACATTTTTGTGATATGATCTCTTCAGGTTTTGCAAGATGCTTATTCTCAATCTACTGATGTAAGATGTCTCAAGGTAGCCCAACTGGTAGCAGAACAAGGGGGTCTGAATCCCTAAGAAGAATTGCTCGGGACATCTGGGGGTTGTGTGGTACAAGGGTGTCAGGGAGAGAGAAATTTTCCTCTACCCTTCTAGGTTCTTTAGGGTAGTCTAAGAATTAAACTGGCATGACACGGATTAACAGAAGAAAATAACCACATTTAAATACATCCACGTATGTACATACATATAGGGGCTCCATAAGAACAGGAGACCCAAGGGCAAGGTGGGCAGTTGAGGCTTATATGCCATCTTGAGCCAACCCCGTGCCTGGAACATGCAGTAGTGATTACTGTCCTTAACAAGGAAACTCCTAATGAGTGTTTAACTCCTGTAAGATAAGTTACTTGAGTAGATGTTACACGGAAACGTGTCATGAATCCTGGGAAATCTGTGTAACTGCTCTCAGTACTCCTCTTTGAAGTTATATAATCTTCAGACAAGAGAATTCTGGGTGGACTTCTTGGGATCCATTGTCCTCTAGGTCCTAGATACTGTAGAGGTACTCAGGGACGAGGCTTCCCATCCCACCTAGCCAAACTATAATGAATAATAGTGAAAATGTAGAAATTTTCTCTTTTAAATGTGGTAATAGGGAACGAAAATAATTACTACCTCTCCTTCCTTTCTTTCTTGGTTTAATGTTGACATGCCTCTGCTAGAAAAATTCTGGAAATAATTAGACCAAACACTAGTGCTCCTCACTCTATGTACACCCTATCGATGCTATTGATATAATTTCCTGCAATGATGGAATGTCCTAATATCTGCTGTCCAATATGGTATCTACTAGCCACATGTGGCTATTGACCACTTAAAATGTGGTTAAATACTTGAATTTTTATTTTAATTAAGTTTAAATTTAAATAGCCACAGATAGCTGGTGTCTATTGATCAGTACAGGTCGGGGCTGTAAATTAGTTTTGTGTTAATAATTGAAAATCTAGAGCAAAGAAAGACTGTTATTAGGAGGAAATCCACCTGTTGCTTCCACTTTAATCTTTAAGTTGGTCTGGCCCTCAAGGATATACAAACAAAATATGATTATTATTCAGTAAAATTGTCTCATTTCTAAGCAGTGATATCCCAAACAGGATCACATAATTGTGTGGATTTTGCAAGCCTTGACATCAATATTTCAAAACCAAACTTATTAGACATGCTTCATTAGAATCATTTCCGCATGAGAGTGTTCACCAATAGGAGTAACTACATTCAAATCATTGGGCCAAAGGACTAATTGGAAAGATGGCTATATATCCTTTCCCTGACTCCTTTCCTTGATACACCATAACTGTCATAATCTTTTCCTAAACCATAACTATACTAATATTTTTTTAAGCTGACACATATATAGTATTTACTGGATCAGGCACTATTTTAGGACAAATGTCTTGCCTACCCCTCTTCACATTGTAAAATAAAACATATAAGAATGTACTAAAATTTTTATTCATGTGTAAAATTTATGTTTTCTACAACTAAGGAAACTATCTATTGTGGTGATACCTGTGAGCTGGAGCATTAGACTGAGTGTCTCGTGCAATGCAATGTGGAGTGAAGTACAACCTGACATGAATAGGATATAAGAGATGGCATAGTATCAGGCTGGCACCAAGGAAAGATGGTGGTTTCTCTGAAGCATACAAAAAAATATAATAGACCCTGCTCAGAGCAGTAAATAATTTCACTCAGTTACATGGTACCGAAGGGCCAATTTATGACTCGTACGTTTACTATAGATGCTTTTATAAGACATACTGCTATACTGTTGCAGAGTTGTGATTATTTATGCTACTTGTATTTTATTGGAACACTTTAAATTTTGATCTCTTGAGCATTCCCACCAAAGTTCTAATATTTAAAACTAAGTGTATAAAAAATACATGAGGACCATTATTGTATAATATCTGTATATATTTTCCCTCAAAGAGGCATTCTCTGAGCCCAATCCATTATTTTCATCCTTCTTTCTTGAAAAAAAAAATCCAGCCTCAAGTATCTCTAGTTTATTCCCAGAACTGCGCCTCCAATCTTGCCTCCAAAAACAAGGCAGCCAGCAGCTGGGCCAGTAACCATTTCTCAGTCAATCCTGAGTAAAAAGGCACATAGGAGGTTCCCTTTATAGAAAGCAAAGGAACTCTGTATTCCCGTCATAATTCTTACCAGGGTATTGGCAAACAGAATGATCCAGTGGTTCTGGGAGCACCTTTGGATATACAAGGTGTGATACAAAAATATGGTGAATGTTTGAATTTAAAAAAGTATTACAGTAAAAGGCATATTGCCATTAATCCCCCTCAAAATACTCCTCCTCACTTTGAACACACTTATCCCATCGTTCTTGCCACTTTCTGAAGCAGTTCTGGAAGCCCCTCTTTCATGAGTGTCTTTGGTTGCAATATCGTGGCTGCCTCCGTGTCCTGAATCGATTCAAAATATTTACCTTTCATGGTTATTTTGACTTTGCAGAAAAGCTAGAAGTCGTAAGGTGCCAGATCTGGTTAATAAGGTGGATAAGGACACACCATAATGTTTTTACTTGACAGAAATTGCCATACCAGAAGTGATGTGTGACATGGAGCATTATCATGGTGGAGGATGAAATAAAGACACTCGTGAAAAAGGACTTCCAGAGCTGCTTCAGAAAGTGGCGAGAATGATGGGATAAATGTGTTCAAAGTGAGGAGGAGTATTTCGAGGGGAATTAATGGCAATGTGCCTTTTATTGTAATACATTTTTAAATTTAAACATTCACCTTATTTTTTTATCACACCTGAAACATCGTATTTCCTATGAAGATATATGGGCCAAGAAACCACAATATCTCTATACATTAACCTGTAATAAAGAGAGGAAGTATCAATGGCTGCAGGATAACCATGCCCAGATAGACTGCCTCCCAGTGACCTCCTGCCCCACATTGGAGGGGAACCTGACCTCACATAACTACATAGAAAGAGTCCAAGGAGTACTTCTCAGGCATTGGATTGGGGGTTTTGAGGACAATAGAGTTCAGGGGCCACTCTGATAGCTTCTGATTTTTCAGTTATTAAATTATTGCCTCTTGTTCATAGTAGCTCACCCTTGAGTTCTCTGTTTTATGATGCTGGAGCTGGGACTCGGAAAACCACATTTCTGCTTTGTCAGCTTGTCCCTTGTTAGACTCTGTCAGTAGGGGGCACTGGAGGAAGACTGACAAGCTGGAAAAGGGAGAAACACAGACTGCTTTCTGTGTTTCCTGGGGGTTTCCTGTGGCCTTACTGTTACTATTAGAGTCGCCTCACGAATGTTCTCTGTCACAGTAGCAATAGTTCCTAGTAGCAGGTGAATCAGTTTTTATTTTTTCCAGCGTTTGTAGGAACAGCTTTATCATGCCTACCAGCTGCCTGGAGATAATAGTACCAGCTGAGCTGTGCCCTCAGCCTTGGAGATCTGGAATTCAAGTCCACAGGGCCTCTCCTTAAAGTTTCTAAGTTTTAATGAGCCCAATCCTTCACCTGTTTGTTGCTTCAGCCCTAGCAGTCATAGCTGCTTCCTGCTGTTGCCATCACCTGAGTTCTGTTTTTGCTCCTTTAGTTACCTGCTAACAACTTTATATGTAGTTAACCATTCTTTTTTTTTTTAATTTTTTTTCTTAAGCTTTATTGGGGAACAAAGTGTTTTTTCCAGGACCCATCAGCTCCAAGTCAAGCTGTCGTGGAGGGCGCAGCTCAGTTCCAAGTTCTGTCGCCATTTTTAATCTAGATGCGGGTGGGGTGGGGTGGGGGTGGGGGCACAGCCCACCATCCCATGTGGGAGTTGAACCGGCAATCTCACTGTTAAGAGCATGTGTTCTAACCAACTGAGCCATCTGGCCGCCCCTCTAGTTAACTATTCTTTATATTCACTTTTCTTTGATCAAATAACAGATGTGGTGTCATGAAATGGTCACTTCAGTGAATGCATAGAGACATAGGATGTACCAAAAGTTAATGACTTCTTTTTAAGAGAGACAAATTGGGTGATTTGACTAGGATATGTAGTGGCTTTGAGTCACTGGCAGTGGCTGAAGTCCTTGGTAAGATTCAATCACATGAAAAAGTCACAGGAAATCATTCCAAGTCATAAAATATCTGAATTATCTGTTTACTTGCTTGTCTTTTGAACTGGAAGCCCTGTGGGGGAGTCATAGTGTCTCTCCATTCATGGGTCTATCCCCAGTGCTTATTTCTATTTGTTTAGTAAGTAAATGAATGAAAAATTAAGCAGTGCCATTTTAGGTGACAGCAAATTTAACAACCATGGCCAAGGATCTCCCTCTACAATGACAGTTGGAAAATCAGGCTACATAAAAATAACCCCTTAAAAAATTTAAAGGTTGACACTCCATATTCCTTTTTTCTGTCTCCAAAATTTCAACCCTCTGTTTCCAGGCATCATTGTCAGTTGTCTAAGTGCCTTAGTTCTTGTAGCATTATTAATTACCTTAAAACGTCATTCAACTGTAGCAGTCCTGGCAATCTTATTATCTCAGAGGGACAAGGAGCAAAGATTAGTTATTTTATCATTGAAGTAATGAGAATTTTACACTTCTCTAAAGAGATTTATGAGAGTAATTAGTCTAAGCAGGAGTTTCCAGCATGAGTGTTATTAGGTATAATAATTAACCCTAGTGGGGTGAGTTACTAACAACTTAACAATCATTGAGGATGACATGAAATTTCAATTTCAGACATTTGTAAATACATATAAATGTGTATTACTAATAATTGTTTAATAAAACACTGAATTAAGTTATAAAATCAATATAAAACATGAAGTGTCAGCAAATTTTATGTACCCAACCATTAGCTTATTGTTTTATGTTCTTAAAATACAATTACTTGTCAAAGAAACTAGAGGGTGGCATGACACACTAGCAGAGTGCCGGTCTTGGATTTGCATCCCAGATCTGCCATTTACTGGCTCTGTGACTCTGGATAAGTCATTTGACCTTCTAAACCTCAGGTTTCTTCAGCTGCAAAACACGGAGCAGAGCTAGATCTCGAAGGTCTCTTCCAGGCCTGGCCATCTATATAACTATAGAAGACACAGACATTGCTTAAATCACGCAGCAATAGTTAGCACCTAGGCCATCCAGGTTATGAACTGAGTTCTTGATCCCTAAAGAGAAAGTAAAATTAGAATTTAAGTGCCTACTATGTGCTACATTTTTTTCATATACATTATACTCCTTTGAGTAGGAATGATGTTCCTATTATATAGATGAGGATACTCAGGGAATTTGAGGAACTTGCATAGTAGTAAGCGTTTGAGTCAAAGATGTTCTAATATTACTTCTATAATACTTACTGTGTGACATCTGTGAATGGGGATAATCATAATCTTTACCTTAGGATCGCTGGAAAAAAAATGACATCATGCATGCAAAATTCTTAGCAAAATATCTGGCTCAGAATAAACGTTCTACAAATGTTAACTATTATTGTGATTATCTTTAATGTCATAACTATAAAATGCCAATCAAGTTTTGAACCCATGTCATTTTAGTTGTAAACCCCATGTAGATTTAATTATACCATTGTGATAAACTATGAGGACTTGGAAAAGTTTTCTAATTTTTATGCATCCCTTTGTCCCCTATTTTGAAACACAGCTGATACATTATGCCTTAATAAATTAACAGGCACTGGATTTATTGTTAGTTATAAAATACAAGCAAATCTCTCCATGTTACTTCATATTCCTTTAAAATAGATTCTATAATTCATAAAATATTTCCCAGACATAATAAGGTTAGTGCTTTAAAAGACATTTTTAAACAAATTAATCTAAAATGAGGGCAAGACTAAATTTAGTTCTTTGGTTTAACAAGGCCCTTGGTAACACCACAGAAAACATAGGACTTAATCAATCGGTATGGGAGGAGTCTACTTACTGCCTGCTGAGTGTTAGGCTTCATGTTATCACTTTTAACCAACATCCAAGTTATTTGCCTCAGTCTTTCCTATTTTAGATTCTTCATCTGAGCCACAAAATACAGAAAATTATTGGAGTGCTTATCTTCTCCATCTTCCCAAAGGTGATACCTAATTAGTATTGCAGATTGGATTTACTGTATTTTCCAAAGATGGGAAATATATCACATCCAACATGCTTTCCTTACAATGTGAAATTGACATTCCTCCATTGAGAGATGGGATCTACATTTCTTCCTCTTGAATTTGAGAGAGCCTGTGTCTCCAGCAAAAGTGATGCTATGTAATTTCCAAGGCTAAGGCACAAAAAATTCTTCAACCTTCTCCAACTCACTTCCGGGTCCTCATAGAAGCTTACCCTTGAAGCTCAACTACTATGCTGTGAGGAAGCCAAATAGCCATAAAAAGATCATTTGTAGGTGTTCTGGCGACAGCCCCAGCTGAGATTCCAGCTAACAGCCAACACTGAGTGCCAGACACATGCGGCCTTAAGATGATTCCAGCCTCCAACCTTTGAACCACTGCAGTGACTCTGAGAGGAGCAGGGACAAGTTGTTTCCACTGGGCGTTGCACAAATGCAGACTTGTGAATGAAATACATATCCTTGTTTTAAGCCACTAAGTTTTCAAGGGGTTTATTATGTAGCAATGAAAACCAGATTAAGTATCATTCAAGATGCTTTGTGTTATATACATTTGGTACCTTAAGGCAGTACAGCTTATTTTTTATTCAAAATCAGTTGAGTAAGCAGTAGACAAATGATGATTCTAATTGAACACATTCTTTTCTTCTCCAGTGGCTTTAATCTTCATATAGAAGGAAAAGTAATTTTCCTTTTACCCTTTTAAGTTCTTCTGGCTGGTCTAATAATCAAATTGATATGAAGCAGATTAACAGGTGAAAATAACCAAGTTTATTATGTATGTACCTATGGGGGTTCCGTAAGAATATGAAACCTGAGGATAAATCAGGCAGTTGGGGTTTATATGCCATCTTGATCTAAGGAGAAGGTGGTATAGTAGTTTGGGACTTCAAAGGGTAGGAAGGCAATTCACATAGAGATGGAAAGTAAATTAGGTAAACAAATGTTTGCTGGGCCATATTTAACAATGGGACATAAGGAGGACTTTGATCAAACTAGACTTGCTGGGTTCTTCCCTATCAGATACATTAGTTCATATTAAACTATAGTTACTTATGATGATATCCCCCTTCCTGGAGCAAGTCCTCTATCAAATTATTTTCAGCAGTTAGGCAGAAGGTCATAGGTTCCTCCTGAGCTGTTTCTTTTTAAAAAATAATCAGCTTAAAATAAAACCTGAAATAAGGAATATTTGGGGTATTTGGGGGTAACAAGCTCTACTTCCCCTCAATATTCATATAGCTATACATATAAAAGGTATAAACTAATACTGTGAAATAAAAATAAATTTTGAGATTGATTTTAAGCTAACGAGAAAATCTTTAGAAGAAAATAGATTTTTAAAAATATTAGAGAGTTCCTGAATTTTGTCCTCTTCTAAAGAAAAGATAGAATGATGTGACATATGCAAGTCATTGGGAATTTACCAAATAACCCAGAAGATTTAGATGACACCTGGTGTGGACAGAGGCTAGTGAGAAATGTACTCTGCCTCCACCTGATAATGATTTCTTTTTGTAACACTGCACTGTTACAAAACAACAAACTAAACTTTATTCAGGTATTTCCACTTGTTTGTTGTTCCTGCTCTCATAGTAGAAACAGTTTTAACATAGATATTTTTTTTCTTTTCCCCTTTTTTCCATTTTAATCAGTGTTAACCAGCGCTAGGCAAAAATTTTCACCCATACTATACTCCATTTTGGTACACGTCACCCCACTTGGTGCCTCTTTCACATTTCAGCTCATCTCCCAAATTCTGTAACTGCGCTGTTTCCCTGGACTGCTTACATCTATACAAAAGATTTAAACTTTGTCTGTCTTCTAAGTCCTATTGTCAATGTTCCAGAACATTCTCTTTGCAGTATCTGGGATGTTAATGCTTTGCTGAGTTTCAGGGAGACTTAAGACCCAAAAAGGATTCATTTTGCCCGCTGTAGGAGCTAGAACTATGAATTATGAAGTTGGTTAAACGGTAAACAATAAAAAGAAAGCTGTGTTAATGGTATCTAGCAATTACTTGACACATGGCCTCTGACTTCCCTTCTGAATCCAATCACAAACATCAAAACCAATTATATTATGTCCTGCTAAGCCCTGACCTTCTCTAAGCATCCTTCTTAAAATAGTACTCAGGCAGCCATGAGCAACTGTCTAGAAAGAGAAGAAAAGGAGAAACTTATTTGTCAATTCAAATATGTAGAAATTAACAAGCCATTAGTCCTTTTCCTGAGATGAGAACATTTTTATAGGTTTTTGTATTTTTGGTCCAAGGTCTTCTCTTTTTCAAGTGGTGATGGGTTTCCTAGGGTTCCCAGCACTTATTCACAACTGAATGTTGTTCTTTCATATTTTTTTGCAAGAAAAATGATTGAAATTTCTACCATGTGTAACAATGGGCTAGGCTCTGGCAAGTTAATGTCAACCAAGGCGCCAGTCATATAATACTTAAATTTTCTCTGGTGTCCTTTATTGTTAGGTGGTTACATTGCACAGTATATTGCAACCAGAAAGGGGAAGAAAGGAAGATTATGATATTAAAATAAAAAGAAAAACAAAATAACATCATACGTTACCAATTGTCTGAGAATTAGGTTGCTTCTTCAAGGGCTAGGTAAAAAAGTTTTAGAGTTTTAGAACCACCATATATTATTGCTACTCCATCAAGAACAATTTCAATTTTGGAGTAACACAGACAAACCAAAAAAAATAGTAAAATAGTTGATGTTTCTTTTCAATATTCTTATCTTGCTTTGCCATTTTTTTTTTTTTTGCCTCCCACATATTCAGAATCCTCCTACTAGTCATATTCATCAAGCCTTAAGGTAGGGTCCCATCAAAAAAATAAGAAGGTGAGGGAAAGACAGAAAAAAAATCAACATTAAATCTCTGTAACTAAGTTTTAAGCCAATCAAATGACATTTCCATGCACATTTTAAAAGTAACTTAAGAAACTATGGCTAGAATCCTCTGAGATCCTATTAAAACCCTGCATGATAGGGCCGGCCGAACTGCGCATTGGTTAATAGCTGGCTTGGGAAGCCAGAGGGCCCCGCTTCGGATCCCACATATGAGGGCCAGTGACACTGTCCTCTACAGCTAAGATGCTGAACAACAGCTCAACCTGGAGCTGGGCTGCCGTGAGTTGCCGGCAACGGCGAAGGATGCAGCCCCTGCTGCAGTGGGTTGCCATGGGCTACCATGTGTAGCCAGCAGCCAGCATGAGCGGCCAGCAGCCGCAGTGAGTGACTGTCCAGAAGCTGGCGACTGATCTGCCTCGCCTGGGAAGAGCGCAATGATGGTGCCAACTTGGGCCAGTGAAGCAACGTCCTCCACAACTAGACTGAAGAACAAAAGGACAGCAACTTGTCTGTTCCCCTTCCCCCCAATTCCCCAGCGCTGTTCCCATCCCCTAATCCCCCAATAAAAATCTTAAAACAAAACAAAAAAACCCTACATAATAATAGAGTACCATGAGGGTTAGGGAAGTTTAATGGCCTGTAAAGGAAAAAAGTACTCTCTGAACCCTGATTCTTCTGATTAAGGGTATCACTTAAACATGCTTGAAGGAAAAATGTTACTATGGAGTTTTTATCCCTCTCCATGACTTTATTTATGTGTGCCTTTATTTTTGATAAATTTCGTTAAATGGAATGTTCCTATAAGGATTGCTGTCCAAAATATAATTTACAATCCTTTTAAGAGAGCTTATTTTCCTTAGTGACTTTCAATAGACACATTTGCAATCCCCTTCAGTAGGCATGTGTGTAGCAGCTTTTAGTTTGGGTGTTTCAAATCAGATAGAATTGCCTGGAATTCCCTAACCCCAGGTTCTAAGTTACTCCAGAGAAGAGAAAGAGAATTTATAATATGAGCAATATCATCAGGAGTTGATCTATCATCACCTAGAAACAATAGGCTCAGAATAATTGATCACGACCAGACCTAGAAAACACAGTTATGGCTTTGAGTTAGAAGGGCCATTCTGAGAATAACATGATAAGCTTTCTGTAATACCCCTCCTGAGTAGACATCAGCTCTGTCAATTGCAAAGCAAGCAGTTTCATCTGCCCTAATTAATTTGGGAACAAAAGGTAGATGGTACATCCCAAATGGTAATCATCTGAACAAATTCAGCAGCTGCCTTTGTTTATAGACCGCGTATACAGAGTCAGATGGAAAGATTTTTAAAAGAACAGTAAATGGCAATCAACATGGATAATGAACTGGATTAATGTAGCAATTAAAGTTTATTAAAATGAAGCATTACCCTTAGACAGAACCTGACAATGATGTAAAAGTGGAGGCCTTCTGCTTTCAAACATTGAGGTTTAGCAAAGGAAATGTGAGTGCCCAGGAGATTATAAAGTCCATTGTGAATATGAATGGCCATGCTGAGACAGTTGAAGTTTAAGAAGTGATCTTAGAAGAGTGAAGGATTTAGAGCAGGATAATTAGATGTTTCTCACTTGGGAGATAGGTGTCCCTTACACCAAGGGTGCCAAGTTTTCTGCTGACAAAAGAGTCTCCTGCGGGCTAATGCTTTGTTCTTATCTTATCATGAGAAAGAAACTTGTGAATTATAAGTACTTCATCTGAAATTCAAAAAGCAAAGGCAAATGGGAGTGTAACAGGGAAGAGAGATGATGTATAAGTTATTTTACAAATGTAAAATGAGATATTTGAGAGTAAGGAGGCTTACAGCAAAATTAATGAAGCTGTTCTCAGGAGGTAACTAAAATGATCAGGTTTTATTAAATCCCAATATACAGATTATACCCAAACAAAGTAGAACTTGATCCCTGAATTTTTTTCTATTATTCATTTGTAATATTGGGGGTAGGGAGGGATTTGGGGTGTAGAGGACATTATTCCAGAGAGAATAACATATAAATTTTTCCAAATTGTACTATTACAATTTGTCAGAATTTTATTGTAAGATTTTCTTTTCCACTAGAGGTTGTTATTGTATCTCGTTTGTTATCAGTGGTATATAAACATGAAACAGTTTTATTTTTCTTTAATCAATTTCCCCATCAGTGCTGTGTTAAATATCTCTTCTCAGCATGGTGGCAGATATCCTAATAGTACCTTCTGCAGCAAATATCAACTTCCAAGTTATATTATGATGAAGCAGATAAAGAGTTGATAAAAGTGACCCCGAGGGGGACTGCCCAGGCCTGCATCCCCTTCCCAGACACGGTCCAGGCTCATCCCTTAGAGATACATTTTTCTGTCCACACACCCTTAGAAAGAAGAGATGAGACCCCAACCGGAACTAGCTATAAAACTATAGTTTTTAGCACTTGGGCAGACTGCTGGAGCCTGCTCATAGCTTGAACTACAGCCTCATTATAATACAATTAAAATAAAATGAACATGTGGCTTGCCCCTGCCATGGGTTTTTCTGTATGTAAAGAAAGAAACTAGTTATATAACCAGCATGTGTCAATCAAATGACCTCAGTATATGCGTCCAGTATCCTGAGTTTGGATGTCACATCTCCTGCTGTAAGAAAATTTACCTACCCTTTTCTATTTAAGGAAAAGCTAACATGAAGTTAGGGGCAGTTGCCTGCGGCAGTCTGCTCTGGACTCTGCATCCCCCGCAACTCCTCTGCAAGTGCTTCTCTTAAATAAACTCTCTAACTTCTATTCCTTTTGAGTCTTATGAATTCTTTCACATTCTGCAAATGACCAGGGGTATCAAAAGACAAAACATTTTAGGTTCAATTTAAAATTCCAGTGATGCAAACTTTCCTCTACATGGCCAGACTTGTAGTTTGAGAAACCTGACCCAGTAAAGGGGTATAGTCTGGTGTTTGATTTCTCCTTTCTTACCCTTACCTTGAAGTGGAGGAAAAGTATTCATCTGCTCTTGAAACACATCTTTCTTCCTCTTTTATAGCATTTTGGAAGTTCTCAACTCCAGTTGCTCATTAGCGTCACCAGGGACATTTTAAAAAATATCCATACCAAGGTTCCTCCTTGGTCTCATACAAAATATTAAAGGTGAGAGAAAAAGGGCAGGTGTCCATTATTTCAAAAGCTACTGATATTGCCCTCTGTGTTAGTTCTAACTGGGTTTTATGGTAGCACTGACAGGCCATTAATATCCCCTAGGTGGCAGGCATCCAAGTGGTATGGCTGGGGAAAAGGTTCTGTATGGAGAGCCCTTCAGCTGACCTCCCCATTACAGAGAGTAGTAGAAGATTTGGCTCTAGCCTGACCTCTCCAAACCTCCTTAAATTACACTACCACAGTGCAATCATTGGCCTTTTGCTGCTGAGGTCTCCTTGTCCTAAAACCACCTTTCTTGGATGGCAAAATGGTTCCTTATCAGCTATATTCTATATAGTCTGATTGAGACATAAGAAATTCTAGTATTCTGCATACACAAAACATGGTGAGTAGATATGCAGATAGCCCCACTGCTGCCCTTTCTCTTTTTCTGTCAACTTTCTCCAAGCCTTTTTCTTCTGCTCAAATAGTAACAGGGTGAATATCACATATAGCATCTGTATGAACAGATGAACCAGTGATGAGATACCATGTTCTGTTTTCTGGGATATCCTAGTCTTTACAACTGATTTGATCAATGCCATCTTCAATTGGCAGGAGGTAGACTGGGGAGTTCATGATGTTCTGATTCCGAAGCCCAAGATCTTCCCACTAAGCAATGATGGAGACAAAAGGAAAATCAGGACACAGGACACAGAAGTGAGATGGTGGAAATGCTTAGGTTAGCAACCCCGTATCAGAAGCTAACTTCAGACACAGCCTGACCATGATACAATCTGAGGGCCTTGGCGTTTCTCTACCATTTACCTTGAGCAATTCCTTTCTCTTATACTGAATGAAAACATGGCCCCAAACAGTATTTCTCAAGCATAGAAACAATAATTAATTTAGGCATAACACAAAAGTAGGAACAAAACTCTAGTACTTACAGTTTCAGAATACTTGATAAAATAAGAAAGGGCATACTCTCCTTCTCAGATGTACAAGTAGTATAATGGGCTTGTCCTTTGGGGAGAACTTCAATATGTATGATAGTTTTCAGAGTTTCACAAAGCAATTATTAGGAGCTTCATTTACACTGATAGGAAAATTTTACCTGTGCAGCTTGGCACTGGATCCTAAAACATGTTCTAATATAAAGACCTGAGATGGACTTCCAACCAACATCTTCTCAAGCTTTTAATTCAGGCAGTCACCTAAAAGACTTCACGATCTGTGAAAAGAAGGTAATTTCACTGTGGGGATGCACAGATATAGGCAATCAAAAAAAATTAAATTTAATTCTTCTTTATAGTGGAGTAATACTCCATTGTATAAATGTACCACAGTTTCTTAATCTAGTCATCTACCGATGGGCATTTCAGTTGTTTCCAAGTCTTGGCTATTGTGAATAGCGCTGCAATAAACATAGAGGTACATATATTTTTTCGAATTAGCGTCTTGGGTTTCTCTGGATAGATATCCAAGAGTGGAATTGCTGGGTCATACAGTAATTCCATTTCCAGTTTTTTGAGATACCTTCATACTGATTTCCATAATGGCTGCACCAATCTGCAGTCCCACCAACAGTGCACCAGGGCTCCCTTTTCTCCACAGCCTCGCCAGCACTTATTGTTTGTTGATTTATTAATGATAGCCATTCTGACCGGATTGAGGTGGTATCTCATTGTAGTTTTTATTTGCATTTCCCTGATGATTAGTGAGGTTGAACATTTTTTCATATGCCTGTTGGCCATCTGTATGTCCTCTATAGAGAAATGCCTCTTTTATATATAATTAATAATGTTGTAAATACTTTGTAGGGTGTCAGATGGTCACGTCTTGTTAGGGAGACCACTTCATGGATGGGGTAAAGGCTTGATCATTGCACCTGAAGCTAATGTTGTATAATATTGTATGTCAACTATAAGTGAATATATATATATATATATATATATATATATATATAGTCATGGGACGTGGAGTATAGTGTGGGAGTGGAGTCAAGGGAATTGTAATAGATATGTATGATATTGGGGGGAAGTGGGGCAGTGGATTGGGGGAGGGGGGTTGTCACTTTGAGGGGTAAAAAGTATATCTGTTGCACTGTGTTATACAGCTGAAATTAATTGAAAAAAATGTTTATTTCACAATTAAAAAAATTTTAATTTAAGAAATAGGTATCAAAACTACAGGTAGAAGCTCACAAATTAAAATAATTTCCTTTTTAAAAATTAGTGACAGTACTTCTCCTTTCAGTAACAGCAGGCTAGGACATTAAGAACAATTTTCCCAGGAGAAACAACTTGGAAATATGGGGAAAATATTTTAAAATTCTTGACATATTGGAAACAACAAGGCAGGCAAAAAAAATGGTAGTAACAAAATTAGGAAAAAGAAGAAAACTTGGAGAAGAGAGCCCTTCAATGGACTCTGCTTTTCCCACAGAGATACCTGTTGATTCCAGAGGAAGTGGCTGAGAGACTGAGAAACTAAGTACTATGTGTGATGGTCAAGCAAGGCATGGGGAAATTTTGGAACCCAAGTCCAACAGGCAGAAAGGACTCTGGCAAATTCTTCAAGATTTAGGTTGGAACCCAGAGGGCACCACCAAGAAATAAGGCAAAACCATATATCAGTGTTGTAACTAAACTCTAATTTTGAACCATCTCAAATCCTTGAAACTGTATTAAGGTGACCGAGGTTCTCCTCTGCCCCTACTTACCTGAGCAAAGCAAATGCAAATCTGATATGGAGGAAGATAACATCATCCAGAACCTCAAATTATTTCTACAAATTTTTATGCATAATGCTACTTTATCAAATATCAAATCACACGGAGATAAGATATTGTAAACAAATGAGAGAAATAATAAATAGCAGAAACATATGAAAGGCTCCAATATCGGAGTTAGTAAGCACAGCTTTTAAAACAACTATGCCTATATATTCAGGGAAATGAAAAAGAAAAAATGAGAATTGGGGCAACAAACCACTATTAAAAAGAATTAAATGGAAATTTTGAACTAAAAAGTTCAATAACTGAATGAAGAATACAATAGATAGGTTTAAAAGCATACTAGACATGGTTCAGTAGAGATTTAATAAACTGGATTACGAGTCAGATGTAAATATCCCAAATGAGGTACAGAGAGATCAAAGACTAGAAATGCCGACAAGAACATAAGCGAGATAAGGGATACAGTTAGGTCTAACATAAAGGTAATTGGAGTTCCAGATAGAGGAGGAGAGAATGAGCATAGCAATATTTGAAAATGTGATATTAAGAATTTCCAAAACTGACAAAAGTCATCAAATCACAGATTCGAGAAGCACTTCTAACCCCAAGCAGGATAAAACACACCAAGGCCCGTGGTGAAACTGCTAAAACTCAAAAATAGAAAGATAATTTTTAAAGCAGCCATGGAAAAAAATATATAAATTAGCATCAAAGAAGCAAAAGTCCCATCCCTAGGACACCATGTTAAAGATATATTGTCAGAAAGTGTAACTTATGCACATGGGTATTCATTGTGGCATTGTTTGGGGTAGCAAACAATTGAAAAACAAAACACAAAACTGTCTATCAATGAACAAAGCCTGTTGCCTGCACAAAATACTGACTGCTCTGGGACTTTCAGACATTGTGTGTTTCCCAATATGATGTAATACAAAGTACACAGCACCACCTGTGAAATATTTTTGCTGGAAATAGTTGACCCTGAATTTCACTGAGCCCTTAGAGTTCACTTCCAATTTGTAGGATATATGGAGCTAAAGGAACAAATAAATGACAGTCCAAGGAAACAAATAGACAAGTCCAGAATATGGGACATTCTCCAGGGCAATATACATTCAGCTCTTCAATAAGACAATGGCATGAAACAAAAACGGTGGTAGGAGGAAATTAAAACATAACAACCAAAAGATGATGTGGGACCTCTTTTCTTTTTCTAATTGGAATACATCAATTGTAAAAAGCCATTTTTAAGACAATCGGGGCAATTCGAATAATGACCAAGCAATAGATAATATAAAGAAATTGTTGATTATGTTAGGTGCCGTAAAAGCATTGTGGGTAAGTAAGAAAATTATCTTGCTTTTAGAGAGGCATATTTGAGGGTAAAATGACATGATCTGGGATTTGCAACAAAACTACAAAAGAGGAAAGATGAAGTAAATATGGCAAAATCTTGATCTTGATAATTGTTGGATCTGTATTAGAGTTATATAGGGTTTCATTATACTCTTGTATATTTTTTAAAAGTCTCACAGTACATTTTTCAAGGGAATATGTTTCCCAGAGATAGAACCTCAGAGTGCCATAACCATTAGATATTCATTGCCATGCATTTTTGCTGAAGATACTTGCACTTCCTATACGTCAGGGTGCACTGGTCAACATGGCTGACCCAGGCCCTTGACCTTACAAGCTTACAGTTTTGTGAGGAGTGAACAGGAGTGGGCAGGCAATAACAGAAGAGCAAAAGAGTGCATTAATGGGGTACAGGAGGCTTTGGGAGAACACAGGCAACGCCTATCCCAGAAATGGGGTGGGCATGGGGTCAAGATAAACTCTTAGGGTGTCACCTATGTTGAGAAGTGAAAGATGAGTAGAAATTAGCTGGGCTGGTAATAGGATTCTACATCCTCATAGGCCAATATTTGGCAAGAGAAACTAAGTCCAGATACAAGTGACAGAAAGAAGGCCACACCCTATCTTTTGTCACCAAGGCCACTTGGAAGTACAGAAGATGGGTCCTGCCCCTACTCACTCTGCACAGTGATTCTGATTATTCATGTGCACATGAACCCCTCTAATCTGGAGCATCTGCCCTTGAGACTTACAAAGTGGGTTACTCTTTGACCACCTGTTTCCCTCTGTCTACTCTGTTTAAATATTCATACAACATGTCTCTCATTAAATCTCAGTTTTAGCTACTCTGAAAATAAAACTGTCTGTGGTGACCTCCTTAGGGCATTCAATGTGAATTTTTCACACCTCATAGGGTTTATACCTTTAGTATACGTTTCTGGAACATATCCCCTACTCCGCACCCTTTCGGTTATAATCTGCCTAAACAGTTATAGATCATGTGGTAACAAATCAACCAACACGAACTTCATTTTTCTTTATGCAGGTTTGATTCTAAGAACAATCCCATGGTAAAGTCACTGACAGCCCCATTCTAGAGATGAGGAGACAATCATACAGGACAATTAAGCAACTTGTCCAAAGTAATGACCTAAGATTTTGTGAATGAAATCAGTTACCGACGCTGTCTCACACACTCCACGAACACCCCCCAAAACATCTGCTCAGCTTAAGTTCATACTGGAAAGGGCAGTTGAAGCAGAAATTGGGTTTGTAGTTTCTAATATTGAATATAAGGCTATGATAAGAGGTTGGTAATTCTCAGCTAGCTGGAGACTGACTCTTGCAGCCTGTCTGAAAGTGCTGGTTGAAATAAAATGTCATCACGATCAGGTACAGGACAGCTTCAGAGAACTGTATTGAACAAATTAGCAATTTGTACTGAATTCATGTTTGTCTTCTTCATAAAAATATGCTCTAACTTCATAATCTATTTTTTTAAGCATTGTATAATATGTGAGAATTGTATATAATACGAGAATGTCCCCTCCCCTCTATCTCATCTTGGGCCACCCCTTATGTTCATCTCATCACTGGTCCTTGATTGGGCTCTCCAGTGTGGTCTGTGAATACATGGAGTACCATCCTGGATAAAAACAGTCACATCCAATTCCCAGGAGCAGAGAGAATGGCAACAATGATTATGTGGTTTAAATAAATATAGCAACAGTAATGCCAACACAATCTATTCCCATGGTGAAAGTAATTTAGCATCCCTGTTCAGACATCTCCTTCTCTCCATCAATTACTAGATCAGCAAGAAATCACAAATTCCAACTGAGCCACCTGGATAATTGTAGTAGGCTTCTACGCTTGTTTAGCCCAGCGATGCTGAGCAGAAGGCAGAGCTAAGAAAGTTCCACTGCAGCAAAACAAACTTGCTCCTGTCTTCCTTTAGCAGCCTCATTCTGATGCAGTGAAGCCTGGAATAAGTGGCAGTTTTACTTTATTTAAAATGCAGAAGCTGTCTCCAAATCAGAGTGCTGAAATGCTTCACTAGCAACAGCTCCTACTTCTGGGTGATATTAGAATATTTATCAGTAAGGTAATAGTGAAATGCTGCTAACATTTATTGAATGCTTATTGCATGTACACTATCTCATGCCTCACAGCAATATTATCAAGTAGGTTTCTATTATCTCCATTTTACAGACCAAGAAACTGAGGCTTAAGAAGGTTAAGTAACTTGTTTAAGCTACTAGGTGGCAGAATCTGGCTTCAAATTCAGACGTTTGACTCAAGAAATGGAATGCTAAACAAATATATCATGCAGGCCTTCTATGTAGTATTTAAGGAAAGCCTTGTGTCTTTTACTCATTCAGAATGCCCAATGCTGCAAGTAATAGGAAACCCAGTCAACGACTTAAACACCAAGGATTCGTTATCTTATTCCATAGGACATCAGGGGCCAGAATAACCCAAGTCTCACTCAGAGGCTTCACAATGTCATCTGGGACCTGGGTGCCACCCATCTTTCTGCTCTGTCATTATGGGTCAGTAGTTCCAATACAGTTGCCAGATGAAGCCCTGGCACAGCTGAAGCCCTCCTCCCACAGAGCCTTTCAGAGGCCAAAAGATGGGTGTGGGGTGTGGGGAGGTTTCTCCACATGCTTCTCATTTTTGCAGGAAGGAAAGTCTTTTCCAGAAGTCTTTTTTGGAGAGCTTTCTTGCTGTCTAATAGTGCACACTTAAACTATAACTGTCACTGATAATGGCTTTGCCATGATTGGCTTAGTCTTATCAAAATTGACTGCCCCCACCCTGATGGCTGGGGAAAAGCCCCATGAAGCATATCTAGTCCTAATACCAGAAGAAAATTGAGGTCTTTAAACAAGGTGGTCCACAGTGATAGCAGGCAGAAGGCACTGTCTACTACATTTACTCCTTTGGCTGCCCAATACCCTTTCGTGACAATCTTTATGCTAAAAATAATAGCCTCGTAGTCACATGACACGCATTCTTGCATTTCCTAAAGAGAAAAAATTCCAAGTTTTGCATCTGGCTCCAGGTCCTGGACATGTGGACGATGCACAGTTTTCTTGATTGGTTCCATATGTGTAATCCTACAGCAAAAGGACAAATTATCTACCCATTAACGCACAAACTTACACTGTGAAAAATGGAAGAAAACTGTCATAAAACTTACATTAGGACAGGGACAGCATGAGAGTCAATGCAGAGACCCTGGTGCAAACATCCCCACTCACCTGGACAGGAGCAGTGAGGGCTCTGCCCAAGCAGCATAGTCAGCTTCCTGGACAGACAGTCTGGAAGCCAGGGTTCTGCCCTCTGGGTGGTTCATCCTCTCTCACCACATCTGAGACGAGCAACATGTAACAGCTTTTTTGAAGGATGCACAGGCTTAGCTACCCACTTCATATTGGTCCAGGTTTAGAGGCCTGAAATTTGCCTCAGAGGTGCATCATTCAGGTGTTCTCAGCCAGGATCAGGTTTTCTTAGCCACAAAGTGATAGTTGGTCTTGGCAGATGCTTCCAGTGTTTTGAATGGGTTACTAATTACAGGTAATATTTTTTATTCAACATGGTTGCTACTTTTGAAATTTCTGTTTCCCATCCACTGTCATCCTTTGACCTCTGCATCCTGACCTTCTTTCTCTCCTTTAGTTTAATGATCTCTAGCTTAAGACTTATGAAAAGCATAGCCTTGGTTGGAGAAGCTCCCATCTTTACTTGATCTTTGCAGACAGGCTTGCCTCTCTTGCACTTAGAAAAAATTAATGATGGAGGATATTTGCAAGAGGCCTAAGGCACCAAACTTATTAATTTTATCTTTTGATAGGTCTCCTGTTTCTTTACTCCTTCATAAACTACCTTTCGCTTGGGGGGCAGAAAATGACTTTCCAATGCTGCAAAACTTCAAATTAAAAGACTTTCAGCCAACTCAGTTTTCAGCCTATAGGCATAAAATGCCTTTCTTAGCAAAACCTGTTTTCTTTCTTTTAGTTCTCACAGGGGCCACATCTAGACAATTTGTCTCTTTTTTGAAGAACCTTACTGAAGGAGTTTATGAGCAGCCAAAACCCCATACACTGAATTTTTCCTTCCATTCCCCTAAACTAGAGCCAGATTAGAATGTAATCTGCACCCCAAGAAACAACTGTCAGTTGAGCCAAATATTTTGCAACTACATAACTTCCCTGATTGGAGTAGCCATCATTGTCCTCCATTCTGTCTACTTCGTTTAGCAGGTTCTGTGTTTTATGGTCTGTTCCCTATGCATTCTGGAACAAAATTTGTATCATGCAGGTGTTCTAAACTTTAAATAACAGGATATCTATTGAAAAGTAGTTGAAATTATATGAGGCTTATTATCTCAACAAGTCCAGTGGCAAGATATTTCAAAGGTTATTTTAATCATCAATTACATTAGCAAGAACACATATCTTTTGGGCTGGCCGAGTGGCATGATGGTTAACAACTGGCTTGGGATGCCAGAGGGCCCTGGTTCAGATCCCACATATGAGGGCCAGTGACACTGTCCTCCTTAGCTAAGATGCTGAACAACAGCTCAACCTGGAGCTGGGCTGCCGTGAGTCGCTGGCGACGGTGTAGGCTGCAGCCCCTGTGGCAGTGGGTTGCCATAGGCTACCGTGTGTAGCCAGCAGCCAGGGTGAGCAGCCAGCAGCCGCAGTGAGCAGCCATCCAGAAGCCGGCGACTGATTTGCTTTGCCCAGGAAGAATGCAATGATGGTGCCAACTTGGGCCAGTGAAGCAACGTCCTCCACAACTAGACTGAAGAACAAAAGGATAGCAACTTGTCTGTTCCCCTTCCCCTAATTCCCCAATAAAAATCTTAAAAAAAAAAAAGAACACATATCTTTTTCCTCTTTCTTCTCCATCTTTCTCAATGCACTGGCTACTCTGCTTATGCTAGAACTTGGCTTTAGTAGCTACAGGTATTTTCTCCCCACATAGCTTCATCTAGAGGCAAAACAACAACAAAACAAAACAAAGAAAACAGCAGTGGCTTGGTGCACTTCTCTCTTCCATCAGAGTGAAAAGCTTCCCCACAGACTTGCCATTTTATCATATTGACCAGAGTAACATTTCATGCCTATGCCTACCAAGTGAGTAGAATTATAGTCACTGGTTTGGTCAAACCAATATTCATCCCCTTGGACCAGGGAAGGGCCCATAATACTCAATAATCTTTTAGTTAAAAAGGCAGAAGGGGCAGTTTTTGGGTGGGTAACCACATTTTCTAATACTCTAAGCTCTTATTTTAGTGTTTGTCAAAGCACAGCCCATGGATCTAGTGTTCTGATTAATATAAACATATACCTGGGCCCCACTCAGACCTAAATTAACAGGCACTCCATCATAAGGTACAGGGGCTTACATTTTAACAAGCTCCCAGGTGATTCTTTAGCACATTAAAGATTGAGAACCACTGCAGAAATCTTTGGGACCTCACCTGACTCCAATTCATATCCTGTCATCTATATAGAACACTGTTCTTGGTAGATGCTTAATGGGTTTAATTACTGTCATATTCAGAAATTGATGAACCTTTTTTTCTCTTCTTTTCCTTTCAGTTTTCTTTCCAGAAAAAGTTACCTAATTTCTTTATTACTTCCTATAGGATCAAGCACTTCTTTCCATGCACTGTGGAAAACCAATAAATGCTGCTTTAAAAGGTTGTGTTAGCCCCTCTTCTAATTTTATGCCCAAAAGAGCACTCAGATGATATACAATTTTTTAAAAAGCTAGAAGGAAAAATAAAAGTTGAAAATCAGTTTTTATTTTATTTTTATGAGAAAATCATTTTCTCTGGGTTCCCTTTGATGAAAATTGAGGTAGAATCTAGAATGGGAGTGCAATGGAAGTAATAATATCCTAAAATTTGATAATTTTTAATGTTAGTCATTTGATGGCTACATAGAATATTCTCCAAGGAAAACTAACTTATTTCCTAATCCACTTGTCACCCAGAACTATGTAAGTTCTTCATCCATTGTGAATGATTGATATCAGGTCATGGGGCAGATAATAATAAAAACTAATAATTATAAGTGTTAATGAAGTGTTTACCACTTGCTGAGCACTGTTCAGATGTTTCATTTATATTAACTTATTTAACCCTCATACCAATAACTTGAGGCACGTATCCTCATCGTGTCATAAACCCCGTTTCACCGATAAGAGAACTGAGGAAAAGCAGATTGACTTATTTATAAGTGTGGGGTAGGTGTTTGAATTTGAAGTCTGGCTGCAGAGACTTGTAATCATGATGCTATTAATGCCTCTCAACCGACACCACAAACTGTTGTCCTGTTAACCACTGATGGCATGTGTTGAGTTCTTAAAATCTTGTAACTACTTTGAAGCATCTAAAAACCAATAGATTGCTTTTTAAAATTCTGAATTCTGGCCTTTATTGAAAAATCAGAAGATTGTGCTGGCAATATTAGGCCAGGAACATCGCATGACAACCAATTGCTTGATCTGAGTAGAAAATGTTCCCTTTAGATGGGTCATTCTCTTGTTTGTCATAGTTTCTCTCACCCACCTATTACTTCCCGACACTGAGGCAGAGAGCTTATGCTATTTCTTTTATTATAATAAAGGAAAGAACCCATAGCTCTAAGAAAGACAATGTAATATAGTGATTAAGCACATTGATTCTGGAGCCAGACCACTTGATTTAAACTCCAATTCCAACATTTATTAGTTGTATGGTCATGAGAGGTTAACCTCCTTATGCATCAGTTTCTTCATCTGTAAAATAGAGACAATCAGACCTACTCAAAAATGTTTATATGATTTATTAAATGAGTTAACACATGTAAAGTATTTAAAATAGCACCTGGCACCTAATAAATACCATGCATGAGTCATTTTCCCATCTGAAATTGAAAAATGAAAGATGGACCAAGAGCACCCCTGCTTCATGGAGAATGGAAGAGAGCATTATCACTTTGGATAACTGAAGAATCTTCCTATGTGGCGATCACCATGCAAACAAGCTTGTGACTTGGCATAGGTAGACTGGGTCCCATCCCACTGCTTGATCCCAGCTCAATTTCTAAAAGCAAGAAGCAGGGGGTAAGTCGCCTCCATCAGTCTCCAAGAGTTGACTGTTGAAGAACATTATTGCAATCCTCCTTTCTACATCTGTGGAGCCTGAGGCTCAGATTGCCCTGTGACTCCACCTAAGGGAACATGGACCTGTGATGGCAGAGCTAGGACTCGTAGCCAGCCGTTCATGCCAAAAGCCACAGTTTTTTCCAACAAGTCTCCCAATCTCAAGTCCTACAACCTCCTTGGTATTTATTAAGAAATGAATTTTCTACACTTAAAATCATATTTGAGGCATTCTGAATAACTGAAACTTTAGTTTACTTGTAAGTGGAAGAGCCAGGGTCCTTTTTATATCAGTAATTAAAGACAAATCAATTTGTTTGGGAGGATAAACTTTACTCTGTTTGTAAATGTGGTGCCTTTTTTCAACTTTATTCAGAAGTGTGAAAACTCTCTGGTTACACCAGTTTCCAGGTGAGGATGCTGCAGGCAGTGAGGTTGGGAAGGTCCTTATTCTCATTTCCAGAATCCACACAAAATGGATAAAATAACATGCCTCTCAGTGGATCAAGCACACTGTTCCTGATTAGCATCTTTACTTGATTTTTTAATCCCCAAATCATCTTAGTTAAAACACTATCATTCTTCGGTTTTTTAATATACTGAGAAATTAATAATTCAAAGAAAATGTCAGGATGTGTAATACACCCTTACGGCATATATATTTTCCAAGAAAAGTGTTGGATGAATAAACTCACAGAGTAAATAGCAAAGCGCTAACTTCCTGGTTTGATATTTAAGACTCTCCACAATCCAGCACCTTCATGTGTCACGCTAATCCTCACATACACCCCAGAGCACCTGGAGTGAGGGTTTTACTGAACTTGCCACCCTTATTGCAACCTCTGGCTATATCTCATACATTCCTGACTCTAGGAAATATTTCTGGACATTTCCTTCCCAGTCCCACAGAATTCATCCTTTTCTTCCTTGTTCTAGCTTCCATCAATGACACTTAAAATGTGTACTCAGGGGGCCGGCCGAGTGGCGCATTGGTTAAAAACTGGCTTGGGATGCCAGGGGACCCCGGTTCGGATCCAACATATGAGGGGCAGTGACACTGCCCTCTACAGCTAAGATGCTGAACAACAGCTCGACCTGGAGCTGGGCTGCCGTGGGTCGCTGGCGATGGCGTAGGCTGCAACCGCTGCTGCAGTGAGCTGCCATAAGCTACCATGTGTAGCCGGCAGCCAGCGTGAGCAGCCAGCAGCTGCCGTGAGCGGCCGTCCAGAGGCCAGCGACTGATCTGCCTCACCCGGGAAGAGCGCAATGATGGTGCCAGCTTGGGCCAGTGAAGCAACATCCTCCACAACTAGACTGAAGAACAAAACAACAGCAACTTGTCTGTTCCCTTTCCCCCGATTCCCCAGCATTGTTCCTTTCCCCCAATCCCCAATAAAATGTTTAAAAAAACCCAAAAAAACGTGTACTCAGGGCCAGCCGAGTTGCTCAGCTGGTTAAGAGCATGAGCTCTGAGCAATAGGATCGCCAGTTCAATTCCCACATGCGCCAGTGAGCTGTGCCTGAGCTGAGCTGATGCTGAGCTGCAACAGGTGGCAGGATGGCTCAGCTGGTGAGAGCACATGCTCCTAACAACAAGGTTGCCTATTTGAGGGGGTGGCTACGCCCGCCCGCAACTAATTGAACACAGCAACTTGAGCTGAGCGGCGTGACTGGACTTGGAGCTGAGCTAGCTGTGCCCTCCACAACTAAGACTGAAGGACAACAACATGGCTGTTCCCCTTCCCCAATTCCCCAACACTGTTCTCCCTCCCCAATTCTCCAATAAAATCTTAAAAAAAAACAAAAAAATGTATACTCATTATTATGTCTCCCCCACCAGGCCATGAGGTCTCTGAGGGCAGAGACTGTCTAAGGTTTCTGCTTCAAATCATTTTTCTTTAATAATTTTGTTTTTTTTTTATTTATACCTATTACACAAACATTTTTCAAGATAAATTGAAAGAGAGATCTCTTCAAGTCCCCTGCTATTGATTAATCAGCTGTTTGTTTCCCATTGGCTGTTCTAGCTTCACTCCAAGTGTTTACAGAATTTCACAATGTTCTGGCACAGCATAAACACCACTCTGACCGCTGATATATACTGAATTTAAACTACGGGCTAGGTGTTCTCTGAAGCATGTTATAGTTAGTATCTCATTGATAATGAGGCAGGATCTGGATATCATTTCCATATCAAAGCTAAGAGAGCTGGAACCCAGGGAGGTTACATAAGGTGCCAAGGTGAGCTGTGGAGTACACATTCAGACTTCGAGCTATGTTTTCTCACCCACTGCTCTACACAGTCTCTCAAAGCAATCTTTGTAATCTGCCCCTTTTATACTTGACACTGTATCATCAACATTTGCCATATAATTTAGCTTTTAAACAGTTTTTATGTATACCATAGCAATGTAAATCATTTCAAAATCCAAAAGACTGTTACAAAAAAAAAAAAGAAAGAAAGAAAGAAAGAAAGAAAGAAAGAAAGAAAGAAAGAAAAGGAAAGAAAGAAAACAGTAACAAGGAATGTCTTAATCATTTCCTTCTTCCCTAACACAAGGCTTTTACTTGAATTGTTAAAATCTATTGATTTGATTTGATCAAGTTCCTTAGATCTGTAGGAAAGTGTTGGAGCCTTGTCTAACAGGAAGTTTTTTCCCAGGGAGACAAATGCTTCTAAGAAGAGCAAGAAGCCTGGTTAGCACAGCCTGAATTTCTCCTCTGTGCAACCACTGCAGGGCATGACACATAATGAGTATTTAATACATGTTCTTCCTCTAATTCCCTCATCTGTCTAACTGAATCAGTCTTGGCAAAGACCCTGAAATTTTGGACTGATCAAATGAAACATTTGTACTGTAAGCAAATGTTCTGTACCACTCAGAAATTCTTTGAAATAACACGTATTTGTGACCTTGAAGAAGTCTTATAAACCATCTTCCCACTGTCTCTTTCCACATCTTTCCTCTTCCTACACTCAAGGTCACAAGGAAACATGCTGAGGGCTCCTGGTTTGCTGACAGTGCATTCAGTCATGAGTGTGTTGCCAAAATCCAGCTTTATCCAGTTACAAGTAACAAGTAATTACCATGCAGCATATCACCTGGAGTGCCATTATGCAAATTTGCATATGGCTCAGCTGCACAGTTTAGACAAATATTTATCATCATCCTAAAGCCTGCCTTGCAAAGAGAAAACAGGCCTAGTGGTAAACAGGCCTAGTGGTATTGCACATTTGCTATTTTTTAAACCAGAAATGAACTTGGCTGTGTTCATCTAGGACGCTAAAACTTTCTGGAGGAAGTATCCTTTTATTAGTGTTTCATGGAAGAAGAAAGTTTTAAGGAAACTTTGATTAACCTTAAAAGACAATTCAGAGGAAACAAGAGAGCTATCTTCAGATATGTGAAGGGCCATCATGTAGAAGGGAAACAAACTTGACTTCTCTTTTTCTGAAAGGCCACTTTGCAATATGTGGGTCAGAATCAGAATTACAAAGAAACAGCTCTCAACTCAAACTAAGGATCTAAGGTGGAATTATTTTTTTAAACACCAAAGGGATTATTCTTGGAAAGTTGGACTTTTCTTATCGTTTGTGTATAAAATGTTTATATACTTTAATTTGTGGATTTTTGGGTTTATACCAAATGAATCAAACATCTAGTTGAGTATGTTGCTTTCAAAATTATCACCCTGTACAATTCCAGAGAGGCTGCCAGCAGAGTTTTAGAGCACCCCTTGGAGAAGAGCCTTTACATCCTGCAGACCATTTTCTCCCAAAATGCCTCTGCAATGGCAAATCCTCAATATTTGATTTCTGACTTGGTCAAAAGATATCCAGACCTACCTCTCTGTTACGAATAAAGTGATTAATGGAGCTGGATGACACTTTCAGGGAATCAGTATGTCAAAACGAAAAGGATGGTAGTACTATACATTTTGAGATAGAGCTATTTAGGAGATTTCTAAAAAGAATGCTTGCTGAGAGGCCCTCAAAAACCTCCTCACCTCTGCTAACTTGGGAAATAGAGGGTCAACTGTTCATCCAAGCAGGAAAACTTTTCAGTGTGTTTTTCTCTCATGACTCAAACCCAAAACAGAACAAAAGAATACAGTGCCACATGCCAGCAATGCTCCATGAACTTCCAGGAATATAGAGGTGAAATGTGACAACTGGACCTGGGTTCAAACCATAGCTCTGCTATTACCAGTTGGTTTACAGGGATTCATGACATAACCTCTCTGAGTGTCTGTCTCCTCACCTGTAAAATTAGAATGATAACATACCTCAAAGGGTTGTTGTGAGGATTTAAATATATAAATAAGTAAATTTAAATATGTAAATAAGTATTCAACGTAGTGCTAGGCACATATTAAGTTCTTTTTTTTTTTTTAGCTGAGCCACCCTGCCACCTGTTGGCAGCTCAGCAGCTGCTCAGCTCGGACCAGGATTCGAACCACTGTTGCTCAGAGCTCGCACCCTTGAGCGAGCTCTTAACCAACTGAACCACTCGACCGGCCCTTGCACATATTAAGTTCTCAACACATTGTAGCTGCTATATTTATTATTATCATAGTTATTGTTTTTTTTATTCTGATTCACCTTTCTCCTTGCACTTTCTCACTTTATCCATTCTGTTGTGCCTAATCTTGAAATTAGTTTGCATAAATACCTTTTTTTTTTTTTAAAGATTTCATTGGGGTATTGAGGGAGGGGAACAGCATTGGGGAATCAGGGAAGGGGAACAGACAAGTTGCTGTCCTTTTTGTTCTTCAGTCTAGTTGTGGAGGACATCGCTTCACTGGCCCATGTTGGTATTATCATTGCGCTCTTCCCGGGTGAGGCAGTCGATCACCGGCCGTTGGACAGCCACTCACGGCGGCTCACAGCAGCTCACGCCTGCTGCCGGCCGCTCACGGTAGCTCATGGCAGCCCACTGCAGCCTCACTGCAGCCTACACCATCGCCGGCGACTCATGGCAGCCCCGCTCCAGGTGGAGCTGTTGTTCACCATCTTAGCTGTAGAGGGCAGTGTCACTGACCCTCATGTGGGATCCGAACCGGAGGCCCTGCTGTTCAGAGCTCACGCTCCCAAGCCAATGTTTAACCAACAAGCCACTCAGCCATCCCACATAAATACTTCTTAATTAACCCTACCAATTTCCAGCCCCCTTATAATCCTCTTTAAGGAACTCTGTCATTTTATGTGACAGCATTTTTATGGACACTGTGAAGTTTAAAAAACAAAGCTGTTTTTAAAACAAGTTTTATCATCTAACTATACACAGCCTACATTGAGTTTTTTGGTACCATCACAATGCATAAGTTAATAAAAATTTGTAAAGAAATTTTTTAAAAATATGGGACAAGATTGTTTGGTTTGTTGTGAACACAAGACCAAGAGTGTGGACAGTGGAGCAGAGTGCCTAGGTAAAAGCAGTCTTACTTTCTCTCTAATATTTGGCAAGTTGCTTCACCTCTCTGTACCTCAGTTTTCTGATCTTTAAATTGGGTGTAAAATAAGACCTACCTTATAGGGATAATATGAAGACTGGGTGAATAAAAACATTTTACTTATGAGTAAAAGGCACTTAGAACACTGTGTGGCATATAGTGAGAGCTTAATGCATGGTAGCTATGATTACTGTTAGTAGTCCATTGTAGCAGAGATATTGGGTTTAAAATTATGGAAGAAAAAGAGCAATAGGAAGAGTGAATGTAGTTTTATTATTTCACAGAAAATACATCTCATTTGGGTATCCAAAATGCTTGTTAACGTCTTCTTCCCTGAGAATTGTCTCTGGGTGGTGAACAGATAATGCACTATATAGATGACATATTACAGAATTGTACACTTAAGCCCTATGTAGTTTTGTTGACCATTGTCACCCCAATAAATTTTAATTAAAAAAAAGTCTTCCTTTCTTGATTAACTGTAGAATACAATCCAGTGACTGACTGAGAGGAATGCTATAGGGGGTTATACATGCTACAGGCATATTGGCCAGCCAGCTGATGAAGACTCTCAGACTTCACAGCCAAGTCCAACATGGACTGCCTTTAAAATCACTCTTCAGTATTCATTAGATATAGTAAACATTTCTCCCAAATTATAGTGCTATATCCGATGCATGGAAATTAGAAACATGGTTTAGCAATACAAAAAAATTACTGATTTGTGGGTACAACAAAGAACAATGTGACACATTTGTGAAAAGGGAGAAAATGATAAGTAGATAATGACTACTACATCCTGAGTTTAAGCTCCAGTTCTACTAGGACTTAGCGGTGAGACTTTGACTAGTCACTTGTCTTTTGGGTGTCTCAGTTTCCCCAGCTGTTGAAAGAAAAAAGTGAGTCTGTTTTTTCCCAAACTTTAGTCATCCATAAGAACCTTATAATTATTGCCATATCCATGTACATAGTGATCCTGTACAATAATAGCCTTGAAATCATGGTTTTCTTGCACTATTTAAGTTTTTTCAAATGCATATTAAAATAAGTACTTACTAAAATTTAAAAAATAATTCCTCCTGCATCTAGAATTGTATCTTGTATAATCTAGAATGGACTCTTAGGGGAACATCAGACTAAATGATCACTGAAGTCCCATATAATTCATTGACTCAGTGATGCTATAGCTGGAGAAAAAGAAAAAGAAAAGAAAGGGAAAGGATAGTGTGGAGACAAATAATCTTCAGTTTTGCAATCTTTGCATGATTTTGTCATTTTCAATTAGAGGAGCCAGAATGAAGAAAATTCTCTCTTAATATGAAAGATCCCATCTAATCTCAAAGTCATGCTTTGGCCAGCATATAATTGATATTATTAGAAACAGCAAGAAAATTGAAAACCCAAACCATGAGACTGTGGAGAGAACTTAGTCACACCCATCAGTACAAATGGAGGGCAAGGTAGCATGACTCAATTTCAACCTGGAAAAGAGTCAAGGAATATGTGATAGAAAAGGGTAAGAATTTCCACAGTAAGAAATGAGGAAGATGTGATGTGAGGACAAGGGGAAAACAAAATGTTTGCTTTTTTGCATTCTCCCACTTACTTTTTCTAAATTGTTTTCTTTGTCACATAAAATTTACTGTCTCAAGTGAATCAGAACATCCTAGTAGGTTGTTAATGACCTTCATAAATCAGATAAATTAGTTATTTTTTCTTACCATTTTTCTTCTTCAGTGATTTTATGATCAATTTATGCTGCCTCTCCTTCAAGACAGTAGGGGCCCTGATTTTCTGTATAAGAAAAAGGTAATGGAAGCCAAGGGGCTTACCTCACTGGGCAGATTTCTCTATCCTCCCTAAGCCTCAAGCCTCTGTCTCTGTCTGGGTTGAAACCTATTTACAGGGTGATGGGAACCAGAAGAAAAATGGAGTCTTCCCTCTGAGGGTTCAGTCTGAGGTGGTCTTCTTGTCGAAATGCAAAACTTAGCGCTTTGGGATGGATAAGGAGCAGGTGAGAAGGAAGACCTCCTTGCTGTCCTGTCTGCTGGTTTACTGAAGGGGGCTGAAACTCTTTGCCCCCTTATAGCCTGTGTCTCTGTGCATTGTTGAAGAGGCCACCTAGGTTCCCCATGAGTTACCTTGTTAGAGCTTTTGGAATATGTAATTTACTTATGGCAAAGAAAACATGCAGAAAAATGTCAACCTCTACACCAGCGTCCTAGAGCATCTAGGGAAAAGCTAAAGCCACAGCTGGACCCTGAGACAGAATTCATAGTTTCACTCTGTCTGTTCAGCATCCTTTTCTTCTACTGTGGCAATGAATTATTCTCCCCTTCTAGAGAACTGCTCTTATTCTTGAATATAAAATTTGCTCACGCTAACTTACAGATTAACGATTTGAAAGACACTGAAGATTTGTTGATGTGTTTTTCGAGTAGCTTTCTTTTCTATCATTAGTCACCCCCAATCCCCTGAGAGTACACATAAAGAGATAATATACAGACCATAGACTTCCAAGGGGTTCCAAAGATTTACCATATGTGGAGGTTCCCAACATTTTTGTGAAAGG
Source organism: Hipposideros armiger (assembly GCF_001890085.2). Classification (NCBI taxonomy): domain Eukaryota; kingdom Metazoa; phylum Chordata; class Mammalia; order Chiroptera; family Hipposideridae; genus Hipposideros; species Hipposideros armiger. Next base: position 1,215,352 of record NW_017731796.1, read on the forward strand.
GACGTTTTCTTTTCCCAAAGCCAAGTGAGTGCACATTCCAAAGCGCACATAAATGGTGTTGGGCCTGTACATCTCAGAGAAGCCACCTCTCTCTGCCTCTGCCTTTCGCAGAAACATTCATGAGCCTCCAGGGAGAAATATTAATCTACTAACTTGGACCCCTGTCATTTTTTCATTCATTGATGACATTTACATGGAGGACAATTGATACCTTTATTTTATTAATGGGGACAATGAGTCACAAAGCAAGGAGAGAATTCTTCCCAAAACTCAACCCTCACCCAGAAGTCACTTCTTGCTCTTTGTAAACCTCATGGCTCCCTCTGTCCTAATATCCACCCTACCATAGTACCATGTAGCTATTGCTAGGGTTTAAATGACACCTCAAATTCCACATAACTCAAGAAACAAAAAGCTTCAACTAGGAAGAGAATAGCATGATAAAGATAACTTAATTGTTATAAACACAGCAAGATTACCACCATTCTCCAAACAGGGCTTGCTGTTCCAAAATTTTCCATATGCCATTCATGCTGTCTAAAATGCCTTTCTCTCTCCCTCCTCTTTGCTTGTCAAACTCCTACTCATCCTTCACGACCCAACCCAAGTGTTACTTTTCTCAGTCCAGCTTCTATTGGCCTCCTCCTGGCTTTCACTGCCCTTTGTTGGTAAATCTACAGTAGCATTTATGACAGTGAATTACAATTGCCTGCTCATATGTGTGAGAACGCCATAATGCTAAGAATGTTCAAATTTTGTCATCACTAGAGGCACACAGCAGATCCAAGATTTACTGAGAAAACATAATTTCATGCTTATGAGCCTTTCAACTCATAGTAATCTAGCAGAAATAGGAAGCAGATAGTAAAAACACCCCCAACTGGAAAACCAAAGTAGACATCACTTAGGATTTGTAAAGAGAATCATTGTAAATTACTGCTCTTCTTCTCAAATGAGATGATAATAAATACATCCACAGCCCGGAAGTGCTGGGGGAATGTACTGTAGCATGTATGATTGATATTAATCAGGAAAAAGGGTGTAGTGTGCAGGGATTTTACACCTGAAAATGATTTGGGAGGTCACTTACACCTCTTTTACAGGAAGACCTCTCCACTGCTTTGATAACTAAACACAAACAACGAGCATTGTTTTCTACCTATGAATACTAATGAATCACATTATTATGTTATTTGCAAATCTCTGCACAGAGTGATTTGTGGAGCCTTTTTTCTCCTAGCTTGTGGTTTGGCTGGCATGAGCTTACAACCTTAGGAAAGAGCAGGCTACCTTTACCTAAGTGTTGCCGTGTATGGAATCCCTAAGTAGATGAATAGCATCCATTAAAAGAGATAAAGGCTTTATGTGCCTTGAGAAAAGCAATGCAATGTAACTTGAGGTAACAGGCCTAAGTTATGAATGGGCATGATGAATGCCACCCCTGATGGATGACTGCCCCTGCGAAGCTTTTAAGAAACACCATGGAGGCATGAGCACCAAAGTGAAAGATGTAGATTTCCCCCTCAGGCTATGGGCATTAGGTCCCGCTGTGCTAATGCGGAGGTCATAAAACCCTGGTTCTCACCACTGTCGGGAGGATGGTTTTTCAGCAGTCATCGCTCAAATGTAAGTGATTACCTTTCCTTTCCCTTCATTGTCCTGCTGCTTCTGCGCAAGCTCAGAGTAGAGTCAGGGTCACTCGCTTCCCATTGTGATGTACTGCGTTGTTCACTCTCCTCTTTCTCTGTGCTGCCAAAGGCCAACCTCGCTGTTCCAGATGAAAGATCTTTCTATAATCACGATAATTGGTGAAGCAATATGGTCATTAGCCAGCACATAATCCTAGACAAATACACTTGATGACACACGAAGTCACAAAAATTGTGTGCTCTTTTACTTCACAATATAGGAAGCTATTCTGCTATGTTTCTTTGAAAGGTGTTCAAGATCATTTTCAAACAGCATTGCAGATAGTTTTCAAAAACAAGCAGGCTGCCAACAGCTTTCTGAAGATAGCTGTGCATGCAGCATGGCACAGTGGAAACAATTTAGAGTCAGCAAGCCAAGCTCAGCCCCTTATTAATCATGTTGTAAATGACCCAGACCCTGGTTTCCTCATCTGTAATACAGAGCTACTGATACCTATTTTCTAAGACTACCATGAAGGTAATATATATGTTTTTGGCATAAAGCCAAAACACAATAAATAGTAGCTTTTAACATGATTAGTTATATTATGATTATTACCTTTTTCTTTCCCACAATTTACACCTACATCAAACAAACCACGTCCTCTTTGACATCAGTCACAGCTGAGTATATTTGTAGAAGCAGTTCTGGGAATTGTTTTAAACTTAGCTTTTAGTTAAAACTTTAAAATAATATCAAGTTTTATACACCTTGGAATTTGCAATATTAAGGTACTGTCCTACTTTCCTCCCAACTTATATGGTAAAAAATAAACCCATAGACTGTAAGGTAGAAGGGAGGACAATAGTCTCCTCTGTCAGCTCACTAGAAGACATTACAAGTTCTGCTAGTACCACTGAGCAGGGAGACATAGAACTGGGCTTGGGGCAAAATCTATGCTGGAAAGCTCTTGGGCTTCTCTTCTCTTATGATGGAAGAAAGATAATAGGGAGATTTGATCACCCAAAACTCATGGTGCATTCACTATGTGCAGGTGTCATTCTAGGACTGGGAATAAAATAGTTAACAGAACCAAGCCCCTACACTTCTAAATCTTACCTTTTAGTTGAGGGAAAGAGACAATGTTATTCTAAACATAGATTGATGAAGATAAGTGATGCAAAGAGAAGGAAAGCAGTAAAATGGGGCAAGGAATTTTAGTTGTTGGCGGGGGGGGGGGGTGCCATTCTAAGATGACCATTAAAATGGTCATGAAAAGCTTTGCTAAAAGGTGATATTTGAGCAGAGGCCTAAAGGAAAAGAGGGAACAGCCATGTGGATATCTGGGGAAGAGTGTGTCACGCATAGGAAATTGCAAATGCCTTTGGAAAATTTTGAACACAATAATAACATAATAAGATATACATTTTAAAGAAACCTCTCTGGATGTTATACTGGGAGTAGATTTTATATTGATATTAGAAACAAGGAGACCAGTTACCAAGCTAATCCAGGAGAGGGGATGGTGTTATGGCCCAAGGTAGTGGGAAAGGTGATAAGAGGCACACAGAGTCTGGATGTATTTTGGAGGAATAACCAAAAGGATTTCCCAATGGATTGGATGTTGGATGTGAGAAAGTCATGGATAATGTTAACATATTAAGCTGAGTATCTGAGAAGGTGAACGTGTCATTTACTGAGTTGAGGAAGACTGAGAAAGGAGTAGGTTTTGGGGGAAGATAGAGAGATCCATTTTAGACATGTAAGTTTAAAAGGCCATTAGATGCCCCAGAGGAGATGTTGAGCAGTCAATTGGTTATTCAAGTCTAGAGTCTAAGGGAAAATTCTCAAATGTAGACAGATTTGGGGGCCATTCATTTATAGGTGATATTTAAAGCCATGGTGCTCAATGAGATCACCTAGGGCGTGAATAGAGAATGACAAGAGAAGAAATTTGAGGACTCAAACTTTGCTAAGCATCCAAAGCAGAATCAAACAGAAGTATGATATAATTAGAATCTCCCTAAATCCTATGTAATATAAAAGAGGATCCAGAATTTTTGCTGCTCTGAGGCAGATGTGGAGAGCAGTAGATAATGCTGACTGGTGAACCTGTAGGGAAAGATGGCTGTACCGGGAACAAGTAATCCCCAGGTGAGAGCTACAGCAAGATACTAGGGAGATACTCAGCCCAAGCCAGGATCAGGTAGGGGACTGAATTCTTAGGTTTTGACTCCACCAGGATCTGACTTAAGCAGGAAAGAAAATCTCCCAAGTTCATGAGCTATGCACTTAACCATCAGAGGCCAGCAGGACACCACTGGCCAGAGGGAACATGGCATTGTCTGGGCCTAGAGGAACCAAGAAGCTACAAGGAACTTGGCACTTAGCTCCGGGACTGCTCCTCTTACCTGCCTCCATGTAATCCTTCATATTCCCAGAGCCAATATTGAAAAAAGCAGAAATGGGGGAAACATAAATACAGATTTGTCTAAAAGAGACTGAATTATATATCAGATGCGATTTAAATTAGCAACTGAGTTTAATGAATTAGACTAAATTTGGTATCCACTCCCATCTGCTACCCAATAAAGAAGGGCTTCTTAAGATGATTAGATGAATTATGAAAAATACAGAAGCTGTACTTTCTTTGCATATTTAAATGTGGCATGTGAATTTACAGTCAAAGAAATTTATAAACTCATCTTGTCAGCTGTGAAGTATTTAGTCTGAAAGACGTTGGAATGTGGGGGTAAGTCGAGAAGCCCCAGAATTATCAGGTGTTTAGAACCCAGAACACATAATATATTCAGGAGTTACTATAAGTTAATGCTTAGGAAAAACTACTAATAGGTGAATTAGACTTCAGTGCCTGGGAATATAATGGAATTGAAGAGGAAATACTAAATATCTCAGTGAATTTGCAGAGTCACATCAAATATTATAAGTTACACGATATGCTTAGGTGCTTAGGGCTTTTTTTTTTTTTTAGGAAGCAACCTTTCTTATCTTTCATGTTTTTTTAATCAAATTCAAACCAGTCAAAATTTCATAGTCCAAAGTAGCAGAAAATCCAGGGTCTAATCTCTGTTGAGAATTATCCAACAATCCATGGTAACTTAGTCAAAAGGAGTGGCATGCTCTGACCTGTCACCCAGCCTGCTGACACAGTGCAGAAGACCTAGTTGTCAGAACACCCAAGCGGGCACCTCAGGTGTGTGGTAGAGGTAACTGGATTTCATTCCCAAGGTGAGCATTCCACAGATGGGCGAATAGAGTCTCCTCTCCTCAATCAGACACATAATGTTCAAGTCCAACCAATAGTGAGCAATCAGCAACACACAGCCATAGTTTTTCTAAAATGAGACTGATATGGTGTAGTGGTTGACATACCGTGTAGCCCAGATCTCTCCCTTCGGGACCCAAAGCACTCATTTCTCCAGCCACCCAGAGGGTTGCCTGCTGATGGCTCACAGCTGAGTCCCTGCCCAGGAAGACAGTTGCCTCTTTCTTAGTGCGTGCAATTTCCCCTGAAATAAATCACACTCAAGAACAGAAAGGGAGAGGCATGCAAAGACCCAGCTCCCTGGTCTAAATTTGGCACAACTCTGAGGAGCTGCTCAGCTTCTAAGCTTCTCTCCAAGAGTGGCATCTCTGTTCAGCTTCTCGCTCTGGCCAGTCCTATTGGTCCTGCTCTTTACATGCACTACTTCTGAGAGCTCACCCCAGTAACCCATCTGAACACAAACCTCTATCTAAGTCTGTTTCCTGGGAAACCAACCCTGACAGGTAGTTGGTGACCTTTAGACTTTAAAAGTCTTCCCACCTTTTCCTCCCCAACCTTATCTTCCGTTGCCTACATTGTGTGTTGGGTTGGATTCCCTCTTTGGCAATAAAACCTTTTCCATTCAGTGCTTAATCTTTGGTCTTTTAACCTTTATTAGGAGGCTGTTCTCTCTCCAAATGCTTCAGGGAAATAGAATAAAGAAGTTAAGCAGTCTACCATTCTAGCTGCTTTTATTCTGCCACTTTCACACGTTGTCCCTGTTCACACTGAATCACTGAACCTTCAGTAATTCCATCTGTTCCATTGCGAGTCTGAGGCTTTTGATGGTTCTCCACACTTTAGGATTTACTTTATTCTTACATATACTCAGATCCAGTTTACAAAGGGAGTTATAGTGCCAAAATGGCTGGAGCCTAAAGGACTTTCAAGTACAGTCATCAACCACCAAAACCAAGCCTCTTCTGGTTACAATCCCAGCCAAGATGCTAAGGCCAAGGCTGATCCACCTGCCATGGGAAGTTTCCTCTTAAGGGTTTTTTTTTTTTTTCCTTTCAACCTCATCAGGAGCTTGTAAATACAACAGAGAGTTTCTTATAACTAATTTCAAACATTTCAGAACTAAAAGATTTGAAAGTCTTAAATGAATTTCTCCCAGGAGATGTCAAGGACCAAGTTGACTTGCTTATTCCCTACCCAAGAATTTAAAAGAGTATTAGGGAGAAAGGAGCCTTTTTATCACTAAGCAGTCCCTGCCCGGGACTCTAGAAACAGCACCAGGAAGGCCAGGCACCTGGCAACTTTTCAATGGAACTTGTTTTCTTAAAAACAATGAAGTTCACCAAATCAAGCAGCTCATTACATTGCTAAATACTGAATTCTGGCTAATAACCAAAGCTTTAAATGGCAGATAATAAATCCCTTAATGCTTCTGCTTACTTTCAACTTTTAATTTGTTGACGTCATGCTCTAAGTTTTCTTAGAGTTTCCAGTAGAAAATGTAGGCTGAACTTTTTCCTCTGGTGAAAAATTCAAGATTTACAGAATACAAACACAATTTAACTGTGAATAATAGACACTAATGGCTTGAACTAAACTCATAATCTCTTCTGCTAACAATTATCTTGTTTGTTTGACTTGTAAACAACAGTTCATGAATGTGTCTATTATTGTTCCCTGCAGTGGATATTAACCAATTCTTAGGCTTTGCCTGAGTTTTCCATTTTAGTTCACTACAGAAAAACATAGAGAACAATAAATAAATAAGGAGAAAGAGAAGAAAGATATCATGGTATTTTTTGTTGCAGTTTCCTTTTTGAGGCAACAGTCTGAATTCCATATCCTACCCTAACCCCATGTGTTTGAATTTTCTTGCTTTCTCCATCTTAGTAAATGGCACCATTTATTCCAAGCAAGAGATCCAGCTATTATTCTAGCCATCTCTCCCATACATCAAATCTTCCACCAAGCCCTGTAAATTCACACTCTACAGAGCTCTTAGCCCTTTCCTTCCTCCCAAATCCTACTTCTGTTTCTTTCCTCAGACTCTCTCTCTCTTCCTCAGTCTACTACATTCTTAGTTACTTCCAAACTGGCCTCCTGGCTGCTAAAATAATCCACCTCCTATCTTTCCTCTACATTACCAATAAATTGATCTTTCTAAAATGCAAATTTGACCAAATCAGTTCTTCCCTTCCCTCTGTATAATCTTACAATGGCTCCACATAGACCAGAAAAAAAAAATCCTTATCCTTATCCTTAATTGTCCTCACCTGGTACTCACACTCTGGTTTCATCTATTGAAAGTGTGTATGTCATATTCTAACTCCTTATAGTCCCCTGAATACTCTGTCTTCTCTCTTCACTCTGTGTTGGTGAAAGTCCTCAACCTCTGATTTAATGTTTCAGTGTCACCTACCTTATAATCTCCTTTATAATATGCTGCAATCTCTAACCCTTCATCCCAAATACTTTCCTTCTGTGTATTACCAAAGTATCCTATTATAGTCTGTTGATTACATTAGTTACATTACATAGCTATTCGCTAGTTGTACTTCTGTCTTTATCTTTAGGCTCTGGTGTCCTTATTAAGGATAGGGGCAAAGTTTTGAATTTTGATCCCCAATGCTTAGACAGAACCTTGTATTTAACAATTTCTCATAAAAATTTGTAGAATTAATTAATTAATTAATTAATTAATGCAACAAAGACACAATAAGTCTAGGTTTATGTCACTTATTACCATCTGATATATTTCCATTTCACTCAGCAGAGAACTTGGTACAAAAGTGAAAAAAGTGTTGCTATAAAAATTTTTACCTTGAAAGTGTACATATACATAGTCTTGTGTGCACATACACATACACACCTACAAATAGGCTCTCCACTAGGAAACATAGACTATCAACATATAACAGGAGCACATCAGTTAGAAACTTAATTCATCTGCTAGTTACAAGTACTCCAGTGGCATAAACAAGCAAAGGTTCTCTTATAGAAGAAATGAAGTTTGAAGGCAGGCTGTCCAGGGCTAACAGTCCAGTTCTAGCACATTAGCAGCTCCACAAAATCATCAGGGACCTAAACTTTTCCTATTTTCTGCTCTACCATGTGGGGCTTCCAGCCTCCACTTCTCATGGGATAAATAGCAGCTAGGGTTGCACCCATTACATCTATATTCTAGACAGCAGGAAGAAGGGAATTTGCCTCCTACTTTTGAAGGCATCTTCCCAAATGTCCCACACAACATTTCAACTTACATCTCATTACCCAGACCATAACAACATAACCATATTTAGCTACAAGGAAAGATAGTAAATAAAGTTTGTCATTCAGACACATTGTCTTGAATGTCTGTTTTGTAACAATTTTAGTAGGAAATCTTCATTAATATGCTTCATTGTTTTACTTATATTACCCATTTAATGTTCACAACAATCTTATGAGAGTTCTATGATTATTCCCATTTTTATGGATGAACTTAGGCATCAGGTACAAAAGGTGAAGTAATTTCCCCGAGGTCACACAGCTGCTAAGTGTTACAAATGTGGACATGGGTACGTACCTAGGATTTCTAAATACCTAAGGCATTTAAGAAATGTTAGTTCATTGGCTTGGGGATGCTTATTCCTTACTCAGAGACTGTGTTTATTTATTGAATGAATATTTACTGAACATTTACTAGTCTCCAGATAATATGTTAGGTTCTGGGGAATATATCAGTAAACAACAGAGGTAAGCCTACTGCCCACCTAGAGGATGCATTTCAAGAACACAGAACAAAGACTAAATACATAAAGAGATTACAGATTATGAACAGTACTATGCATAATTTAAATGATTTGATATGAAGTGCATCAGTCAGGATAGGCTAGGAGGTTATGCTGCGGTAACAAACAAACCCCTCTCCTTGTACAATGTGGATAAGCAAGGGCTCTCTGCTCACTGTGGTCAGCCAGCGACAGGCTGCGAGGGACTCCATCTCCAAACTCCACAATCACCACGGCAAGAGAAGAATGTTTCAGGTTTCCCAATGGTAATTAAAACTCCCTCTCAGAAACAATATATCAACACATGTCACTTCTACTCACATTTTGAATTAGCCACATGTTGAGAGGACCCTACTCCATACATATGGGACAGCGTGGGAGAATGACTTGGCCTGATAAAGAGGTCGAAGTGCATCCTCTGCTCTGCAGCTGGAGAGTCGGCAGCTTCACCTTCCCGGGCATTTCACTAATGGTGCTCTTCATCCCCAAAGTGGATCCACTGACTAGGGTTTTGTCTGGGATATTTTTCTGTAAACACAGAAAGAGGTCATCATGCCTGGAATGCTACCTGGTCTACACTATTCCCTTTACCAGGAGGGCTTTCAGTTATACCCTATGAATTTGTCCAATAATACCTCTAATCTTGGCACCACTGGTCATTTTCTCCCCCTAAACCTACCCATGAGAAGCCGGAAGAAGCAATTCATCATTCTGTCAGCTCCTTTTACTGTACGATAGCACAGAGAATTTCTGTAGCCACACTGACTATAGTGCTTCCTAAAGCTAAAATGTCAAGTAAGTTTTGCTTCATGGTGTGTAACCTTAGTTAGACTCATTACTCCATTCTGGAGAATATTTTATATTCACCATTCAAAGTTTTCACTGGCAGGATGTGTCTATGTCCCTACCGCTTTCTTTGAATTCAGTAAGGGAAATGATCATCTCATTTCTTGTGGAGCACAATTGGTCGCTATCAGCAATTTACTGAATGGTTTTACTATGTGGTGGATTATTGTAATTTTTTGGAAAATGATGATAAAATTGTAGAGCCATCCATCTTCTCTTGGCACCTTTCTGCTCTTTGAGTCTCTAATGATTTCCATTATTTCTTCCCTTGTGATCCACCTCTCTAATTTTTCTTTATTGCTCTGTGGTTACTGGTGCATTACTGTTTTTGTAAAGAAATTTTGAATCCTGGTACACCCTACAGGTTTTGTTCTGATTTATACTCATTTTTATAAAATGTTACTAAAGCAGAATTAATTTGAAATAGGCCAATTCTGAGGCCTACTTTCTGTAACTGGGTTGAGCCAAGTAGTTCATTGAAACAACAGAAAAAAAGACCAGTAATTTTTATGTTTCCTTAATAAAATGCCAGTGCACTAATTTTGTCCTAAAAAGAACTATTTTATCATTCAGTATTTGCAACATGACTCACTTTAGTTGATGTTCTTGGCTCAGTGATAAGGTTCAGCCTGAATTAAATACATATTGTACTACTGCCATTTGCCTATAGTAAAAGGACTGGTCTCAAGCTACTGCTGAGGAGCTCCTTGCATAAGTGGATCTTTATGTGGTGGAGACCAGTTACTCAGCAACTTCTTAGGACTTCTAGGCATCTCCATTTTTCCCCAAGTATAAGTATGATTAGGAGCTAGACTTTTTTTAACTGTATAATTTAAAGGAAGCAAGGTAGTAAGTAATTTCCAGAATAAAGGGAATAGTCTGTCCTCGGAAGCAGAAATTCTTGTACCATTTAAAAAAGTTTTTATAGCTTCAAAAATATTGTGATCCAGTCTATTTTGGGTATGATATCATATAAGTTTGTGACCCGTTTTTTTTTTTTAAAGAAATCTTTTTTTTTTTTTTAAAAGATTTTTATTGGGGAATTGGGGGAAGGGGAACAGACAAGTTGCTGGCCCAAGTTGGCACCATCATTGCGCTCTTCCCGGGTGAGGCAGATCAGTTGCCGGCTTCTGGACGGCCACTCACAGTGGCTGCTGGCCCATCACGCGGGCTGCTGGCTACACACGGTAGCCCATGGCAACCCACTGCCACAGGAGCTGCAGCCTACGCCGTCGTCGGCGACTCACAGCAGCCCAGCTGCCATTCAGCATCTTAGCTGTAGAGGGCAGTGTCACTGGCCCTCATATGTGGGATCCGAACCAGGGCTCTCTGGCGTCCTAAGCCAGTTCTTAACCATTGTGCCACTACAGCCGGCCCGTAACCCTTTTTTTTTTTAAGCTGAGCCATCCTGCTACCCATTGGCAGCTCAGCGGCTGCTCAGCTCGGGCTGGACTCGAACTGCTGTTGCTCAGAGCTCAAACTCTTGAGCGAGCTCTTAACCA
>NW_017731796.1:1227021-1238899 GCF_001890085.2 Hipposideros armiger
TAAAGGATTAGGCAGTCTTAAGTCTTAATCTCTCAAGGAATGAAAGAAAGCAATTTATAGGTTTGCATGACAAATGTACATTCTGATGATGCCTAGCAAAATGACTAACAGCTATGATGTTCCGTACTCTATAATTTAAACTATTCCTTGAGACTTGTTTCAAGATTCCAGAATTCCAGGGGGAAATAAAACTCAATTTCAAAAATAAACTTTGCAGTTTAAAATGAAAGCTGGCAAGCTTTCCCCTTGTGTAGAAAAGGCTATTTCTAACCTGCAGTGAAATTAATCAGCTTGTCAAAGGGCAGCATTAACAGTCAATGCAGGATATTTGTTGAACAAATATCTATAGAAGCTTTTTCTATGTGACACCTCTGGCCTCAAACATCTAACTAACTTATTGGAAAGTTGCAAGAAAAAACTCAAAGTTGTGGTAAATGCCTTATGAGCCAGAGGAGCTCAGGGAAGAGAGTAAGCATTTAACTAAAATGAGTAGGAAAAGCATCCTAGTAGAGATAGAATTTGAACTGGACTTTGAGTCATGGCCTCAAGGAATCAGAGAATCTTAGGTTTGGGGATCCAGAGGTGGGAAACTCAGATTCCAGGCAGACAGCATAAATAAAAGATATACACTAAAGTCAAAACAGTTGGGAATATTGGGACTGTGGGAACGTAGAAGGTGCTTGCTCTGTGTAAAGGAAGCAACCTGTTCTTAGCCACACCAGTTGTTGCCGGATGTAAATGCTGGCCCAGTGTTCCTGTAATTCAGTGTCACTGAATTTTTTGTCCCTAAGAAAACCCGAAATTTCAGATTTCTATGTGAATCATAACATATATTTCCATCTATCATGACAACTAAATCCATCTGTCTTATAGCATCATGTAGGCCAGATTTAGCCATGAGCTATTGGTTTGCTATCTCCATTTTAAGTTCATCTGGTAACACTTGCTCGCTTCAGAATCCTTGGGTCTCCCCTATGACTTTTCCACCAAGGGGTCATCCACCCTCTGATTTCACTCCTTCTGCAATGGGATTCTTAATGCCTTGCAAGGCAACTTGACTACCACAACTTTTTTCCTTACATTTGTCCCCCAAACTGTCCCACTTATTCCTATGTGCTACAGAGTTCTTCTACATAGGGTGCTTAAAGTGTTTGAAAACAGCCATTATGTTCCTCATATATATTGTCTAGTGCTTTCAACTTTTGTTCAACTGGCGTGATTCAAGTTTCTTTCCCCTTGGTCACCCTCATTTGGATGGATTCAATGATCTGTTGTCCTCACTGCATAACACCCAGAACCAAATGAAGTGGTCTTGGAGAAGAAGGAATATTATCACCCTTGTTCTAGGTATTACAGTTTATATCAGTCAGATATCAGTGCATGGAACTAAAATCAACCTAGATATTTCAAAAGAAATGGATTTAAATAATACAAAATCATTAGACTCGCTGAAGGAGAGGGAGATGGTGGGGCACTGTCAGGCTTCAACTATGAGGAACTGCCAGACTTTCCAAAGCAACTGCATCATTTTATATAGCATTCTCGTACAGCGATGTATAAGGGCCCCAATTTCTGCACATCCTCAACAACACTCGAATACTCCATCTTTAGTTTCAAATATTATGTTTTTAAAATATTTAAATATGCTTCATGTAGATTATACCATAGGAAGAAAGATAATGAACAGTACTGTTTCTCTACTAATATTTTTGTGGGAATTAGTATTGAATTGATGATTCCATTGACATTACAAAAACAATGTTTCCTTTAAACCAAGGGAACTTCTTCATCTGAGGTTTTGTCCCATCCAAGAGGTGTTCCATGGCCTAAAACTGTCTTATCCAGAGATACAAAGCTTAGCCCCCTTGCATTAATTCAGTACAATCTGTTGTCACCCAGCAATGCTTCTCCCCAAATATAGGATTGAGGCCTCTGTTGTGATAGCATCGAAGGGTAGCTTTTCCCTCAGCTCAATATCCTGTTTTCATTTCCTCAGAATGTATCTCCTGAGAGCACTCTCTAATAAACCTTCTGTACAAAATTTTCCACTTTGGAGTTTGTTTGCAAGAACCCAATCTAAGACAGTTAGCTTCTCTGGATCTTAGTCCCATAAACCATTAAAATGAGGATAATATAACTTTCTTTGCAAAATTACACTGAGTGGATATTTGTCATTTCTCTGAACTTTTTCCTGGGTTTAAGAAATTGGTAGGAAATAAAACTGTCTCCTCAGATAGAAGCTGAAAATGCGATAGTTATTTTTTTAAACATCTTTTCAGCGAGGGCAGAGCCGGATGATGTCAGCTTTCCAATGTCTTTCCATTCTCCCAGGAACTGGTGATGTAGCAGTTGCTGAAGCTTCATGAAGCAGAAATGGCAGTGACATTAGTGGTGCAAGCATCTGCTGTAAATTTATTTTCTAGCATAGAAGTTGCTAGTGACCCAAATCTAGTTTTTGGTAGCAGTAGCTGTGATTTTGATCATCAGAAGTTTATGTGGTGTGGGGATTGTTCTAGGTAGCAAAGTCTTGCGCCTGGTTCTCCAGCCCTCCAAATATCTCTGTAGTATATCAAAATTGTAAACCTCTTTTTAATAGCGTCCTTTTCTGTAAAGTCAGAGTTAGCATCTGTTGTTGACAACTAAACACCTGATTGAGGATTAAATGGTGTAATGTGTGTAAAGCACGTGACATAATATTTAAACTAAACACATGGTAGGTGCAGAATACACTTAGATTTCAAGATTTTATGGCCTTTCTGATGGCTGTGTGGTTTTCAAATCATGGCTTTGGTCATTGTGAAGAATAATTGGGTTAATAAATGGAGAGCACCTACAACAGTGGCTTGCATATAATAATTATTCAGTACATGTTTGCAGTTAACATTGTGGCCCTTTAATCATAGGATCATCCCTATATGCTAAATTGTTAACTCAGGCTGGGTATGAGAGTTTAGGGCTTCGACTGAACCAAGATGATTTTGTCTTGACAAGCTGGGATCTGAACCCAGCTCTCCTTAGGAAGACCTGATTCCCAAATGAGCAGTGTTCTCAGATTAACTGGTATTCTGGTGCTAAGTCTTGCTATCAGTCTCTATCCCGTGTTTTTGAAGCTGAAAGCTGTATGAAAAAGAAAATTGATCTTTCTGTTTACTCTCAAGCCACAGCTGTAATGCCATCAGGTGCCAAAGAAGAGAGGCAGATGATCTCAAAGTGCACTCACATCAGCATTGATCAGAAAACTTTATATGTTTTCCATGCTCTTAGTGTTTCCAGAAAGAGCTTTTAACATTATTTACCACAAGAAAACTTATTTAAAAATTTGTTGCAGGAAAGTTTATAAGTCGAAGATTTGGAAGTTGTCTGACAGCTGATTTCCTAGATTTCACTAGGTAAAACCTTTGTTTCCTAGAAAATAGTGCATATTTATATTTGCTTCACTGAGACCTGAATTCACACAAACACACATTTTCCAAGGTTAAGGCAATGATCTCAGACATGGGTCTCGAACAGAAAACATGATTCATCAGTCTTCAGTTTCATTTATGTGAACAGGAAAAAAAAGAAATCCTCAAATAAAACGGAAAAAAGAGAGCCTCTCCAAATTCAATCTGTGTGTCTCTAGCGCTCAAGCAGATGGTACGCAGAAAGAAGTGATTTTGAGTGTATTTACTCTGCTTAGAGGGATTTTTTTTAATTTATTTTTTTTTATTGTTAGTTTCAGGTGTACAGAACAATACAATAGTTACCCTTTTAGAGGGATATTTTAATAATCAAATGTGTTTTCAGAAATATCAATATACTGAAATGCAAAGTAACTAAATATTTCAATTATACTTGTAAGTATAAAATGTGCTTTGAATAAGTTCTGATTTTCTCCAATCTAATTTTTGAAATTACAAAATAATGGGATGTTCTGCTCTGCTTCCTCTTGTTGTGAAATGACTCCCCCCTTCCCCCCTGGGGGGCATGATTTTGGCTTATCTAGTGAATGGTATGTTATCTACTGTCCATTGTTAAGAAATCCATGATAGTCATTCATCTAAGGCACATTCAACATCCCTATCAATAAAGGCTAAAGCTAAAATGTGTCTTTATTTGTCCTCCTCCCAAAGATATCTCTATTAATTAAAAACTCAAATAAAGACCAAAGAGTACAATTTTTGTTTTCTCCACAAACCCCAACACCAAGGACCCTAATGACATCATTGAACTTCTGAATTAAACAGCCTTTGGTTTAATCCCACCTCTGGACTCCTTGTTATGTGAGGATAGTAAGTTGCACACGTAAAACTAAAAGCAAGTGAACAGATAAACATAGCATTTTTCTCCACCTATTTCCATGCTGTCTTTATTTTCCTGGTTTAAAACAACCAACATAGAATTCTACTTTTCCTCCTTTTTTCATTCATTCATATATTTATTGAGCATCTTCTCTGCTTCAGGCATAATGCCTCCCATGAGATCACTTGATCAGTAATCCTCTTTTTGTCTATATCTTCAGCATTTCCCTTTCAATTTTTTCCTTACCTTCAGGCCTTAAAATGTTCTTTTCCATCAACATCCTGTGCATCCTCATGAAACAATTTAATTATATGTTACACTATAGCTAATAACCATCTCTTCCTTTTTTAAAGTCAGGCTTATTTTAAGAGCATATGCTCACTAGATACATTCTTACTTTTCTCATATTCATTAACGCATTACACTGAAAAGACCCCAACACCCTGCAATGATAGCTCTTCCAAAGTCACCAATGGTTCTCAAGTTGCAAAAAAATTTAATATTTCATCTCTCTTCCCCTTCTCAGCATTTAGCCTCATTGACCATTCTCTGCAAAGCATTTCCTCCTTTATATGCCAAATGCCCATCGCTGTGCCCACTGCTGTGAAATTCCCCCCTCAGTCATCCTCACAGATTCCTCCTCCTTGTCTCATCCTGCATATGTTGACTTAGCCCATTTCCATCCCCCATGTTTTCTCATTCTGCAGGCCTCCCCCCTTTTCATTTTTACTCAGATGGAAAATTTAAAAAATCACCTAATCTCTCCCTTGCCATATTAAAAAAGATAATGGTTTTGAAAGTGCTTTCAAATAAGAAGCACTTTATAGACGATCACATAAGAAACACAGACTCTTCATCCATATATAGGTTCTTTAGGTTAATTTTCCCCCTGAAAACAAATGGGAGCACATTTTTGAGGGGAGTGTCTAAGGCGATTCAGGCACTAAACTGATCTATGGATTGGTAGAGTGGCTTCTTAAGTAAAGGTGTGTGGAGAATAAAAGCAGTCATCAAGCTTATTTTGAATGATTCAGTACCTATGAATTATATCACCAGAGGACAGTCCAGTCAAGTTGGAAGGCTAAAATAATGTTCAAACATATAATAATTCCAAATAAAATATAATGCCCTCCCTAATTAAATATAGTACTCAGGTCAAAATTAAGAAAAGGAAATACCTAGGTACCAGAAACTATGAAAAAACGCAAAGCCGGAGAAGTAAGTGGCATCAAAGCTGAGGTCCTAATAGGAAATTTAGGCCTAAACTATAATGACCACCCGATAGGGACATGTGTCCCTTGTTTGTGGGGCCATGGAACTGAGCTATCTGTGTAAATCCAGCTGTCCTGTAGGGCTGGTCCATATGTGAACTGGATTCTAGAAGACCTCTGTTTGCCACCCAAGAAAAGAGCTTGGACATTCACTATCAAATGAGGGCCTTGATAAAAACGATAATTACACTTGAGATATTGTAAAACATATCTCTTGAGAAGTAAGCTTACCAACTTAAGCATTCTGCTAAGGCCTGACTTTCACAGCATCAATACACATGGATAAATGGTCAGAATTAGTCCTTCTCTTCTGGTACAAAATTAAAGCATGGTTCAGGCAGGGGATGTCTATAGGCCCTGAGCAGAGGCCAATTCAAAACATGCTGTGAGCACACTCCCACAACGTTACACCTCCAGAGAAGATAACTAAGCATAACAAGATATTACAGCTTTAAATAAGAAGTTATAAACATAAGCCAGCTACGAGGTACCCCAAGACCTGAAGATGAATTATACGAAAGGACTTTAAAATAAGTATGCTGAAATGTTCAAAGAGATAAAGGAAGAAATAAAAATCATATGAATGGACAGGGCAGTATGGAAAAAAATAGGCTGTCTGAAAAATAACAAATTAAAAATTTTATAAATAAAAATAAAAACAACCTCTAATGGTATTTACAGTTACACAATTCAGAAGAGTTAATGAATTAGAAGGAAAATATTAATCTAACATGAAATAGATAAAAATGTGAAAGAAAAGTTAAAAGATTGAGAAACTATAATGAAAAAGTTATTTTCATTATATTTGATTATATTCACACACACACACACACACACACACACACACACACACACACACACATTGAAGTTCCTGAAGAAAATACAGAAAATGAAAGAGAGGTGATATTCAAAGAGATAATAGCCAAGAAATTTCCAAAAGTTATGGAAAACATGGGTTCTAGGTTGAAGGAACATGCCAAGATTTGAGCAGAAAAAAATAAAACCAAATCCACACCTGCACACTGCAGTAAAACAATAAACACTCAAAGTGAAAGTAATGAAAGCAACTAGGGATAAACCTTGAAATGTTAATTGTCTTGCTTATGAAAACAATGCAAACCACTGGATTCTTCAAAAATGCTTTTTTGTAGTTGGGGGTTATATTTAAAATTATATCAGATTATTTGTAATAAATGGGGAATTAGAAAAATAACTGAAGTTTTACTAATGGATAGCCAGATTTTGGTTTAATTGCAATCATCCTGCCTCACTATTTAGCAAAACTCTCTTTGGCCTTTAAACCCATGCTGATGTTGACAGCACCCTGTGGTTTTATGCACAAATCATCTGGCAGCATCTCTTAGCCATGTTCACATTCACTATCCCTCTGTCTCAGCTTATTTGATCTTTCAATATGAGCTTTCTGAGCGGGTGATGCAATTCAGTATATGGATTTTACAAAGAGAAATATTAAAATTTTTTTAGGGACCAGTTCTTATAGAATGCAGCCCCCAATACAAGCCTCTACCTTATCTCATGGAACCTTTCTTTGATATTTAACACAAATGACCACACTCTCCCTTCCTTGGTTTCCTTTCTCTCTACAACTGCTATTTCTTTCTCTCTCCCTTCAGTGTCTCCACCTGTGACCCATATAACCTTGCTGGCACAGTAATGGAACCTCAGAAAGTATTTGTGGAAGAAAAGGTAGATGGCAAGGTAAAATGAAAGATTATACCTAAATTCCAAATTTCTTAGCATGATATATACTATTCTGTCTCATCTCAAAATCTACCTTCTTCTTCCATGAGGATTAATCACACAAAACTGTTTCCCCCTAAATTAATGATGCTGGCACAAAATAAATATTGATTGAATGAAGGTTGGTAAACAAATAGCTGCCTGATCCCTGAAGCCCTGTGTTCTAACTATGACTGTTTTTTCTGTATGTAAAAGACCTACCACAGAACGTCTTCGCATGGGCTGACCTGGCTCACTCCTCAGAACTGTCGGTCCTGCTCTGTGGTGCTAGGGGTGTGGGGGTGAGACTCACAGCTCACCTAGGACAATACAATTATGTGTTGACTGTGGTAGGAAGTCAAGAAATACTATCTCTTTTTTTAGATGGAGAAATGAGTATTCTTAGAGGGGCTGTGGTTCCTAACCTCCAATTAGGGTTTTGTCTCAAGATGATAGGTGGAGACTGTAATATTTTCCATCCAAGAGTTGAAAACAAACAAACAAAAACTGGTTTTTCTCTTCTTTCCTTTCTCTTCCTCCCTCCTTTCCTTCCTTCCTTCCTTCCTTCCTTCCTTCCTTCCTTCCTTCCTTCCTTCCGCCTTCTCTCCTTCCCTCCATCTCTCCCTCCTTTCCCCCTCCCTCTCTCTCTCCCTCATTCCTTCCTTCTTCTAAGTTCTTGGAGTTGGCAGGCTAGAGAAAACACCTTGCTGCCATTTTTGAATTCTCATATATTTCCAGAGAACACTGCACAGATAACAAATCCTTGGACACCCCACTGCTTTCTTTCCTTTTGCATGTTGCTCCTCGGTCATTAGTATTCCATACAGATTTTCTGTAGTAATTCTCTATTCTTGGTCATAGGCAACACCACCCCCACCCCCCGCACCTGCCTCCATTGGTGCCTACAATGCAAAGAGGCAAGTGATTTAATGTTTTGTTTTGAAAACCTGATTTGAGGAGTGATATTTATATTATCCTATAACACAACTATAAAACAAACTTTAGAAGTTAACAGACTCAGGTGAACCCCATTACCTCAGCAAGGATCCAGATGGCTGGTGGTGGCGGTCCCAGGGCAGGAACAGACTGTGTTGCCAAGAAGTTCTCAGAGGGGGAGGAAGCCCTTTCTCTCTGCGCCCTTAGTTACTGTGCATTGGACAGAGTTTATACTTCAGTAACAACCATGACTTCCTTCTAGGAAAAACAATCAATCGCCTTCTTTTCCATGGCCTGACTGACATGCCCTGTGTCCCAGATCACACAGGAGAATGGGGGTGGGGTCTTCACCTCTCCTTTTACCCTCACCTCTCAAGTCTCCTGCTAAGTAGAATGTTCAGATTTGTCACCAATGACTCAGAGAAAGATGATAGGTCAGCTGTCCCTGATGATATGGACAGAAGGCAGCAAAAGTCTATTATCCTCCAGGGCCAATTCTAAATTCCTGAGGTGGCCTTATTTCTAACAACCCACCCACCACCCCAAATCATCCTTCCCCAAACTAGTCTCTGCCATTCTGTCTTTAGCTTCCCCTTGGTTTCTCCTGCAGCAAAACATAAACATAAAAATGCTGCATCTAAAATGCATTGCCTTGGATTTTATGTTCAAGTCCATCCTCTTATGTTTGGGAATGAAGGAGAGCATGAAGTGGGGAATGGTTTAACCACATTTCTTGGATAACTTCAAGAATCAGCAAATTTTTTGTTTAAGATGCAGAATACAAGATTCATGTCAGGGGGATATTGAAGAACAGGAGGCTTAACGCTTCCCAATATGGCCTTATTTGTGAAAGAGTTGCTTTTGGAGAAACAAGTGTTATTTAATATGGCTTCTCAGGGAGATATTCACTGGAACTCCAAGATTTGTGGCACAGCTGATAACGCTGCTGTAATCAGTGATGAACAGAGTCAAGGCCCATTGAGAGCAGAAGTAGAAAAAAATACTCATGTAATTGCTTTTCGGAACAATATCACCTAAGTGAAAACCCTTATCTTTATTTACAGTAATGCTTCCTCCTCCAGACCCCAAAAACACAGCCAGATTCTCTGCTGATGCAGAAATGTGCAATTTCCTTCCAACTAGTTCAGAGAGCACTCTGGCTCTCTGAACTAAAGCTTCCAGCTCCTGGAAATCTGTTTTGAAATTGCAGTTCCTGGTTTACAGCGTACGAGCTGTTTGTTCTTTTTAGCGTGAAGTGAATAGTGTTCCAAATGCAATCTTGCTCTTTTTATGGAAACTCGTTAATTTAAAGTTTCTCTTGCCTCCTTCTAAGAAGGGGGTGGGGTGGGGAAGAATCTCCTATAGCCAAGGACACCTGGGGAAAGATGCAACTGAGAGGTGTATACTTCAAGGAAATTCAAAAGAGAGGAGAGCCTGCACTCTCTTCCTAGAGAAATTCTAGCTCCAAGCAGTATACCTGTAACTGGCAGTGAGCAGGTTTTCTCCACTCCCAACCTCTGGAAGGCACACCCGCTCCTTCCTACAGCAATTCCCACCCAGCACCCCCTTCCTCAGCCACTTCTGCAACCAACATGGGTTTTGTTTTTAACCTCTATCATGGCTGTACCATTGCCTCTCCACTTTTTTTTTTAATTATATTTTAATATTTAGCTGAGCCATCCTGCCACCTGTTGGCAGCTCAGCGGCAGCTCATCTTGGGCCAGGAATTGAACCAGTGACCCTGTTGCTCAGAGCTCGCACTCTTGAGTGAGCTCTTAACCAACTGAGCCACTCGGTCGACCCTCCACTTTTTTATTTTACTTAATTTATCCTTGTCAGTGCTGTTCATTCAGCACTGAAACATTATTTTATTCTGACATTCGATTTCTTTTTTTCCCAGTAAGTAATAGTCATTCAGAAAGCTGGACTCTGTTTCGTGTCGCTTTCTGTAGCTTCTTGCCAGTGGTCAGGCTGATACAGCGGTATGGTGGTAAGCTCATTCTCTGCAGGGAAAAAAAAGCCCTGATTCATAATGTGTGCCAATCTGTGAGGTATAAATGCCCCACTATAGCTAGAGTGAATCCACCTACCACTGAATGTGGAATTAGGGAGAGATGTACACAATCAGCTCTCATAAAGTAGTACAAGCTGGTTACAGCAAGCCATGGCTCATGGCTACTCCACCCACAGTGGCCTTCTATTAAATTATTCTATTGTAGTACTGTGAGGGATTCAAGTTCAAGGTGTTTTCTCAAACTCGATTAAACAATTTCTTACCTTTTCTCCAGCCCCATCCCTTTTTTATGTGGAGGGCAGGATTGGAAACGACAGGGAGACAGAGTTAACCCTAAGAATGGAAGTAACGTGAAGTCCAACTACTTTTTTTTTTTAACAAATATTAAACAAGTACAAAAAATCCACCTTCACTTTGCCAGAGGACAAATGATATGGTTCATAATATGGCATTTTACCTTGTAATTCCCACCAAACGATTCAGTTGAAATGGGAATGTGTACTTATTTAAGCATATTTATCACAATCATTCCGCATAAAGAATATTGGTATCCTAGATGACTGGAATACATGAGAAACCAGCCCAGATTGACAGGTTTCACTGCCGTTCAGCATGATGATTTGGTGGGGAGGAAGGAAATGAGGAGAGAGAGTTACAGAAGGAAATACAGTTCTAGTTCACTTCTCATCTTAAACAGAAGTTCTGAAATGTTTTCTTTCTTTTTCACCTCCCCACTTTCAAAACCTACTTGGCTGCTTTACTCTCACTAAATTATTTTCTCATTCATTTGTTCTCCTGATGCTACAGTTCTTTTAAATTTTGCAATGTTGTAATTTCTTAATCATTTGCCCTAGAATAGTCCTTATTTCCTTCAGGTTTTCTTCTTTCTCCTCTGGGAGACATAGATTACAGTGAGCCCTGGCAGCTGTTCTGAATCTCTCTTTGTAGAGACCAAGAAAAAGAGTTAGGTAAGTCTGATACATTTGTCAGTCAAATTACCCTGGGATTTTTATTATTACTAGTATTTCATTTATAATATAAAAACAATAACTTTTTATTTATTTTCCTATCTCCAGCTTCCATTTTCCTGACCTAGACTCTCATTATGAAATACAATAGACAACTAAGACATAGGGTAAATAAGCTACCTGTTTTTTAAAAAGAAACAGAAAAAAAGAGAAAGAGGAGAAGGAGAAACTTACTTGAAACATCCAGTAACTCAGGACTCAGGACTTTGTAGAATAATACAAAGATTATTGATGTCTTTGCAGTCATAGCTTTTTATAATCCCTAACCTTGTCAACTCTCCAGGTCTTAGAACTTTTGACTTTCTGAAAGAGGAATTATAATGTTTGCATCTGTACCAGTAAGTTCCCTTTAAAATGTTTGTCAAGGGAGCTGTGCTAGTTAAAGTCATCATTGTCTAGAAAAAATGTATATTTTTAATTCTTTTTTTATTGTGAAATAAACATTTTTTAAATTAGTTTCAGCTGTACAACACAGTGCAATAGTTATACTTTTTACCCCTCAAAGTGACAACCCTCCCTTCCCTAATCCGCCACCCTACTCCCCCCCGCCATATCATACATATCTATTACAATTCCCTGGACTCCACTCCCACACTATACTCCACGTC
>NW_017731796.1:1238914-1386945 GCF_001890085.2 Hipposideros armiger
TGACTATATATATATATATATATATATATATATATATATATATATATATATATATATATTCAGTTATAGTTGACATACAACATTAAATAAGTCCAACTACTTTTATTCTGCCTTTTTTTTTCCTGTTAGAGATATGCTTTCTTGGGGTAAAGCTGAATCTGTGGAGTAACAAAATAGCCTTCCTTCAGTTTCCCACCCCACTCCCCACTAATCCTATTTCACCTTCCTATTTTAATCTCCAATCAGTTCTACTGTGGCATATTAAAGATACCCATGAATTTACAACATTCCTCCGACTGAGAGGAGATCTATGTCCCTTCTCTTCTATGACTGCTTAACCATAGAATGTGATAAAAGTGATATGCCAGCTTCTGGGCCCAAGCCTTAAGAGAACAGCAACTCCCATCTCCTGGTTCTTGGAAATACTTGCTATGCTGTGAGGAAGCCCAAGCTGTCCCATGGATAGATTTGGGGAACAGGAACCAAGGCCCCTGCCTAGCGGACAGCCTTTATTGTGTGAACTCCCATCCAGTAGCCAGCACCTACTTGCCAACCACATGAGTGAGTCCTCTTAGAAGGAGATTCTCTAGACCCAGTTGAACTGCTTCAGCTGATGCAACATGAAGCAGAGATGAGCTATCCCCAACACATCTTGACCAATTCACACATTTATGAGTGAAGCAAATGATTGTTGTTTTAAGGCACTAAATGTTGGGATAGTGTATTACACAGCAATGGATAATCGGAATATTGATCAACATCTCCCTCTCACCACCTCACCACAATTAGCACATGAGGTATTCTCTGTCTGGAATGAACCTCTTCCCCTTCCCATTTGTCTTCCAATTTTAATTCATATTGATCTTCATGAGACATCTCGAGCGTCACTTCCTTTTCTTCCCCAGCCCTCCTCCCCCCATCCGGGTTAAGTATCCCTCCTCTCTGTAACACTGTGTGCATCACTTACCGTGCTGTTCAGACCTATACTTCTCTAAAAGTGTTGGGGCCAAATGTGTCTTCGAACGTATAATTTTTTTTAATATTTTAGAAAGGTGATGCGGTATATATAATAGATATTACATAAAATTTGCAGTTGGGTCCACAGCAGCACCTTATAATTAAAACTAGTAATAGTTCAACAGTGAAATATACAAATATTCACATTAAGCAAACTGTAATAGGGAAATAAATAGGCTTTAAGAATTTCAGATAAGACGTTGTGGGCCAGTATTCTATATTGATCGATCATCTGTCTCTACCAGACATTGAATTTTTTGAGGACAGAACATGTTGCCCATATGTAACCCCTCTGCCTGGCACATTATAAGGTTCCCAAAAGAAGCATGCTGAATTCACACACACACACACACACACACACACACACACACACCGCCTCCACCTCCACCACCAGGTTTACTGACACAGACTGTAGTTCTGGAACCATGTTTGTTTCTGGAAAGGCTGCTAAACCAGAAAACACCTTGTACCTCTTGCCTTAGACTTATTTGGATCAATTGTCTGAGTTAAAGTTTCTCTGGTTAATTTACTATTTGGTGACGGGGTTGGATTGAGAAGGGAAATGAGATCAACATAAAATACTGAACAATAAGATGGAAATATAAACCACTAAAAAATAAAATCCATGATATATCCACAGGCTATAGTAGTTCTGTTTCACATGCCATAGGCTATTTAAACTTCATTTGGTAATCATGGATTAGACAATGATTTCAAATAAAAAACTATGTTCCATTTAACTTTGTGCCTCTAAGTAGACAAAGTATCAATGGCAAGGCACTGTATAATTCTCTTAAAGTATTTAGATGACAAAAAAAAAGATTTTATTAGGCATCTCTAGCTCTTCTGCTAAGTTTCATATGCATTATCTTAGTGTTTAATTGAAGATAATGAAATTTTACCACTTGAGAATGAATCATTGCCACACTCACATCCTGGAATTTGCAAGGCCATCAAATGTTTAAATATTAGCCTCATTTATTCATCAGAAAGGATTCCACTTCCATATGACTGACATTTGAATTGTTTAGTGATGACCAAAGCTGTGTCAAACTTTTAATTAAATTATTTTTTTTGGATTATCTGAAGTACAAACAAGAGATGAAAGAAAAGAAATGAAGAATTTATGTATCCTGAACATTTCCAAATTCCATTTATGTCTGAGTAAATTAGAAGAATTAAATGGGAGGCGGGACAGTGCACACCACCATAATTAAAACAGGTTCTGTTTGAGCTTCTTCTAACTAGGGCAGATCACAGAGCTAGGCTTCTTTTTGCAATTTTTATGGAAATTGTCAAAGAAAATCACTCATAGCCCATGCCTGGCTTGCAAAAAATCAGGTTAATTAATCAACATCCTTGATACATTGCCAGTTTCATATACTAATAAATTAAATTTGGGTGCTCGATAGAGCTTTGGACTTCATTACAATCATATAAAGCTCAAGTGGTTTTTTTATGATTTAGAAATAACTTTTTAATTTATATCAAACAGCTGTTTGTGAGCAGGCTCATTTTTTCTATACTAATTGAATATTCATGTTTCTAGTTTAGTTCAATAAAAAAACAAATCAATCCTGGAAATGGTTTCTGTGAAATCATGAGCACCAAATCTCAGGCCTACATGACATTAAAATGAGAACAGGGTGTATATAAAACTGCACACACAAAGAGTTTATAGTGAGTCTTAATTATGTCTGCCCCACTCTGTGCTAGATGCTGTGCCAGACATAAAATGTGATTTCTATAGCTAGCAACCTTTGTGTTTGAATAAGATGTCTTCCTTTTGCTGTTTCATTTCATTTTACTTATAGACTTCTGTTTGGAGGATTTCGGAAAAGCCTTTGAGACAGAGATAACTTGGGAAACCACAGAATCAGGGTTGGTTATTTTTCTAGATGCTATACTCGGAAGCTGTTAGTTTTCCTTTTCAGATTATTCTAGAATGAGGAACTGCCCATGTGACTGGATATAGCCATTTAACCAGCTTAGGCCCACTGTTCTTCACCTCCCACACACAGATTATGGTCTCTGGCCTCACCATTTTAACCACAGGATTTACTTGTTCAGGCATATTTTTAAACCCTGTAGCCACTATTACTCATTACAGAGCCAAATGGAATAAAAGGGTATATGGAGTCATGTAGAAGGGAAAGAAAAGCAATAGAACTGATAACTATTGAAATTAGTTAATGAAAAAGAGGAATCAAAGATGAAACTAAAGTCTCAAAATTGAGGTTAACAAACATTTATTGTGAGAGGTATTTATAGGTCTGACATAAAAAGCTGAAGAAGTTTTATATCTACTAATGAATCTGTAGCATATTCTTCCACAACTGTCACACAGAAATGTGTAACTTACATGGCTATGAAGACTAGATATGAGGGTCAATACATTTGAGGAATGTGAACTTAATCCTTAGAACCTTAAAAATTGATGTGTTCAAGCCTCTCCCTTGAAAATTCCACTTGTCTACATGTGTCTGTTTCCAACCTGGTACCAACTTCCATTTCTGGTAAAAATGTAGTAATGCATTACTGTCATACAATCACCAGAGGGATCTCAGGTGTAGGTAGAGATCAATAGAAGGTGAATTTCCTGATCACTCCCAAGGTAACTCCAGCCTGGAGCCCAGCAGATGCACTCATCAAGACAAGGGATGCAGTTTTCTGATTTAAAGATGAGAGCAATTGAAATCAGCTACATTTCTGTGGTTCTTGCATTGCCTTCTGTGACATCATGGTAAAAGCATGGAATTTCTCCACATGCTGAAGGCTCATGGATTATTGTGGCCAAAATAAGTTTGTAGACATGCCCAGAGCAGTGGATGCAGGAGCAGGGGAAAGGGGTCACATGATTTAGAACGAATTTATAATATAAATAAAATGAGAGTCATTATTTTCAAGTTCCAGATTTGTGGTCAGTTACAGAGCATAAAGTGTTTCTATTTGTCAATATTAGTGTATTAGGGTTATCCAGAGAAACAGACCTAGTAGGATGTATAATATATAGAAAGAAATTTACTACAAGAGATTGGCTCACACAATTGTGGAGCCTAAGAAATCCCAAGAGCTGCAGCGAGCAAGCTGAAGACCCAGGGTGCTGATGGTGTAGTTCCAGTCTGAAGGTCAGCAGACTCGAGACCAAAAAAGATCCAATGTGTCAGTACCAGTCCAAAGGCAGGAAAAAACTGATGTCCCAGCTCAAGGCGATCAGACAGAAGGAAATCCCCTCTTATTTGGGGGAGAGTCTGCCTCTTCTATTCAGGCCTTCAACAGATTGGATAAGGCCCACCACATTAGAGAGGGCAATCTTGTTTTACTCAGCCTACTGATTTAAATGTTAAACTCATTGAAAATCTCCCTCACAGCAACACCCAGAATAATGTTTGACCAGATATCTGGGTATCTCATGGCACAGTCAAGCTGACACATGAAATTAACCATCAGAGTTATTATTCCCATTTGATAAGTTACTTTTGGTAAACAAACTTCTATCTAGTCAATGTTATGGCCATGATCTTCCTATTCTAAAGCCTCCGGGAAATTGGAAACAGGATTAGAGTTGGTGAAGTCAACTCTAGTATCAATATTGTGATTAGGAAGAGCTAAGAGCCCAGGACTTGGAGAACATGCAAGAGTCTATGGTAAGAGAGAGAGAGAGAGAGAGAGAGAGAGAGAGAGAGAGAGAGAGAGAGAGAGAGAGAGAGAGAGTCGGGAGAAGTCTAGGACTCCAGGAAAAGAAGAAGTCATTGTAGCCTCACCAACCCCCTTAATCAAGCCAAATTGTACAAAGGGAAGAGAAACATTTCAAGTTTTAGGGCCCCAATTACATTTACAGAGGCTAGATTAAAAATCACAAATTCTTGTAGTATAGAATTGACTGAAATATGCTCATCTGGTAAAGGTCCAAACACAAGGCTATCTTAGCATCCTTTTAAAGTCTCTATTAAGCATTACAGAATACAATAGTTATATTGTGGCTTTAAGATCTTTAAGATACACCATAGTTTCATCTCAAGAAGTTTCTTCTCTCCAAATCAATAAGACCCATAACACTGGTATGTCTATATCTATTGCTAAATATAATAAATATTACTCTTAGTATGGGGAAAATATAGTGCTGACACCATCTATTCATTTATAACTTGTCATGCAAATGACGCTCTATACCAATCGTACAAATTAGGTTGTGGCTTTTTAGACTCCCTTTTAAAGAGTAAGACATACAAGCAATTCCCATCTTTGCTATATAATATGTCCTTAAAATATATTTAACAAGTGAGTTTTTGAAAGTCAAAGAAAACTTTGTGTGTAGGTTGTTTCAATGAAACTAAAACATTATAAAAGTCTTACTGATAGCTTGTCGTTCAGAAACAATATTCAACATGTATTTCCAACATTTCACTTATTTCTAAATTTTAATTTTGTCCCTTTTCTTTATAATTAATATAGTCAGGCAGCTGAATTCATTAAGCATCTTATTGAGGCTAAAAAGTCACTACTGCAGCTCATCTAATGATCTCAATTAGGCTGAGTTTATGAGTACTGTGCTGTTTAATGCTAGTGTAAGCACTTTCATTTCTCCCTTTGTACACTTATTTTAATAAAATAATAAGGGCAAGAGGCATTGAAATATCCAGATAACTGCACAAATGCTGCTAAACAAAAATAGCTAACCATGCGATAGCACAAAATGCTTATCAGTTAAGAGCCAATGTTTGAATTTCCACAAAAGCTAGCTGGGTATCAATGTGCAATGTGTGAAAGGGCAGATGTTCAAAAGCCTGTAATATGGAGGACCCAGGAAGCCATTCCGTAATCACACCATAAATTCAGCAGATTAGTGCACAAAGTATATTTGCAGTTGGGGGGTGTATTTAGGGAACATTAGGTATTTTTACTTCAATAGGGTAAACCTCCTTCAGCTATGATTATTCTGAATGACAGCACAGACTTTAAGAAAAAGATCAAAGTTGTACATACTCAGAATATAATGTTTTTTAAAAATAGTATATTTACTAAGATAGCAAAAAATAAATATAAATGCTTAATCTAGCATGGAATCCTAAAAAATAAATTGTGAAAATATACCTGTCACTGGATACCTTACTTAAATTCATTGAGAATCAAGTCAGGAATTCCTGGGCTAGCTGGGAGTGGGCGTTGGGATATTCACCTAGAACTACATAGTAAAAACACATGAGCTCATTTTGAGAAGCACAATCTAAAGATGACTTTGCTTTGTTTTTAGTCACAATATCTAATTGATTTTTAAACTTCAAATAATAATATGAATAGGGCCTTTTATGTTTGTCAAAAGAGGTTAAATATTAAGAACTGTTGAAAAATATTGCTCTATTCTCAAACAATGACCCTTTGGGTGCATTTCTAATTTGCAGCAAATTTGATACAGCACATTTTATGTCATATATTGTATAAAGGCAAGAATAACATGCAATTTGTCAAATAATCTGCTTAGAAGCTTAAGTAGAGAGATAGTTCAAATGTACCAGGAATCTTGCCCAGGCCTTGGCCTGAGGACAAGATTTCAGGGGGCACAGAATAAGAGAAAATCATTATAAAATCCATAGATGTGTTGAGTATGTGCAGTCTAAAGTGTAATATTTTAGTATATTCTATGCAAACCTACTCTGTGTGAGCTGTGGGTGAGTTGGATGTGCAAAAGTCACCCTTGTGTAAATCGTGAAACATTACCCCAGAGTCATAAATATTTGTCTCTGTCTTCCTCTTTTCCTGTCAGTCCATCTTGATTTTTCTCTAATTTTTAAAATTCCTTCTTCCCACTTGTGAAACCATCTATCCTTAACTACTAAATCTCACCACTTATCCTCTCTCTGTGTTTATATACCGCTCTCGCCATGTATTCCTCCATACTTGATTCCCCCTAGAGATACACAAGTGGAGCCCATTTCTGACACATTTCCTCGGCAGAGAAGTTTCCCCTGCCCTCATGGTCCTTGCAGTGGCCCCCCAACTGTTCACCTAGCTGGAGGCAGCACACAGAAGCCACAGACTTGAACAAAACAGGCCTGACCCTCACCTTATTATGCACCGCACTCGGGGCTGCATTAGCAAAAACAGATGGTCTGGGTGCAAAGCCACAGATGCCAATCAGGTACACTGTTGGCAAACATGTTCTCTAATCAGTCCCCTTTCAAATGGCATCTGCTTCTCTCTCCCTGTAGGTATAGGTAATGATTCAAAACCTTCTGTACACTTCCTGTTGCACATGGAGTCTAACAACATGCTCACAGGACACAGTTTCCAGTCTAAGATGGGCTAGCTCACTCAGGATGAGACGGAAAGGCAAACGGCAGGACATTAGCATGGAGACTTGTAAAGGGCACGTATATATATATTTGGTCTCTTCCTGTGTGTGTGGAGCTGGAGTTTGGGAGGAAAGAGTGAAGCAGAAGGGTGCAATGACTGGGCTTGTTACTTCCGGTGCCATAGAGGCTAGCGCACCAGCTAAAGCGAAAGAATACAACACTGCTAGACTGAAAGATAATGTAAGAGAATATATCCATTCATATGATGTTTAAGAACAGGCGAAATTAATCTACAATTATAGAAATCAGAACAGCTGTTATGAAGAATGAGGATTGACTAGAAAGGAGCATGAAGAACTTCCTGGGGTGATGGAAACGTTCTCTATCCTGATTGGGTTGTACTCATATGAATATACAATTGTCAAAACTTATCGAACTCCTGGCATGTCTTTTTGTTTCCCTCAGTAGATCATAAGCTCCATGAGAGCTAGGATCATATCTTTTTTCCAACACTACATTTACAAGGTGTAATCAAACAATACGGTGAATATTTAAATAAAAAAATTATTACAGTAAAAGACACATTGCCATTAATCCCCCTCAAAATACTCCCCTTCACTTCAAACACACTTATCCCATCATTCCTGCCGCTTTCTGAAGCAGTTCTGGAAGTCAGTGCTGGCACAATGACTAATACAATTTACCACAGTATGATTCTTTCAAAGTGAATGTTTATAAAGAATTTATAATAACAGTAGGAATGTTTTATATTGTTAAAGAACAAAGGCAGAAGACTTGTTAATATTAATCATGTAAACACAAATTCATTTTTAAAGACTTGGAAAATATGCCTTTGACAAAATTATAATGAATAACTTTTCCCAAAAATTTAAAGCTTTATTAATAATTGAGCTTCAATAAACTTACATGTTTGAAGTGTATAACTTGATAAGTTTGACATATGTATACAACTGTGAAACCATCATGACATTCAAGAATGAACATTTGCGTTACACCCAAAATTTTCCTCTTTCCCCTTAAATCCATTCCTTCCTACCTCAGCCCACCACCATCCAAAGGCAACCATAACTGTTTGCTTTATGTCACTATACATTAGTTTGCATTTTCTAGAATTTTATGTAAATGAAACATACAGACAAAACATATATTCATATCTTTTTTGGTATGATTTCTTTCAATCAGCATAATTATTTTACAATTCATTCATGTTATTGCATGTATCAACAGTTTATTCTTGTTTATTGTTGAGTATTATTCTATTGTGAGGATATACCAGAATTAATTCGTCCATTCTCTATTTGATGGACTCTTGGTTATTTCCAGTTTGTGCTTATTACAAATAAAACTATCATAAAGAATTGAGTACAAGTCTGTGTATGAACATGTGTTTTCATTTTGCTTAGATAAATACCTAGAGTGGAATGGCTGGGTAATTTGATAGGTTTGTCAAACTTTTCAAGAAAAAATAAAAATGTTTTCCAAAGTGGTATTATTTTACATCCTCACTAGCAGTTTATAAGAATCCTAGGTACTTCCCATCTTCAAAACCAATTGTTTGAGTAGTCTTTTTAAATTGAGATATTCTAATGATTTTAATTCCCTTAATAACTAAGATGGTGAGCATCTTTCTATGTGTTTATCTGCCATCTGTATATCTCACTTATTGAAGTGTCTGTTCAATTTATCTGTTTTGTATTGGGTAATTTGATTTGTTATTGAGATGTAAGAGTTCTTTATGTATTTTTTTTTTAAGATTTTTATTGAGGAATTGGGGGGATGGGAACAGCGCTGGGGAATTGGGAGAAGGGGAACAGACAAGTTGCTGTTGTTTTGTTCTTCAGTCTAGTTGTGGAGGACGTTGCTTCACTGGCCCAAGCCCAGCTCCAGGTTGAGCTGTTGTTCAGCATCTTAGCTGTAGAGGGCAGTGTCACTGGCCCTCATGTGGGATCCGAACTGGGGCCCTATGGCATCCCAAGCCAGTTCTTAACCATCGCGCCACTCGGCCGGTTCTTTATGTATTTTTTAAGTCCTTTGTCAAATTTATGTTTTCCAAGTATTTTATCTTAAGTCAAGATTTGTCTTTTATTTTCAGAAGTGTCTTATGAAGAACAAAAGTTTTCACCTTTATAAAGTCCAATTTAAGATTTTTTTTATTTTACAGTTCAAGCTTTCTGTGTCCTTTTATAAAATGTATGCCACACTCAAGACCACTAAAAATAGCTCTTATGTTTTCTTATATAGTTTTGTAGCTTTAGCACTTACATTTAGGTCTATGATCAAATTCTAGTTAATTTCTTTGCCTAAAGAAAGGTAAGGGTCAAGGATCTTCCCCCCCCCCCCCCAGGGCTGTCCAATTGTCTCATGGCTTTCATTGACACTGTTTTTCTTTCTTTGTTGAATTGCCTTGAAGACTTTTTAAAAAAAATCTATGAACTGTGTACTTACGTGTTTATTTCTGGATCTGTAGACTGTTCCAATGATTTATTTATTTTATACTATTACATATATTGTTTTGATTATTACAGCTTCATAACAAGTCTTAAAATCAAGTAATGTAAGAGTTCCAACATTGGTTTGTTTGTTTGTTTGTTTATTTAACTTGTTGAGTCTGTTTTAAATCCTTAGATTTTTCTATACAAGTTTTAGGATAAGTTTTTAAAATTTCTACCCAAAAAGCCTGCTGGTGGGGCCGGCCGAGTGGCGCGTTGGTTAAGAACTGGCTTGGGATGCCAGAGGGCCCCAGTTTGGATCCCACATATGAGGGCCAGTGACACTGCCCTCCACAGCTAAGATGCTGAACGCAGCAACCTGGAGCTGGGCTGCTGTGAGTCGCCGGCGACGGCGTAGGCTGCAGCCCCTGTGGCAGTGGGTTGCCATGGGCTACCATGTGTAGCCAGCAGCCAGCGTGAGTGGCCAGCAGCCACCATGAGCGGCCAGCAGCCGCAGTGAGCGGCTGTCCAGAAGCCGGCGACTGATGTGCCTTGCCAGGGAAGAGCGCAGTGATGGTGCCATCTTGGGCCAGTGAAGCAACGTTCTCCACAACCAAACTGAAGAACAAAACGACAGCAACTTGTCTGTTCCCCTTCTCCCAATTCTCCAGCGCTGTTCCCATCCCCCCAATTCCCCAATAAAAATCTTTTAAAAACAAACAAACAAAAAAACCAAAAAGCCTGCTGGAGTTTGTTAGGAGTGCATTGTAGCTACAGATCAGTGGAGAGAGTTGGCATCTTAATATTAAGCCTCCTTTCAATCTATAAACATAGTAATTACTCCATTTATTTGGGTTCTCTTCAGTTTCTGTCAAGAATATTTTGCAGTACTCATGAACAGTCTTGCACATATTTTGACACCTAAATTGTTAAGTGGGGATCATAAAACCCAACACCTCATAAGGTTATGGATTAAGTAAGAGAATGTATGTGGAGTGCATCATAGACACGCAGTAACCCCACCACAAGCACCGCCTGTCAAACAGTAAGAGGTCATCTTGCAATGCAAAGAAAAAAAAAATCTTGAAGACTGGGTATTTGTTTTAAGGAATATTTAACCAAATAGTGATTTGATAAGCCTCGTCTGATTCCAAACTTGCTTTCTTAACCACTATGCTATTCTGTTTCCCAGTCAAAAATTGTGATGTTCAGCCTTATAGCATGCTGGTAGGGTTTGTTTGTTAATGGTTTTAATTCAAGAATTAACTCTAAAATATTTTCGAATGTAAGTAAAAATAATTTTATTGGCATCACCACTCTCTCACTACAGAAACCCATCAATACTCATGCCACTGCTCTGCTGCCTCCATCACACACCACATTGCAGTCATTTATATTAAAACTCTGTGGTTCTTTATACAATTACTCTTTCTTTCAAAGTAATTCTTTCTAAATGGAATTGCTAATGTATAACATCTTGTAGAACCTTCTTTAAGGGATTAGAATGGAATACCTCCTTTCTTTAAACATGAAAAGGTTAAAAGAAGATCTATACTGCATTTTGTGTGATGAATTTCTAGTGATACACCCACAACTTAGATAAATTACTTAACATCTGCTATAGTAAAATAGGGCCCACTTTGAATAATCTATCTAATGCGCTTGATGTCATTACATGAAAAAGGCACATTCTATTCTTTCCTGTGGTATACATTTTCTCTCCTCTGTGGCTTCCCCAGAGTTGAGTCTAACAATGATTTGCAGGCACATTTCAAAGGCATTGCTCAAATACATATGTCCCCATTATTGTAGAACCTTTAAAAACTCGTCATTTTTAGGTTACTTAAGGTATTTATCTTGAAGATTTCTAATGAAACAGAAAGCAACTTATGAATTCCTGGCAGCTAATAAAGTTTTGTGTATTGTTAATATTAAGGCAATTTCTATTTTAGCTATTTTACAAAAATAAAGTAATTGTCTTTTTCTCGTTGTCTCCTTCGGCTTTGTCAGGGTTACTTTGCCAGTTTGCAGGCCTCGTTTCAGATTGGGGGAAGGAGGGAGAGGCCCTCAGCAGTCCAACTTTCATCCTCTGTCAGGATCAGGAGTTCAGCAAGTCCAAAAGGCCATTTCGTACCCCTAGAGTCCTCTGGGCTTGCTGAGAGCAGGGCCTGAGAAGAAAGAAGGCTTGTAGGGTGTGTAGTGACAATACAGCTGAGCACAGTCATGCATCAAAAATAATTTTTCTCCAGAGGACTCAAACCTTGTTTTTTTGACCATGTAATACTGACAGGCTAAGAAAAACTTGGAAAGTTAAGTCTCATGTAAATTTGTCCCAGAATTCTCGCTTACATGCCAAAATGGCATCTCTCTTAGACACCACCAAGGTCAAGAATGAGCCATATATATCCTTAACCTGTTCTTTCATATCCCCTGAAGTTTTCTAGAACTTGGAATCCATTCATACTTTACCTCACTCCAATTTTCACCCGTTGATTCAGTCGGTTTTCTTTCATGTGTAAGGATTTAGAAACAAGTTAGTCAACACCTTAACTCAGGCACTCACAGCCCAGTTAGAGTGTCAGACTGTGATCAAACAATTCAGACTGTGAAATCAGACAGTCTGGCTTCAAATTTCTGCTCCATTACTCATTAGCTATGTGACCTTGGACAAGTTATTGGCCCAAAAGCCAAGGTAAGAATTCAGTTTGAGAGGAGGCTTTTTGGGATATATCTCTATATCCTCCTATATTGTTAACATGTCTTCAAGCCTCAGTTTCTTCATCTACAATATGGACAGAATAAATCACCTACCCCATAGTCTTATAGTAAGGCATAAAGAGAGAATGTAGATAAAGTGATCACATAGCACTGCCATTAACTATTAGGTAGAACACATAGTGCTACCTACACAACAGAAGGTAATAAGGGCCAGAGCGTTGGTTGAGGATACATGACTGAGATCATAGGTAACATCTGAACTGCCACCACACCATTTTTACAGGTAAAGTAGAGAAGGAGATAATAGACATGTGGATAGTATTTTTTGTGGAATGCAAAAAAAGGGGGTAAAAGGGCAATTATACAAGTTGATACAGGAAGAGAAGTCAGAAACTGGATTGAGGAGAGCTTTGAATGGCACGAAAAGGAGTCTCTACTCAATTCATTAGGCAGCAGGAAGCCATCAAGGGTTTCTACACGGGAAAAGGACATGATAACATCCAAGCTTAGAACACTGAGGCAGGTGACCATGTGGGGGATTATTATGGATATCTGGTGAGGTAGGAGAGCGGCCTGAACCAGAGGAACAAATGTGATAGAGAAAGGTGATAAAGTTCTGGAGGGGTGGGTGGGATCAGGACTGCTGAGGGCAAGGATCCTGAATCTGCTGAGGGCTGGCAAATATTAAGTATTCAACAAACGTGTATTGACTCAAGAGAAGAAGGAAAGAGGAAAAATTAAACGAAAAATTAATAAAGATCTAGAGGTGGTAAGATGTATAATGAACCATAGCATGGGACAACTCGAAATTAAGATGAATGTTTTTCTACATCAGTAGGGAAGAAAAAAATTTTTTTCATTTGATTTCCTGCGTCAGTTAGGGTTTTAAAAATGTGTATATTTGTGTGTGTTCATGTGTGCACTTGTGTGCTAATGCAGATCATGATTTACAATAACCAGAGAATGAAGTCTTGTAAATGGCCATTTGAAAATCCCTCCCATCAACTATACATTGCCCACTACTGCATTTTTCACTCTATCAGTGCCACCTGCTAACCCCTCCATTCTGCTCCTAATAATCTTGATGGGAAAGCAATAACCAACAATTTTACGCCCTATTCAAATTCCACCAAGACCAAACCCACAGAGGTAACAGAGTGGTGTTTCCCTCTGGTTTCTTCCCAGCCAGGGCCACTCAGATCGCAGCATCATCTACTCATAAGGACCCAGGCCTTTGCATTAGAAAGACCTGGAACTTTAACTCTGATGCTTTATAATTTTGCAAGGATGAATAACTCACTCATGTTCCCCTCTGTGAAATGGAGATAACACTGCCTGCCTTGCAGAGTTGTTGTGGGAACACAGTAGGATGACTATACACATGAAACAAGTGTCAGTGATCGAGACTTGTCATCTCCAGGCCCAGTTCTGTGCTCTCCAGATCCTAACTCATGTGCTCCCAATGTCGTTGCTGTTCTTTTCCCTGTCTATGTAAGACACACTTAATAATAAAGGCGTAATTAATTACTCCAATAATGATTTTTTATGAACTTTATCCCACAGGATGGGGAGTACCTTTTAGTCTTGCTGCTATTTATCATATCACCACAGGCTGTCACGCTGCCAAGTACAGTGTAACAGAGGGCAGAGAACATGCCTTATAATCACATTAGTACAGGACCTTAATAACTAAATAACATAAAACAAACTAAAACAAGAAAATAAAGCATTTAAAATCCTAAACGTACCCTATGTTTCATCCTTCCATAGTTAATATAGAGTCCATTGTCCTGACTCTAATCTCCTTGAGGTTTTCTACCTCCAGAAGGGACGCGAGGCTTACAGCAATTGGTAAGAGTGTTGTGTTCTTGATGTAATAAAATTAAGAATGTATTACTCATTAGAACTGTAGGGCCTGGGAAGGCAGAATAGCTGAGAGTGATTTGTTTTCAGAAGAGAAACACCTGAAGCAGAGACACTACGTTATTCTCCCCCGGACACCGCACTGAGAGCGGTGTTGGCTTTTGTAAGGGGTGGGCTGAGCTACAAGCAAAAGAATACGGAAGGTGGCTGGAGGCCAGAGTGGATGGCTGTGTTCACACAAACCTACGGTGACACTCCCTGGAAAGATAAAAACCGTGCTTCAAGGGAGTTCCAGGCATGATAAGAGAGGACAGTGGCAAGCCTGAGAGTTGTGCGACAGGCACAGAGCAGGGAGGCCAGAGGGCTCCTGAGCCCAGGGACAAGAAACATGCTTGTTCAGTCTTCGGTGACTGAATAATCTGGGGCTGCTGTGCATGTGAAATTTACACCTCACAGATTTAATATTTAAACGTCTTCCTAGGGCCGGCCAAGTGGCGCATTTGTTAAGAGCTGGCTTGGGACGCCAGAAGGCCCCGGTTCAGATCCCACATATGAGGGCCAGTGGCACTGCCCTCCACAGCTAAGATGCTGAACAACAGCTCAACCTGGAGCTGGGCTGCTGTGAGTCGCCGGCGATGGCAGGTGGGTTGCCATGGGCTACTGTGTGTAGCCAGCAGCTGCAGTAAGCGGCTGTCCAGAAGCTGGCAACTGATCTGCCTCGCCTGGGAAGAGCGCAATGATGGTGCCAACTTGGGCCAGTGAAGCAACGTCCTCCACAACTAGACTGAAGAACAAAAGGATAGCAACTTGTCTGTTCCCCTTCCCCCAATTTCCCAATAAAAAATCTTTAAAAAAAACAAAAACAAAAACAAAACAAAACAAAAGTCTTCCTAAAATCTTGGGCTTGTGCCTTTACTTCAGGAGAGCCCAGGTGTTCGGTGCAGCACATTGGTGCTTCCATAAAAAAGGACCTCAGCCCTTTGTACCAGATCGCATTTGACAGTGCAGGAGAGAAGGGAATATAGAATGATATGCTGAAAACATGGCGAATAGTCCCCAGAAGGGTCTGACCTGGCGGGGTCAGCTTCTCACCTCACATTCTCTCCTGTTTCCTTCTGGGTTCTGATGACCAGCTTCCTTTCCCCAGTGACTATGCCACCTTTATTCCTTGAGGCAAGCCCCATCCACGGAGCAACACAGAGGACAAGGACCGTACAGGGCCTGCCCTCCAGGAGTTTGCCATTGCCGTGTGCTAGCAGAGTAGTGGGAAGAGCACTTGCCCAGAAGTCAGGAGACCCAGATTCTGGTTCTGATACTGACACTTTCTAGAAATGAGCTTGGAACCATTTATTCAACATCTCTGAACCTCAGTCTCCACATTTGAAAAGGGTCATTATTCAAATTTACCTCATTGATTTATTAAGAGGATCTAATAATACTAATAGCTACCGTGTATATAAGACTTTGTGCCAGACACTGTTCTAAGAGCTTTTTATATGTCATTTGATTTATAAACAACCCAGTCACATATTATCCCCATTTTGTAAATAAAGAAACTATGGTACACAGAGGATAAGTAACTTGTGCAAAGTGACACAGCTGATAAGGGGCAGGGCTGGGATTTGAATCTATACTGTCTGCCTCAAAAGTGGATCCAACCACTGAAAACGGTAAAATGCTACTCAAATGAGGCATCGTTGTTTCTACAAACCGGGATGCAAAGAATGGATGGACATTAAAGGGCAGAACATGAACCAACTAGCACAAATTCACTGGGGATGTACAGAGAAGTGCTCACATCCTGAAAGGATGCTGCAAACATTGTCACAAGTGTTTCCAGTGTGTGGCATTTCCTATTAGCTAAAAGGAGACGTCTGAGAGCACTTGCCTTTGCATCAGCCCTCCTTGGCAACGCAATCTCTGGTACCTTAATATTTGCCACATTGACTCTTTTTTCAAAGAGCTTCCCCACTGTGGAAACAGTGCTTTAAAGTGGTGATTTAATATCCGTTATCCCAGTAGAAAGAGCTTGAGTACTTCCATTTATGTGTTCTTCAGTAGTTTTCAAGCTCCTTGTCCACAATAGGGACTCAAAAATCAATTTAAAGTGAGGCTGAAAGGAAGGCACTTCTTTACAGCTCAGTAAGACATTAACAGGACACATAATCTGAAACAAACAAATAAAGCTTCGGTGAGTTTATTGTCAGCCAAGACACACAGGACTTGTTGTAAGTGGGTTACAAAACAAGGCAAACAGAGAGTCTGGGCAAAACTAACTATACAGTTGAATCCGCACACACTTCATTTGAATCCTTTTATTCAATTAAAACAAAAATTTGGTGGAATCATGTTTAAAGAAGTGAAAAATTATTGTGAGGATGTACAACTTTCATATGGCTATAAGGTAATGTGCATTCACTCTATGAAGAAGGTGATGCATTTGAAGGTGTTGGACAATATTATTAGGCATATCTGAGTGTAGCAATTTTGTAGGTAAAGTTTTACTCAGGGTAGACTTTAGATTTAATAAGACCAGGAAGAAAAAGATATTTGTTATTTTTCCAAATAAACACACACACACACACACACACACACACTATTTAAGAAAATTTAAGTGTCACTATTTAAGAATTTAAGTGTCAGGGAGTCGTGGGTGTTGTTGGGTAGTGGAGGCTTGATTAGATACGCTGCCATAAGTGTCAGTGAGAAGTAGACTCATTCTCTCTTCTGACAGATGTTTGAAACAAAATATTTCTCCCCCATCCACATGGCTCCAATAACCTCAGTTGCAGCATTGCCAGTTCTGATGGAACAAGAGGCTATGACATTTGATGTCACAGATTTGCTTGTCATCTCCAGCGTCTATTCATGCTGGTCCAGCGACTGGGCCGCAGAAATCTGTCATGCACTAAGCATCTTGGAGTATCAGGGAAGGCAGAGCTGAACCCTTGAGTACAAGTTTTCTGTCCCTAA
The DNA here is from genome assembly GCF_001890085.2 of Hipposideros armiger. NCBI lineage: Eukaryota > Metazoa > Chordata > Mammalia > Chiroptera > Hipposideridae > Hipposideros > Hipposideros armiger. Next base: position 1,256,229 of record NW_017731796.1, read on the forward strand.
AGCTCTCCGCTGGGCTCTGACGAATGCATAAAGAGCTGGCAGCTGAGTGGAGTTTTGATTAACTGTGCTGGTGTGTACCCACTCAAGCTTCACTGAGATTGTGAATTGTCAGTCAGCTGTCTCCTGGGTGCTGAATTCTCATTTAAGCTTTTGTATTTAATGGGAAATTCAGAGTTCTCTTACACTCTGGAGTTTCAAATGAAGTTCAAATCAGATGTAATTTACAGTTTTATAAAGGCTATGTGATATGGTCTGTCTCTGTAAGTGGCTCAGAAAGGGAATTGCCTTTAATGATGATAACTTCTCATTCTCCAATTTGCATTAATGTGTGCTCCCTAACAAGATAAAAACATTTCTCCACCAAGAACATCCATATGGGGGTTATGCTCACGCATATCAAGGTTTCCAGGTATGGAGCTGCCTCATTTTAGCTGCCTTGACTTAACTTCCGCTGTTTTAAGGGCAATTTGAATGCATGGGATTCATTGGAACACAGATGCACTCTCCATATCCTTCAAAACAATCAGCAGTTAAATTACAACAGGCTGTGATTAATGTGGGGCTAGTATGAGGATGCAAGCCAACATGTGTCTAATTGTTTAGCAACAAACACAGACCCCATCTAAAGTTCTGGAAGTTAACATTCTCTTTAAGAGCGAAATTAAATATTGCCTTTTAGCCCTACATAACACAAGAACCTGACAATACTACTGTTTCCCTCTAGAATAACCATGCCATTTCATATCAAAAGATTTTTGGTGGAGGTATATGGATTTTACCAAGGTCTTTAAAAAGTTTGTAATATTGTTAGTCTTATACATACACTGAAATTTAATGTCAATACAACTTGACCAAGCATAAAAGCTACGTCTGTGTAGAACAATTTCTGTAGGAAAGACATGCTAACAGAATACTAAAATCTGGATTAGGGGAAAGCAAAGAAGCGTTGGAATCTTATCTTTTTAAAAACTGTTTTGAACATGCCTTGATATATAAGGTCTGATGATTTGACCTCCTCTTATTGATAAACAAATTGGACTTCCTGGTCCTAAAAGTCCACACCACCCCACCTTAACAGAGGGGTCCCTGTTTACACAACTGCGGATATGAGAGGTCAAATAAATATCATAAAAAATTCAAGAGGGATCAGTCAGGGTCCACTCAGGGAAAAAGAAACCATACCAATTATTGTAGTAAACATAACTTAATAAGAGGCAAAAAAGGAAAGACAGAGGTAACAGAGAGAGTGACTCCTTAAGGCAGCTGCCACTCCACAGGGCCAGGAGAATTAAGGGAAGAGGTTGGGCTTATGAGAACCTATTAGTTTGAACCAGGGCTTCATGGGTGTGTGACTTAGGCAGTCCCACAGCAGCCCCCACTCAGAAGGGCCCCATGCTTGGTTTAATGCTCTGCTGTTATTGTCTCATAATTCTTTTTTTTTAATTGAAATTTATTGGGGTAACAATGGTCAACAAAATTACATAGGTTTCAAGTGTACAATTCTGTAATACATCATCTATATATCACACTGTGTGTTCACCACCCAGAAATCTTCTTCCATCCACATATTTGACCCCCTTTACCCTCATCTACCACCCCCCTCCCCACTTACCCTCTGGTAACCACTAAACTGTGGTCTGTGTCTATGAGTTTTTGTTTCTTTGTTTGTCTTGTTCCTTTGTTGCCTTCAGTTTTATGTCCCACATATGAGTGGTCATATGGTTCTCGACTTTTTCTGACTGACTTATTTCCCTTAGCATAATTCTTAATAATATGTTTAACAAAGGAACTCCTTATTTTCATTTTGCACCGGGCCCCACAAATCATGGAGATGGTACTGGTTTGAATTGTACAAAATAGCTCTTTTTTTAGATCAAAATGTTCAAAACCCAGCAATTTCATATGATTCAACATAAAAGCTGATAGAGGGGCCCTGTGGAAATGGGACTCAAAAATGCTGGGAGAAAAGTATTATCTAGTTAGTACTAGGGTCTCTGAGACGTCCATGGGATGGGTTCCGGGAGCGTGAATAAAACTGAGATCTGAAACTAACTGCCCTTGTCAAGAAAAAGCCACATTGCTGGGGAGGACACGGATGAGAACAGGAAGCACACAGGAATAAGTGTGTTCCTTCCTCTACTCCAGTCTTCCAGTCTCCCTCTAATGTCCTATTGGCATAGCTGAACAGGGAGCCACCTGGCAAAGGAAAAACAGTGGCATGCAGAGGCCCAAGCTCAACTCACAGACAGAATAGAAAGGGTGGGCTTGGAGCCCAGAGTCAATAGCTTAGTAACAGACAATAGCTTAGTAACGAACATAAGGGGAAGGAAGCTGAAAGGGCACTAAGCCAAATAACTAGGAGGAGTGGCTCCTACGAAATCAGAATTAAGAGAATACACAGTAGATAACTATGCTAAAAATATAAAAACCAGTCCTTACAGTGATACAAATAGAGAACACAAAAGAGTTTGTGGGAAGTTTAAAAAATATTTAAAAATTTTAAGAAATAAAGAGAGACATTAAAAAAGAAATGGGCACTGCTGAAAACTGTTCTATTTTGGAAGATCAGACAGAAGAAATATGCCACAACAGGGAGTATAAATAAGAAGTCATAGAAAGCATGAGGGAAAAGATAAGGGCCATAAAGGATAGATTCAGAAAATCTAATGTATGAAACTAGAACCTTGACGGTACAAAGACACACAGTATATATGTTATACTCAAAGATTAAATAGAAGAAACATTTCTGGAACTGAAAAAGGTTGAGATTTCAGATATATCAAATCATAGGCAAAATTAGTGAAAGGGGACATATACCTAGATATCCTAGTGAAATTCTTAAACTCCAAAGACAGGAAAACGTTTACAAGTTTCCAATCAGAGAAGACTGGTTACTTACAAAGGTAAGAGAATTAGAATAGCATCACATTTCTCATCCGCAACACAGGAAACCAGGATGCATTGAAACTTTGTAGAATTTTGGCAAGTAAACACAGAGATAGCCATTAACATTGGGAACAGAAGAGGCAAATCTTACTTCTTCGAAGTTCTGTCATTTCACATGTAACAAAACCCAAACAGCTCAGCTAAATGCCTGTTAGAGGAGGCATATCAAAGGGAGAGAGCAGGCAACCTGAAACAGCTCCCAGTAGCTAAAACAGAACCTGTGATCAACAAAATTGTGTACCACTGTATTATAACCCAAAGTCTAAAATAAATATCTGTGAGTACATATTTATATAAGTAAATGATTAATTGAATGAATAAATAAATAGGGAGAAGAAAACAACCTTCCTTATAGCATAATTCCAAGTAAGATCTTTAGATTCTCCTCAAGGAGGGCAGCTTAATTTCTCCTTTCCTCTTGAGTGTGGACTGAATTTAGCAACTTCCTTCTAAAAATAGACTATGAAAAGTGAGGGTGGGGGAGTAACTTTACAGTGGAGAAACCTGGGAAACACTATCTTGATCAGATGATCAAGGTCAATGTCATTATGTCATGTTGATAGCATGTACCTCCAGAGAGGATAGATTAGAAGGACCCTGACTCTAACCTAATAATGACAAAAATATCAGTTAATGCAAATTGATGAACATTCTAGAAAATACCTAACCAGTACTTCTCAAAACAAGAAAAGAATGAGAAGGAGTCACAGACCAGAGGAAACTAAGACATGGTGACTAAATGTAATATGTTATCTTGGATTAGAGCCTGGAACAGAACAGGACACTAGTGGAAAAGCTAGTGAAAGCCACATAAAGTCTGGACTTTAGCTAATAATGATGTACCAGTGTTAGATTCTTTGTCGTGACACGGTGCCACAGTAATGTAAGGTATTCACAGCAGGAGAAACCAGGTATGGATGTGTGTATTTTCTATAAATCAAAAATTATTCCAAGACAAAAAGCTTATTTTTAGAAAACCTATTAGAACAAATTAAAAAACTAGTTAAGCTAGGTAGGTACAATAATAAGAATTTACAAATCAAGAGTTATATTAACAATAAAATAAAACCCAAGTATACATACAATAGTGGCAACTACTAAAATATCTAGAAAAAATTATGAAATGTATTAAACTAGTAAGGCCTGAATATACTGAGTGTGGTATATTCCTGAAAGGGAAGATGTAATGTTTAAAAAATTTATTATTTCCCAATTAATATATAAATTTAACTTAATTGCAAAAGTATATTTTATATAACTGTACAAAATGATAATAAAATCATATTTGATAATCAATATGGAAGAATTGACAAGAAAATTCTGAAAAACACAAATAATCAAAGGAGACTTATGCTGCCAAATATTAAAACTTATGAGTAGTTTCTAGTAATCAAAAGAATATGATTCAGGAATAGATAAAAATAGATCAGTGGAACATGTCAGAATTGTCCAGAAACAAATCTACTTAATTTAATGGATTAAAAAAAATAACATTTCAGTTAACAAATTATTCACAACAATTTTTTAATTAATAAATCAATTAAAAAACTATTTGATGATTGTGTACTAAGTGTCAGGTACTAGGATACAATAAAGAACAATATAAGTCTGTCCTCAGGGAATGTTCATTCTAGTAAGTGAGAAACACAGTAAGCAAATATACAAATAAATACACAAAATATTATCAGGTAGAGTTGTGAAGAAAAATAGAGCATGTTAAGAAAATGGAGAGTAACAGAGAAGTCAGAACATCCTCTTAGAGGAGGTGATATATAACAGGGATCTGAGCAAAGGGGAAGGTTAATTCTTGCAAATATTTAAGCAAAAGGTATTTTTGAAATAGAATAAAGCAAGCACCATTAACACAAAGGTGGGTGAATCTTATCATGCTTTAAGAACAGAAATAAGAAAAGCAAGAATCATAGATGAGGAGGTTGGAAATTATGTCCAGAGGCAGAAAATGGCATGCTTTGCTGACCTTTACTGTCTCGAGATAGAGAGCTCCTGGGGCTGGTTGAGTGAAGGAGATTCAACTTATTTTGTAAATGAATCACAATGATTGTATTATGGCAAGTAGACCATAGGAAGTCGAGAATGGAAATGTGGAGCTCACTTAGGAATCCATTGCAACATTCCAGAAGAAAAAGAGATCATGGTAGTTTGTGAGAAGTTCTTGGATTCTTAATATATTTTGAAGGCAGAGCCAATTGGACTGTTTTATAGATAGATTGCATGTGGGATTTGAGAGTTTGAGAAACAGAGTGAAATCAGGATTGATTCCAAAGATTTTGGGCTGAGCCACTGGGTTGGTATGAATGATGGCACGTTTTTATAAGATGGAGAGCATAGGGGTGGAATAGGGTTTGTTTGTTCGTTTGTTTGTTTTAAATTGTTGGGGAGGAGTTGGTGAGTTGTCAAAATCAAGACCTTAATTTAAGTATTAGATGACTTCCTAGCATTCAAGACAGATGTTGAGGAAACATTAAATATGAATTTGGAATTCAGAAGCAAGGGATAAATTTGGGAGTCATTAGCTAGAGAGGAAATCAGAGGACTAGGCCTGGCACTCCTACCTTTCTTGAGAGGATGGGAGGAGAAATTAAATTTATAAAAAGAGACTAGGAAAGAGGGGTCCGTGAGGTGGGACAAAAGCCAGGAGCCTGTGGTATCTCTAAGGCCAAGTGAATAAAAGAAAAAAGAAATGATTAATGCATTAAATGCAGCCAAAAGACTGAAACACGATGGAGACTGGGCTCAGTCTGAATTTAGCGATGTTGAATGCCTTTTTCTCAAATATTATCAGCCCAACCTGTTGATAAGGCAAAGCTAAATTTAGTGCTTAATGGGTAAAGAGATGCACTTCCTGGGTAAATTAAAAATTAGACATGTATTACATATCATATACAAAAATTTGGATTAAATATCTGTGAAAAATGAAACCAAAATATAGTATAATTTTTCTATCACTATTACCTTGTGGGTTGAGATGAAGAGGAAAAACAGTTTTTAAATAAGACAGGGAACCCAGAAGCTATAAAGGAAAATGTTGATAAATTGAAATTTTTCATATGGCAATAGACCGCCTAGTAAAGCCAAAAACAAGAGATAATGGGAAAAATAGTTAGAAAACATATGGCAAGCAAGTAATTAAAGTATACAACTATATCAGGAAGCTCTTCATATTAGTAAAAAAGATAAAAAAGAAAATCTAGTAAAAAATCTGGCAAAGTGTTAAAAAATGTACAAAAGAGAAAATACAACTACCTCGTAAATATATGAAAATGTATTTAATCACACTAACAGTCTTCTAATGAAAATTAAAATAATAATGACTACTTGTTATCACTATATTTGCAACATTTAAAAAGACTGATTATGGACCAGCCAAGTGGCTCAGTTGGTTAAGGGTTGGCTTAAGAGTGCAAACTCTGAGCAAGAGGGTCACCGTTTGATTCCCACATGGGCCAGTGACGCTGCACCCGAGCTGAGCTGTCACTGAGCTGCCAACAGGTGGCAGGATGGCTCAGCTGGTGTAACAACAAGGCTGCCTGTTCGATGGTGGGCTATGCCCACCTGCAACTAAGGCTGAACTCAGCACCTTGAGCTGAGCTGCTGCCCGGATGGCTCAATAGATAGAGCGTGTGCTCTTAACAACAATGCTGCTGGTTTGACGCCCTCATGGGACGGTGGCTACGCCCACTCACAACTAAGATTGAACACAGTACTTTGATCTTAGAGGTCACGAGCTGCCGTGGGAAGCCAGATGATGACTGGTGCCCTCCACAACGAAGATTGAAGAACAACAACTTGGCTGGTTCCCTTCCCCAATTCCCCAACACTGTTCCCCTTCCCCAATTCCCCAATAAAATCTTAAAAGAAAAAAAAAAAAAGACTGATTACATCCAGGGCTGGTGAACTTATAAGAAAATAAATTGTCTCATTTACTACTGGTATAAGGGTGAATTTCTATTTTTTAAAAAATTAATCTGACAGTATCTATTAAAATTAAATAGGTACATGCAATTTGGTTTAACAGTTTTAGCTGCAGTCATCTAACTTAGATAAGTAAAAACATATACCTACAGCATTGTTATCTGGAAAATATATGAATTCATTAACATAGGAATGATAAAATATTTTTTACTATATGTAGACTATAGAATGTTATTTTGCAACTACAATGTACTAGTTTTATATGTAATGACCTGTGAAATGTCCATGATACATTTTTAACGGGTTTATTAATATATACTTTGCAAACCACAAAGTTTACTCATTTAAAGTATACAGTTTGGTAGGTTTAGTATATTCATGCAACCATCACCACTAATTCCAGAACATTTTTATCAGCCTAAAAAAAAGCCTTGTACCCATCAGCAATCACTCTCCATTTTCCTACCCTTCCACTACCACCAAACCACAAGCAACTGCTTAGCTACTTTCTGTCTATTATGGTGCTATGGTCTGAATGTCTGTGTCCCCTCAAACTTCATATGTTGAAACCTTAACGCCCAAATGTGATGGTATTAAGAGGTGCAGCCTTTGGGAGATGTTTCGGTCGTGAGGGTGCAGTCCTCATGAATGAGATTAGTATTCTTATAAGGAACAGCTGATGTAATTTTTTATTTTTTATTTTTTTACTTTTTATTTTTTATATTTTTTCAAAACGCAACTTTTATTGCACCTTTAAAATAATCACAAATAAGTGTGAGGAATCACCCGACATCTTGGCATTTCTGTAGCTGGACAACTCAGATGTTATTCATCAGCCCGCTGAACTGTTCCTTTTTCAGAAACAGCTACTATCCAAAAACGTTCTGACATCCCTGTTTTTAACTGCCGTGGCTTGTTGAATCAAAGCAGCTGAATTTGATACAAGTTCAATATCATTTCCTTCAAGAATTAAATCATCTTTCTGGGCTTGAGATACTGAACAAATGACACCTGACCTCATCTGAACCCTGCAAATGTATTTTTCACCCCAAAAATTTCAACAAGAAAACCATTTTCCTGAACGACAACGTTGATGGGCAAGTGAGCACACACAGACCTCCTCTTCTTGTAACGGAAACCCAAGGTATCTGTACGTGACTGCAGATAGTGCGACCAGGAGCCACCTCCTTTCTATTTCCCCACCATTTGTCAACCCGGAGCCTCTTCTTTTTCTTGCCAAGGAGACTGAGTTCTGCATTGACATGATTGAAGTCCCTCTGCAGGGTGCCTCTGGGGCCCTTCCCAATAACTTTGTGTCTCTTTGAAGTAATGTCCACATTTTCTGGAATGTCCACAGTCTGATTGCTGAGAACGGTCTTCATTCTTTTTTTTTTTTTTTTTAGTTTCAAGTGTACAAAACAATGCAATAGTTATCCTTTTCACCTCTCACAAAGTGACAACCCTCCCTCCCCCACCCCCCAGTATCATACATATTTATTACAATTCCATTGACTCCATTCCACACTATACTCCACAGCTGATATGATTTTTAAATTTTTCCTCAAATTTCTTACAACAGATCACCAAAGTGAAAAACAAGTGTGCCTTAAAGTAGCTTCTAATTTAAAATCTGCAGGAAGCGCTTCATTGACAGTTGAGTAGGTGAAGTGTTTGGAAGTTGAAGGCTCTCTGCCATTATTCCTGGTCATTGACCTGCTACACAACTTGTAGGGAAGTCCAGCCTCGAATGTGGAGTCTTCAACTAAAAGCAAAAGAGGAAAGAAATTGTCAAGCAGTTTTCCACATGGCCGACAAGAGCCACTGCTCGCACTGAGAATTAAAATATTTGTGGCAACTAGAAAGAAGTTCCTCTTTCTCCAGGGGCTGCAGCTCGACCCGAGCACTCAGCCGGATGCAAGCTGGATTTCAGGCCCTCTCAGCCCCACAGTCTGCCCTGCCAGTGGGAAGGGCCCTGGCCAAGTGGCCAATAGCAAAGGAAACTAGAAGATGGATGAGCACAGAAGAAAAAGCAATCTGACCCCTACGAGAAAGTGGCAATGCAAAAGACACAGAAGCCAGCAGAAACAAATCTGTGTTTCAACCAGTTCTCATCCATCATATAGGTTGTCCTCATGAAACAGAAGAATGAAGCATCTAATCTAATGAGAAGATCTATAATCTATTTTCAGGGAGGTAGAAGATGGCAGCAATGTTATGAAATAAGAAGAGATCAGGACAAATTCTATGATAAAACAAATACTCATTGGAATCAGGAGTAGTCGAATTAATGTTTCAAAAACAGATTAATGGAACAGAAAATAGACTCTGTAAATGTACACAGACCGCAAAAGAAAATTTAAAAAATGACAATTCAAGAGAATGACAAAGTTATAGAAGACAGTACACAAAGAAGCAACCCAAGATTAATTGAATTTCCTAAAGGAGAATACAGAACAAATGGGAGAAATTTATCAAGAGTGTAATTGAAGAAAACTTTCCAGAACTTAAAAATACTCTGAAAACTTAAAAACTTAAAATTGATTTCTAGGTTCCAGAAGAAAAATAATAAGCAGATTTTAGCATCAGAACATATTTTAGCGGCATTCTTAATCTTTAAGAAAAATAAATTCTTCTTATCTTTGATCTAAAAGAAAGGAAAAAATTTCAAAGGTGATTTTTTTTAAAGGTACCTTAACATCTACATGACTAGAAGAAATAGGTTTTGCATTTCTTAGGGGAGGTTGTGACACAACAGTGCCATAGAATAAAAATGAAATTTCTAAAAAGTAGCAGCAAGACATAGATCTGTAAAAGTCTCAGAAAATTTTATTTTCAGAAAAAAGGGGGTTACAATCTAGAAAGCAATCTGGCTATTTACTTCCACCGTCTTACAACATTTTTCTCACTAAGGACTCCAATAATTAACTAATTGCAAAAGCCAGTGGCCGGTTTTCACTTCAAATTTTATTTGACTTTTCTATGGCATTTGACTTTTCTATAGAATTTGAAGATATTAACCACTTCTTCCTTGAAAATATTTTCTCCTTGGCTTATGTAATGCTTCTTTCTACTACAGTGGCTGTTATGACCTGTGAAGTTCATTAGAAATTTGATTCCCAGTTCTCCCTCCCCGAGATTCTGATTCGGAAGGTCTGGGTTGGGCCCAGGAATCTAATCTTTTAAATAAGCAGCCCAGATACATCTGAGGCCACAGACAACTTTGAGACATATGCTCTATTAATTCTCTTCCTACTCTGCTGCTGCGTTGTCACTCTCTTTCTTTGGATCCTCTTTCACCCGTCTCCTGAAAACATGTGGTCTTTTGGGGCTCAGTGACCCTGCTGTCATGCTGTCAACTGTCACTTATTGTCAGTGATGTCCAAGCTCTTTCCCGAGTCTCAGGTCCTATTTCCTTCGGTGTTTTAAACACGTACACACAAATACCTCAGTGCTACCTCAAAATCAGCATGTCCAAAGCCAGATTCTTATAACCTTGAACCTGCTCCCCACCTTGTATATACTCTATTTCAGACAGAAACAGCACTCGTCACCCAAGCTAAAAATCTTAGCTTCCTCCATACTTAGCAGTCATCCAATTAATTATTATTTACTGTTGCGATAAGTCCTACCATGAATTATGCATGTAGGGGAATATATAAGGGGTCTAAGACATGGGTGCTATCAGAGACTATTTCACAAAGGGACGTTGAGTCTGACTTCTATGCTCTCATTTGGCAGGTGGTGGAATGTCCCTGTGCCCGTACCCACTCCCTCAGTACCTCCCACCCCAACACACACCCAACTGCATCCATATGGCAGGCTTGCACTGACTCAAATGTCACCTCATCAGTGATGCTTTTCATGGCTATGGTTGACAGCCTTGTCACTCCCCAACTTTTGGACTGTACTTTCTTGCTCTCCTTGGCAGATTACTAACTTCGCTGTCTGTCTACATCCTAGAATGGCTTTTATTTCAATATGGTCTGGATCCACTCGTTTCATTTTGATTTTCTCTAAATCACTCCTCTTTTCTCACTTAGCATTCCCTTGATCCTCATGAATGCTCATTGCTTTCCATTTGAAAAGTTTTAAACTTTGCTGTTATGACACAAAAATGGTTAAGTAGTATAAAAATGAAATTGCTTTACATTTAGAGAAAGTTATTGGTGTAATATGGGCCAAAGAGCTAATTTTAATGTTGTTTGGTGACATAAGCAGGCTCAATCTAACCCACATTAGTAATAAAAAAATTAATCATGTTATTTTGCTTTAGATTTCACCACAGCTTGTCCCTGGAGTTCAACCTAGGAGAGCTGAGGTTCCAGTTGAGAAAACTGTATTAAGATAACATTGATTTTAATTTGACCTTGACTGAGATTCTTTTTATTTCAGCTAGTCCCGAAATACATTTCTTATTGGTTTATAAATTTTTCTTTCTTATGAGACAAAAAGTTGAAACACTTTATTTTTTATTGTTGTTTTAATTTTATACTTCCAAACTCTGTACTTATAACTGAAAAGTCTTATTGAATTTGGCTGTTTATTGATATTCGAGTAAGATATGCTTTCTAATCAGTATTTCTAGGTATTCTTGGGGGATAAAGGAAGGGGATGTGGAGGGCGTTGAGATTTCCCAACTCTCCTTTGTTCCAAGTTCTTGTTTCTTTCACCGCAGCTTCTGTGCTTGGTGTCAGTTTTCTACACCTCGTGGACCTACTGGGCAAACCTTTGATCCTCTCTCTCTTAAAAAGTACATCTACTCAAGGGTATGTAGCCAACTTTGCTAAAGTTTTGGGTCAGTGGAGGGGAATTACATAACACTGCAACTCAGGAAAAAAAAAAGGCATACAAATGAATCTTATACATCCCGCTTCCTAAAACTTCCTCAGTCTTTTCCTTTCAGAGGTATGGGCCTGGCCTATTTTCTACTTAGTCTTCCTAGTGTGATATAAAGATGAACTTTCTTACCACTTTTAAACCAGTTAATTTTTTTCACCCATTACACTTTTAACTGTGACCCCTACCTATATAATACCCCAGTGATTCTCCATCCTGGGTGCACAGAAGGACTCACTGAGTTTATTAAAAAATACAATGACTGGGAACCATCTTTGCTGATCCAAGGTGAGAACAGGGCATAGGCACAGGGCTCCTTTAAAAGCTCTGTAAGTGACTCTATTGTGCAACCAGTTTAGAGCCACTGTAAAATTCCTTCTTGAGTTCTGCATTTATGTCCAATTCCTGTTTCTAGGTCTTAGTGTTTCTCAGCTTTGGGCACCAATACCCATAGAATGCAGGGTGCCTCAAAAGTCACTTGGGATTAGATATTAACAAAAAGGTATAATCACCATGAGTAGCAAAATTAATGAAATGGACTCAGTGAGAAGTTTAACATGGGTCTCTCATCCATATCCTTTGAGCAGGAGTGGATTTGATTAAACAAGGATGTGTTTCATAGATGGTTAGGGAATCAATTGCAAAATAGACTGTTAGTGAATTTATGATTATGCAAAGTCTGTTATGTCCCTATACCTTCTAGACATAACCCCTTTTTCTAAGCCTAATTGGGCCTGAAGCAATTTGTGATTTTTGGCTTTAAAACCCTGCACCAGCAATCTTTCCCCAAAGCCTATCCACACAGAGACATCCCAGTGTATTTGCATGAAGCTCATGCCCAGCCGTGAAAAGTCTGCTTAGAGCTCACTTAGAGTTTTCATTTCTCTTTTAACAAAAATTGATGGATTCTTGCTGTCTTCCATTTTCTTAGCACCATGTAATTGTTACAGATATAGAAAATGACAAGCAACCAAATTTTGGATTTGCACATGGCTTTATCTGGCTTAAGGTTACTGTTTGGGGTCATTCTACTAACAAAAAGCAAAACTTTAAACTGTAGGGAAAAAATTATGTCATCTTAATGACCCTGTTCTGAGAAAAGAAACCAGAGGAAAGGCTTAAAAATTCTACTGTACTGAAGCAAAAAGTTTTTATTCATCAAAAAAAACATAATAAAAGACAACTCAATAGGAAATATTGAGCAAAAGATAAAAACAGCATTTCACAGATTAAAAGTCACAAATAGACAATAAACATAAGTTGCTTAACTTTGTAAATAGGAAAATGCAAATTAAAACTACCACATAATGTCATTTTATATCTACCAGATTTGCAGAAATGCTTACGTATTGATAAGGATGCAGAATGACAAGAACTCATATGCACTGCGGGTAGGACTACAAATTGGCTCAACCATATTACTAATCATAATTATAATAAAACTAGTGCTAGGCACTCTTTCAAGTGCTTTATATATGTTAAGTCACTTAATCACTTGGAAAATCATTTTGCATTATCTTATTAAGTACTTATTAAGTACTGGAGACTCAGCAATTCCCTGACTAGGTGTATTATCCTAGAGGAAGTCTTATAAATACATGTCCAGAGACTTACTGAAAATGTTTACAGCAGCATAAATTGTAGTATTAAAAAAACAGAACATGGGGCTGGCCGAGTGGCGCGTTGGTTAAGAGTTTGCTTGGGACTCCAGCTCTGAGCAGCAGGGCCCCGGTTTGGATCCCACATTAGGGCCAGTGACACTGCCCTCTACAGCTAAAATGGTGAACAACAGCTCAAACAAGAGCTGGGCTGCTGTGAGTTGCCAGCGACCGCATAGGGCAGAGGCTGCAGCTCCTGCTGCAGTGGGCTGCCATTAAGCTACTGTGTGTGGCCAGCAGCCGGCATGAGCTGCTGTGAACCGCAGTGAGCAGCTGTCCAGAAGCTGGCAACCGATCTGCCTCACCTGGGAAGAGCATAATGATAATACCAACATGGGCTAGTGAAGCAACGTCCTCCGCATCTAGACTGAAGAACAAAAGGACAGCAACTTGTCTGTTCCCCTTCCCCCAATTCCCCAATGCTGTTCCCCTCCCCCAATTCCCCAAAATATCTAAAAAAAACAAAACAAACCAGAACAATCCAAACGTTCCTCAAGAGGAGACTGGATAAGTAAATTCTGGTCAATTCATACATTCATACTGAAAAAAAGGTCACCAAATACCATTTACATAAAAATAAAAATTGTATAAAAGTGATAGGGCTAGTCCAAGATTAGAAGCAAATATTTGTCAAGTTAAGCAGAAATATGAAATATTTAGAGATTCACTCATATTAGATAAACTATGAAGAAACCCAAAGGAATTATGAAAATAAAAATTAGGGTAATCGTTGTCTTGGGTGGAGAGTGGGAAATGAGATACTGAAAATATATCAAGGAGCTTACGGGGGTGTTAGTAGTGTTTTTTCTTAAGCTCTGTTTTAGGTACAGGTGTTCATTCTATTATTCTTTATACTGTACATATACACTACATACATATGTGTTTGAAATATTTCAGTGTTCTTTATAAGTAAAAAAAAAAGTGGCCTTGATTTTATTATTCCTTTAATATAATGAAGAAGGAGACAGTGTCAGAAACCCTCGTGGTCCCTAGAACAGGCTGTACATGCAGGGGGCGCTCGGTGTTTGAAGCGAAGGAAGCTTAGGTTGATATTTCTTAGAGCCAAGTTCACAATTCAAAATATTTCCTCCCTCCATCTTCTTAAGTTTTATAGAGGTAACTTTTCAGTGAAAACATATAATGTGACAAGTATTTTGACTGGCACTGTCAATTCATTTTATCTTTTTTGCCAGAAACTCTGCTGTAGCAGATCTTTGTCACGATGAAGAATTGATCAACATGTGGTGCTGAAATATCCCTGCTCATTCTTTTTAGCATACTCAGTTCCAAGATGATGCGTGCTGGGGAATTCAGCTTTGCTGACTTGGTTCTTTCCTTGAGGGGAAGGAGAGCTGAAAGAGTGAGTTTTCTCCCTTGCCACTTTGCCAATTTATTGGTGAGCAAGTTTCTTAGCCAGTGCCTCATTATTCTCATTAGTAAAATGAACATTGTAATGAATATAATAACCATGCACTCATCCATGCTTCCACCTACCTACCTATCAATCAATCATTTGGAGCAGTGCCCCGCATCGTGTAGTCAGTGCTATCTAAGACTTAGTTATTATTGTTATTATATGTTGGTCATATACAATCCATTGGTTTTGGACAAAATCCTACAAATGATTATACTGTGGTTCAAGCTATTTGATTAAACTGCAGTCGTCTTGTGAAAACAAAATGCACCTTTAACACTTGAAAAATGATTATCTTATATTTTATTAAATAATTATGCAAAACAGACAAAATATTTTTAACTGATTCCTTAAATACACTATTTTGAGCATCTTACCTAAAACATTAAATTTCTGAGCCAGTGGAAGAGTGAACAACCTCCCAGGAAATTTAATGTTATAAAGGGAATACGCCATTTTTAACATTAAATTCATTAAGTTACTACTTTAAAAGGTATATTGTGCTATCACTGCATTGAAATAAAAACCCAATGAAATCAATAACATGGAGTAACTGTATGCTAATATTCTGAACTAACATTTCAAATGTAGACTCGCTACATAGTTTATTTAAAGCTCAACTAATAAATGTTTCTTTTTGCTAAGACAGTTTTTATTGCCATTAGATCCTACTGATTTTTTAGAAATAGAGCTGCTCCACACTGAATCCACTGGTCTTGGCTGCCTCCACATGGAACATCGATATTGGTTACCACACGATCCCGTTCAGCGCTTGTGTACACAGGCAAAGATATGCACTCATCAGGGGAATATGGACCATATGAACCCTGTTTAAAAAGAATATTGTTTTAAAATACAGCAACATACTGTTTTGAAGCTGATCATTTGACAACCAAAAACACAAACACAAAACCCTCTAAATAAATGTTATTTAACATTTTATTATGAAATGTTTTAAAATAAAGACTACCATAATAACTCCCCATCATCCAGCTGAAATAATAAACCCATGGCCAAATGTTTCATTAATAATCTTCCCGTAGATGCAAGTATTATAGTGGTTTTTTTTGTTTTTTGTTTTTTTAAGCTGAGCCATCCTGCTACCTGTTGGCTGCTCAGCGGCTGCTCAGCTCGGGCTGGACTCGAACCGCTGTTGTTCAGAGCTCAAACTCTTGAGCGAGCTCTTAACCAACTGACCCACTCGGCCGGCCCTAAATATTATAGTGTTTTGAACCAAATCTACACTTAGAAATTTTAATCTATCAGCACATGTCTAGAAATAAAGCATAAAAATGGAATCACAATAACTATTACAACATTTGAAAATATTAACAATATTTATTCCATATTTTAAAATGTTTTTACCACCCAAAGTCAATGCAATATATAAATGATGTAGTATAGAATTGCATACTTGAAATGTATGTAAGTTTAGTAACCAATGACACCCCAATAAATTTAATAAAAATATTTTTTATTAGAACCATAATTCAAATAAAGCCCATACTAGCATTTTGTTGCTATGTCTCTTATGTCTTATAAATTTATAGGTTTTTCCTTTATCCCTTGCAAATTGCTGAAGAAACTATACCAAAGAGTTTCCCACACTGACTTTTGTTGGCTACATTACCATGGTATCATGTTCATCTATTCCCTACATTTTTGTACACTGGATTTGGAGATAAGCTCAGATTCAGATTCAATTTCTGGCAAAACACTGCATAGGTGGTGCTGTATCCTTCCATCAGGAGGCATACTTGTGTGGTTGTCTCTCTTTTTAGGTATTAGGAGCCACTGGTGATCATTATTACATTCAAGATAATCAAATGATAATTTAACTCTATAATTCCTTCTTATTTCCAGGAAGGAGTATATCTATAAAGAAACTTCTACTCATCAATTTTTTGATTACCATAAAAGACAGTTCATATAGGAAAGTCTGAATAAATGCTATCCTATTTCCCTTTGTGTTTCCAAAATAATGAATTTGTTCCCTAGTATATGGTAAAAGTGATCAATGATCCCCAATGCCTCCTTATTAAAAGTACCACTATGAATTGGTGGATTTAAACATATTTGATGAGCTTCAATCCAAAGTAGTTATTATCTTATTGATATTTAAATTGTCAATCTTTGTTCAGTAGGAATTCTTAAGTTGGCTCCTGAGTTGTTTCTTTACTATTATTGTTATTATTATTATTACTATTATTTGATGTGTTCCTTGTTATCATCAATAACGTCCTGGCTTTCTAGTATGTCCGTATATTTCATCCTGTGGATTTCCTTTCCTTTCCTTATTTTTTAGAGTTGGAGTGAAAGTTGAAAGTTAGACTCTAAAATTTTACAAGTGACGAATCAAAAAGTCATAGATAATTTACCATGGTAACCCAGTTAGGAAGTTGCAAAGTTGGCATAGATAATACAGTTGAAAAAGGTTTTGGCATATGAATACTAGCACCTACATACTGTTATTCTGGTACTTATTAAAGTAGAAGACAATAGCATTTATGAAAATAAATCACTATGGGGCTCTAAAGTACTTGTCTAGGATCTTCTGACCCTAAGTAGATTACTCTCTGAGCACCAGTTTCCCTATTACAAAAAGAGATAAACACTTATTCACCTAACAAGATAATGAAGAATCAGTGCTATATTAAAGAGCTCAAATATAAAGTATTATTTATCCAATATCTCTAATTTTTTTAGACTGAACACGCCTGCCTTTTTCTTACTCCCTACTAATTCTCAAATTACGTAGAAAAAAAAATCCCAACTTTTTAGCATTCACTATATGTCACACAGATGGTGCTAGGATAGAGAGAAATGAAAATAGAATGTTTTAAATTTTTCCATGAAGAAAAAATATTTTTTTAAGTTTAAGTGGGCATTACATGAAATTTCTACTATATTTTCCAATGCTTTTCTACCTCTCTCCTTCTCTCTCCTACTCTCTCTCTCTCTCTCTCTCTCTCTCACACACACACACACACACACACACACACACACACACACACACACACACATGCTCGCTCACTCAAATACTGTTCTGACTCTTCTGGTCCTTGATATAACCAGTTAAGTCCTTTTGAAAACATTCATTCCTAACATTCCTAAATCTTATCCTGATTTACATATAATAAAATTGATTCTTTATGAAAAATCATTGCCCAAGTAGACAAAAACACCATCTGCCCTGAATCTTTCTAATTTTTCTGTTTGTACTGATGATTCTGTAAGTTATTCAGCCATTCATTCAACAGTATTTTATGTGCTAATGTGTCTAGAATTATAAAGACTAATATAATTGTATCAGTGTATATTCAAATAGAGAAAATAATTTTTGAAGTTTAAATTTTAGTGTAGGAAACAATATACATATCAAATATATAGTATGTAGTTTTTGGAAAAATGATTACTTTAGGAAACAACATAGTACCCTGGGGTATGTTAATCTAATAAGGATTAACAGGGAAAATGAACCCTGGTTGGGCCTCAGAAAAAATACAAGCTATGGAGTAAAGAGAATTTCCAACCGTTTTATTAGTCACTGCCCAATCTCTTTCCTCTTCTCCAATTCTGCTTAAATGGCAAAGCTTTAAGAGTCAGAAAATCCTGTAATTTTCATAACTCCTTTCATAACTTCCTAAAGTTAATAACATCGTACAGGCTTTCTTTTGGTGTTGCCTTTAAATTCTTTAGCAAACGGCAGACAAACATTACATACTTGTTGGACTGAAAACTCTGAATATATGAATGCTTATTTATAATCCCAGGAAAGTTCTTAAATTATCTTTCTCTACCACCTGATATTTACTTTGATTCTGATAACTTCTACGGTCAAAAATGAAAATAGAAACATCGGATTGAAATGTTTTACAATGCTATTCCTTTCTATTCAGGAGATTTTTCTCTATTCTCTTTATTTTAATGCCAAGCAATTTTTTCTTTAAATTAGGAACTTAACAGTAATGCAAAGTTGATTCTTTGCATATTCATTATCAATTTATTACTTCTGTATATATTTTCAAACCCTTCCAAATCTGCTTTTGGTTGTAGGCTTTTTGTTTGTTTTAAAGTGAGGGTACAAATATTTCTATCAAAACCTACAGTTTTTTTTTGGTTTTGTTTTGTTTTGTTTTTTTTAGCTGAGCCATCCTGCCACCTGTTGGCAGCTCAGCAGCAGCTCAGTTCAGACCGGGCATCCAACCACTGTTGCTCAGAGCTCAAATTCCTGAGCAAGCTCTTAACCAACTGAGCCACTCGTCCGGCCCTTAAAACCTACAGTGTTTTAAAAGCAAAACACCACACACAGTTGCTTCTTAAAATTTTGCTTGTCATTTCTCAAAATCTCTTAAATGGTAATTGCCATAACCTTCTGTAAAAAAAAAATTAAAAAAAAAGTTGAATAGACTTACTCTTAGGTCACCAATAAATAAATGATCAAAGTAGCAAGCTAAGTACTTTGGCATTTTCACTGTTAGCACTGTACAAGGTAGAAGTTCCATGAATGTGGTTTAACCGAACTAAATTCTTATAACACAATTCCTTCTTTAATATGTTTCTCTTAACAGACAAAGTAAAAGGCCCTGCTGGGATGAAATATTTGGATGAAATTAAAATCTTATTAATAACTATTGACAAATATATTAAGTGCTCAACTAATGCAAAATACACGATATACTAGGAAGACTTCAAATCATTCATATTATATGACATGTAAAGAAGTTAGCTTTATGTAAATAAAATTTAATAAAAATCTATATATTGTGATGAATCTAAAATGGTTCGTGTGTTAATATATGCTATTTTATTAAAATAGAAAGTGGTCCACTTAGCTCAGTCAATAATGAGGCTAAACTTTGAAATGTCATACTCATGCCCATGCCCATGGGAAGGTAACTTAAAAGTACATAACTTAAAAGTACACATGTACTACAAATAGCAGGAAATAGGCTAATATTTGAAAGAAGACAATGCATTTTACAAAGGCAAATGGTGCTTTAGGTACCACTTAAGCAACAAACCAAAGAAAATAACAAAATGAAAACCAAACAATAAACAAACCCCCCAAAGAAAACAAAATTACCTAGGTTAATTATGTTAACTATTTGACCTATTTCAACTCAATTTCACTATTATAAAACATATATGAAGTAAACCAAGATATATTTCTCATCAGTTTATGTGTAAAATCCAACTAACTTATTCTAACATATGCTTTATGAATGTTTATGAATCAAGTCAAGAAACAGCTCTTTTTTAGAAAAGATGTTAGGAAATAAGACATTTAATCTACATTAAAGTGGTATAATTAATGCAACTCTGGAAAAAATAAATAATCTCAAAACAGGAAACAAGACAACTTACCAACAATGAATATTTTGAGAATTTGCTCTGTCAAGTATGTCTAGCTACTCCTTAAAATGTATTTTGGTAGAGAAATAATACTTCCCTTATATTTTTCAATAATACAATGCTAACAACATTGCTTTCATAATAAGTCCTTAAGCAAAAAAAATACTGTCATATAGAAAATATATTAATTAAATATTTATTATTTTTTAAACCAGGGTGCATACAAGGCAGAGCTTTCAGCATGTAACTTCTGATATACATGGTGATAATATTTTAATATATATAAAAGTAATATAAAGGCTATTTTTGTGAGTGACTTATGGAATCATTTTATAGTCATATTTTCCCTGGACATGAAATTGTTTCTGAGGTTGAACTGTTAATCGCAGGGCCTGTTGGGAGGTCTGGGCCTATGGGGTTCAGGCTAACTCAGGGCTCCTATATTACTGTGGGGCTGATGAACCCTAAACAGCATATTTACTGAAAACGTAGAAGGAAGGCAAACATGTCCTGTGTAACGTCAGAACTGGGCATCATGTCAGACTGTGCTAGCACATAAAGCAGTGCTTCCCAAACGGTATTATGTGGAACAGTAATGAAGGGTGGGGTGTAGGTGCATGAAAAAGTTGTGTGTTAGGTAATCTGTGGGATTTCTCAGAGTTTTTAACATTCTCGAATATAAACATCATGAATTTCCAAGGGCAGGGATTACTGTGTTTATTCAATTTGTTTACTGAACAATTTTCCACAGAGAACCGTTATGAAACAATGTTGTATAGAGCACTTTTTGGGAAATGCTTTGGAGAAAATGAATGCATTTTGGGGTAAAATCCTCTAGGGACATCTTAATTTGGGCTTATATTAATTTTACCACCAGAGATAAGCTGAAACTGGAACAACTTTAAGAATGTGCATCATGAATGAATACATGTATAAATTAATGGCATGAGTATAGGTTATATTATCTTAGTGCACGTAGATAATGGTAAACAGACACACTAGGAAAATATTTTCACCAGCATTTTACTTTTCACTGTCCTTGAGAATTTCTAATTCTAATCTTGTTAAGTGGCAAAGTACCTGCATTTATAATGGAAACACTGGCAGAGCTCCCCTCTCCCCCAGTGAAAGTCTTGGAATTTGTTTTACTATGTGGTCATACTTAACAGAGAATATGAATAACAATGTCAAAGAAGTCCTTCAGTCTTCTGCAACCTAAAATGTTATTTAAAAAATGGAGGTGCTGTCTACCTCATAGCAATATTGTACAAATGCCTGGGTTGTTGAGCATGTTTTGGCTAAAATGAAGCTATTCAGGACTATTAGGTTTCAGATAATATTGTGGAAATAATTTGTGAAAAAACTCTTCTGGCCTAAAAGGGATTAGTCACCAAAATTCTGAACTGCATTATTTCATCCAAGCTTATCACAGTATTCTGTACTTTCTGCAATAAAGCAGCCATACATAAATTGATATTGATGCTTCCTTCTATTTTATGCTGGTTCCTTCCCTCTTAGTAAAAATACATTAAAATGTTAATGTCTCCCCCCCCCCCCACCAACTACTTTTCTGTAAAACTTACTAAAAAAAATTTATGGCTGACATAAAAAAAAATTAAGCAGAAGTTGGAAGGTTTAATAGTTTAAACAGAGTTGGCAAACTTTTTTGTGAAGTGTCCAGAGAATAAATATTTTAAGATTTGTGGGCCATATGGTCTCTGGCACAACCACTCAACTCTGCTGTTATGGCTGAAAGCAGTCATAGACACTATCTACATAAATGGGAATGACTTTTCCAAACAAAACTTTATTTATGGACACTGAAACCTGAATTTCATATAATTTTCATATGTCATGAAATATTATTCTTCTGAGTTTTTCAACTATTTAAAAATGTAAAAACTGTTCACAGGTCATATGGCTATCTATGGGTGGCACACTGGATTAGGCCCATGGGCTGGAATTTTCCAAACTCTGGTTTATACTTTTAGGTTGGCTCAGTACTAAGCCTAAGATTTAAGAGCCATAACCTGTATTTGAATGTCAGTTGCCTACTATTAATATGTTATCTTGATCAAGTTATGTAATCTTTTAAGCTTCAGTTTTCTTAGTTTAAAATGGAGATTACAATTTCTATTTCAAAAATTTTTGAAAGGCCTAAATATCCTGTATTTTAAATACTTTGCACAGTGGTTGGCAATAATCAATACAAATAAATCCTAATTATTATTGCTCAAATGCTAGAGCTACCATTGTGAGACCCATAACAAATCACTTATCTGAATCTCAGTTTCTTCATCAGTAAAGCACCGAGTAAACCTGCTCTACTAAACTCATAGGATCATTATGAAACGCAAGTGTAGTTGTATTTCAGCCTGGGCTAATCAAGCATCCTCTCACTACTAGGCTGATTTTCCCAAACTACAGATCTGATCTTACCACACTCCAGTTCTAAATTCTTTATAGCTTCCTATATAGCTTTCCAAGATTGTCTAAATTCCTTGGCATGGCTGTGTGGCTTGTCATACCTGGTCTTGACCTTCCTTTCTACTCAGATCCCCTACCACTCTCCGGTACGAACCATGCATTTCCAGATGAACCATACTTGCAGTTCTCAGAATAACCTAAGTTTTTCTTCATATCTCTATGCGTTTAAATGTGTTACCCCTTCTGTCTAGAATGACTTGCCCCTACCTACTTTGAATTTGCCCTGGAACTCTTCTTACTCATACTGGGCCGACAGTTCCAGGAGAAGCTACCTCTTCTCTCTGGGAGGTCATCTGACTTTTCCTCATCTTTTCACACATGAGAGTTCAGGCCTCCCTGACCTGCCAAAGCACTTTACGCAAACATCTATATTTGTACATATAATGCTGAACTATAATAGTTTCTTTACCTGTTTGCTCCCTGACATAACAGAAGACTCTTTGATGTGTCAAAAATAAATAAATAAATAAATGTAGCCACTTTAAAATGGAGCTGGAGCTGCCATGCCACAGGAATTGCATTGCACATTTTATGCCTCAAACCTTTAGGATGCTAAAACAGGGAAAAATAACCTTTGGACTGGGCCCAAGGCAACACTGTGTGTCCCACAGAACTGTTTGCAAAGATAACAAGAAAGCAGTTATCATTACATGACTGATGGCTACTGGAATGAAAATTTTAAAACATTGTTTACAATTAACATCACTATGTTGGTACTGGCATAAACAGAAGTGCCTTCTTTCTATTGATGTACCGTATTGTGCTGTGTATAATGCACTCCTGTGTATAATGCGCTCCTGCGTATAATGTGCACCCAAATTTTTGGCCCAAAATTTCAGGGGAAAATATCTTTCGTTTTAATTTTTTAATTCAAATTCTTATTTGTTTACATTTAGGTACTTGTTTTTGTATGTTAAAGAAATTTTAGCAAATATTTTTAACATATTATGGTATAAGAAATTTTAGGTAACAAATAATTACAAAACACAACAACAAATACAAGCTACAAGAAATTGTATGTACCGGTAACAAATTTATGATATTTTCACATTATAGAAGGCAAAAACTCTTAGTTGTTTCAAGTTCGTCGTAAGTTCAACAAAACCGATTATTGTATTCCAGGGTATTATTGGGTTGTCGGAAAAGTCGTGATGCATTTTTGCAATGAAAAACAGAAAAATACATCATGACTTTTCCGACAACCCAATATTTTGAATACGAATATTGTTACTGATTTCTAGACATAACTCATAAACATAAATAAAAATTCAAATATGAAGAGACATTTCTCTAAAGAGGACATACAGATGACTAACAGGTACATGAAAAAATGTTCAACTCGCTAATCATTAGAGAAATGCAAATAAAAACCACAATGAGATACCACTTCACTCCGGTCAGAATGGCTATCATCAATAAATCAACCAACAAGTGCTGGCGAGGTTGTGGAGAAAAGGGAACCCTGGTGCACTTTTGGTGGGACTGCAGATTCGTGCAGCCATTATGGAAATCAGTATGGAAGTATCTGAAAAAACTGAAAATGGAACTACCTTATGACTCAGCAATTCCACTCAAGTATTTATCCAGAAAATCCCAAGACACTATTTCAAAAAAATAGATGCACCCGTATGTTTATTGCAGCGCTATTCACAATAGCCAAGACTTGGAAACAACTGAAATGCCCATTGGTAGATGACTGGATTAAGCAACTGTGGAACATTTATACAATGGAGTATTACTCAGCTATAAAGAAGAAGAAAATCTTACCATACGATATGGATGGACCTAGAGAACATTATGCTAAGTGAAATAAGTCAGTCAGAGAAAGACAAATACCATATGATCTCACTTATACGTGGAATCTAAAAAACTGAATAAATGAGAAATATAAGCTGAAATAGTCTCAGAGACACAGAGGAAAAACTGATGGTTGCTAGATGGGAGGGGGTTGGGGATGAGGGAGAAGGGGAAGGGGTTAGACAGAATAAATTGGTAACTACAATACTGCCACAGGGATATGAAAGACAGTTCGAGGAATATAATTAATGATGTTGTAAATATTTTGTAGGGTGTCAGATGGTCACATGTCTTGTTAGAGGGACCATTTCATGGATGGCGTAGAGGCTTGACCACTGCACTGTACACCTGAAGCTGACATTGAATAATATTGTATATCAACTATACTTTTATATATATATATATATATATATATATATATATATATATATGTATGTGTGTGTGTGTGTGTGTATACACACACACACACACATATATTCATGTGATGTGGAGTATAGTCTGGGGAGTGGAGTGGAGTCAACGGAATTGTAACAGATATGTATAATGTGGTGGGGGGAGTGGGGCAGTGGATTGGGGAAGGGGGGTTGTCACTTTGTGAGGGGTAAAAAGTATAACTATTGCACTGTTTTGTACACCTGAAACTAATAAAAAATGGAAAAAAAAGAATTCAAAACATATATATATATATATATGTTTTATTATGGGAATTAGTATAACCCATACGTACAATGCATCTCCTTATTTTTCCCCTCACAAATTTGCGCAAAAAAGTGCACATTATACACGGCAAAATACAGTCATTGTTCCCCTTCCTCCTCTCATAAATACCCCTTGCCTTTGTCTCCTAAATTGGAACAATGTGGGCTTCTGTCTGCAGTGCATCCCAAATAGCTATCGTTACTGATCTCAAATAAACACTGGTTGCCTCTGACTTTGAAAGACTTTTTTATTTTTAGGTTACCAGATGGAAGACATTTGTTTATCTTTGTAACCCCAGTGTTCAGCAGAATATATGGTATATAGAAACTTAGCAAGTATTTAATGATGTTGAAAGCCCTTAGTAAACTATGAAGCACTATATAAAATAATCATACTATTATAAAAAAAAACATTTTAAAATATTGGCATCAGGATAAATTAGACTTAACCATGTGTGAGGCACCGTGCTGGGTACTTCACACACACAGGAACTTATTTATTCTTCAACATGGTCCTACAGAAACATCATTATCTTTGCCTTCAAATGAGGAAACTGGCTCAGTGATGTAAGGTTACTTGCTCCAAGTCACCCAGCTCATTAAGTTTGGGAGCTGGGAATGGAATTTAGTCTGCTGGGCTCCGAAATTTTGTGTTCTGCAACACTACGCCTCATATTCTCTCCTTAGTTAAGGTAGGAGAGACAGTCTGAAAGTAGTAAGATTATTTGGAAAGAAGAGGCTCACCGTAAAACAGGAAAAAAGGGAGTGTGGAAGCACCATAAATCCTTCCATTACATGTCATGAAAAAATACAAAAGCCTAGGGGGAAATCCCTTTTATAAAAACAATAAAAAATTCAGATTATCTTCTAGCCATCTCTTTTATAGGCTAAATACTCCACCAATTCATTTTACCTCTTTTTACATGATCTACCGTATATTTCAAATTAAATTATTTTTAGCTTTCTATTCCTAACTTTTTAAAGTGTGGTAATAAAATTGGATAGAAATGATACACGAAGTAAAATACTGTGAAGGGATAAATATCTTGTAATGTCATGTTGCTTTTCATACAACCCACTAACAGACTGGCTTTGTTCCCTAATGTTATATTCCTGATTTGCATGCAGTTTGTGGTCAGTTATGTGGGTATTGCTCTAGGTCATTTTCTTCTGCATTTATGCCTACTCAGTTATTCTTCATGTTCTATTTTTACTGCTGGACTTTCTCCTTAAGTGAACCACTTTACATATATCCTACTATTTTTCTCTATTATGGTCATTATATAGCTCTTAATTTTGTTTGCCAGAAAATTAAACTTCATGTAATTTAGATTCATTTACAACCCTTGGCAAATTCCAGCCTTAACTTTTGTATTTCACTTTCAATTTGGCTCACATACCTAATGTTTACCATCCATAATTTACCAACTTTTTGATAAAAATTTCTTAAAGGAATTAATAGCCAGAGTGAAATCAAATATAGATTATTTACACTTCTCCCTTCTCTATCTAGTATATCTTTCTAATACTAGAGAAAATGAAGCTGATAGAGGGGAAAATGGGGGATTTCATGGAACTGTATGCTCTTTTAAGTTAGGGGATGCCCTTTTAGCTCTCTGAGTAATGACTTCTAATTATTGCTAATTTTATTAGTTGTGTATTTAAAAATATTCTGATGCTCTTGATTTTTATTTTATAGAGAACTACAATAACTGGAAAATTCAAGGTACTATTTCCCATTGAGAAAACTCATTTTCTTTTAGTAAAAGCAATATATGAAAGTTTTGTTGGTCATTAAATCTAGGATCAAAACTTTAAAGTTCATTCACATATTCATACTTATATTTTAAGATTATATTAAGTAAAAGTTATGTGCTTCACCTACATCTATGTTCTAGTTTAAAGGCAAATATCCCTCAAGTTCCATTGTTGAAAGTTCTTTCATAATTGAATGTTTCAAAAGGGGAAAAATTAACCAAATAATTCTTTGTCAAGACTGTTTTCATTCACCTGCCTATCAGCAGCCTAGTGACATGGTATGATATAAAGCCAGATGCGTATTAACATCTGGATACTGTCAATTTCTGCATGTCTGACTATGGGGAAGTCATCTAACTTATGAGCACACATTTCCTCATTTGAAAATGGGAACAGTGAGGGCCAGCCGAGTGGCTCAGTTGGTTAAGAGCTTGCTCAAGAGTGTGAGCTCTGAGCAACAGCGGTTTGATGCCCACCCGAGATGAGCTGCCACTGAGCTGCCAACAGGCAGCAGGATGGCTCAGCCAAAAAAAAAAAAAAAAGGGAACAATGATAGCCAGCTTGCAGGGCTGCTCTGAAGAGTATATGAGGTAAAGTATATAAAGCATTTAGCACATTGCTGAGAATAATAGGAATGTAGTCATTGTATAAAAGGAACATTTTCATTAGAGGCTTGTTTTTTATTAGGCTACAAATTAAATAGAAATTAAAAACTATAATGTTATTCTTTCCATAACAAATTGAGATTTAAAAATGTCCTACACATTTTTTTAATTAAAATTTATTGGAGTGACAATAGTTACTAAAATTACACATTTCATGTATACAGTTCTGTAATACACCATCTATACATCACATTGTGTGCTCACCACCCAGAGTCAGTTTCACCTTAAAAATGAAAAGTACACAGTATTTTGACTGTAAACTTGTTTAAATACATGTAAGATTAGAAAGTAAACAAAAATGCTTAGGTCAAGAATATCTGATTGAAAAGATAAAATCTAAGAATGAACTGTTTAAATTAAAACTTGTACCTGTTAAAAATACATTACCCCCCCCCCCAAAAAAAAAAGAAAGAAAAAATACATTACCTGTGGAATCCAGCCCATAAAACAAGGGAGAACTGATGATACACTAGGAGAATCATGCTGATTTTCAGAAAGTCGATTTCCATCAAAACTGCATCCTTCCAGTAATAAGCCACTGATCTGCCATGGAAACACATAAACCATTAAAATCTGTATTAAAGTCTGAAGTGTCAGGAGGTACTGTATTATATCTTAAGAACAAAGTCAATACTTTCCATTGTGACTGTGTATTCCAAATAATATGAAAACAAAGATGATGGTATTTTATATGACAATAAAGAAGGTGGAAACCTAGACTAGTGTTCACTGTGAATTTCCTTTAGAATTATTCTCAGTTTTAGCAATAATTGTAGTAAAAAACACAAATGTCATCAGTTATATAATTGCAGGTGTCTTGGCATTAGAGTAACAGAAATATAATGGTAAAAGCCAAAAAGTTATTCATTCTCCAGAAGGGGGAAAGAAAAATATAATTATAGAACAAGAACATGTATTCCCTGATTGGAATTTTGACATCATTTTTTAAAGAACTGAAAAAAGTTTAGAGAATTTAATGCAAAAAATTTGACATGCCATACAGAGCTAAAAAAGAATAAAAAGGGAGAAAGAGTTAATCTCTTTCTCTAACTAACCTTAGTATAAATGTATGTTTCTTAAACATATATTTAAGAAATTATGTAAATATAATTATTTTGGTAACATAGTTTCATACATTTTCATTCTTTTAGTTTCTACAGTGTTAATCTACCCTGAGTTTATCTACAGGCAACAAATGTAGAGTCAGTATTTGTATTCAGAGCCACATCTACATTCTCATAATTTGAACTTGATAGATAATATAAACAATCTTAATAAATATTACATAGTACCTGAGTTTTAACATACTAAGTGAAAGTATATAGAATTTAGATTCAAGATAACACTTTAAGATGGAAGAGTTAAAATGATTTTCAGCTATATTATAGTTTGGAAATGGTTCAGGTTGGAGGAGGTAACTCAAAGTGTACACCTTGACAAACAGTTTTGAGTAGCAAATTTTACATAAAGGTTGCTATAGCATGGAAAAGATAAAGCAATTTTTTGATAAAGAGCTGGGGTAAAAAATAGAATTATTCAATCCCTAAATTCAATATTCTTTCTACTAAACCACGGATGTGATGATATACAGGCTGCTTCAAGATTTGCTAAAGTATTTTGACCTTGAAAAAATGTAAATTAAAATTTAGACAGGACTTGCTAATTTCAGTGCTAGAAACCCTCTAGGTAAGATAATTATTTTAAGGCCTCTTCTAGAAATTTTATTAAGTTTTAAGCTCAATTAGTCTATGTAGAAATTTATGAAGGTAGTCCCTATTGATAGTGTCACAACTTGACTATGTAATATGCATATATGAGGTATAAACTCATCACTTCCCTCTTCAACCAGGAGGTGGGTGGGGTCAGAGATACTATTCTCTGGAGCCTTATTTGAGTAATTGACACTATTGACCATGCAGTTGCTTAATCAGACACCTGGGTAACACTCTTGGCTCCTTTTCCCAAACTTCCCACATGCCATCAACTACCAGGTCCTGTCACTTCTAATAAACATCTTCTAAATCTGTCCTTTTCTCTATATATATTCTATCACTACCCTATTTTGGAATTGAGGTAAATTTGCAGAATTTAAAGTAAAGGCATTCTTGTTCCTGAAAATAAAATGCAAACAATAAGAATGACAAAAAGCAATACCCAATTATTTATATACTAAAATAGTAATATATCAGGGATTGGAGTGGTATCAACAAATGGTACCGTTTTTTCAACTGGAGCTTTACATTAAAAAAAGGAGTAAAAGAAGAAAGTCCCAAAATATTACATTACTGGAAAAAAAAATTTTGGAGGATATAACAGGTCTCCAGGCAAATGGACTTCCTAATACTAAACTCAAGAATTTGGCAGGTTTGACTTGTAGTTACAACAGGACTAAGTGAAAGAGCCAGCTGTGCCAAGGGCAGGCTACCCTGAAGATGCAGAGCAGAATGGCAGACCCAAGAGGAAAGCATAATGGAAGCGCACTACTCAGACGGGTTCCTGACCCAAGCTCATAGTCAGATAAAGTGGCTCCTTTCCTGGGAAGGCAGAAGGTAGAAGAGGTAGAAGGTAGAGATCATCTACAAGTATCCACATTAGTCAATTTCCCTCCACATAGGAGAAAACAACAGGAGTGAGAAATAAGAATTCCCCTCTAACAAAATATTTATAATACTTGGAAAATTGCCTGATATATAGTAAATGCTCAGTAAGTATCAGCTATCATTGTTCATTTACTATAATCCATCTTCTAATTTCTAGACATTTAGAATTATTTCGTATAATGTATCCATTTAAGTGAGGCAAAATAAATGTTTGAGTGGAAATTATGTGAATAATTCCAGTCGAAAGAACGTTTGCCTATAATATTTAATATGCAAAATTTTCCAAATTTTACATATTCTAGATAATTGAGTCTATTCTATCACTTCATTTACGTATCACAGAACTAGGTGATGTGGTAGAGCATGCTTTCTAATTTTATCAATGCTGTACTTTCACTTTCTTTTTCACCATTAAATGATAAACCATTTAAAAATGCTACTTCCACTTACATATATATACACTTATAGGGCATACTTCATACTTTTTACTAAAAGTTTGTTAGAAGTCTGTGTTAGCTATTACTGTCTTATTGTACATGACACATATCCCTTAGATGCAAAGAAATAATTATTGAGATCAGAGCTCATCTGTTTATATCATATTAAAAAAACCACATTCAGGCTGCCTCTTGACATCTGAACAAATATACTATTTGAGTCAAATGCAAATAATTAAATGAAAGGCATCTAAAAAGTGCACCTCTTGTCATAATATACTTTTCTCTAATTATTCTTCTTTTGCTTATAAATGCATAGCTTTCAATTTAACAAGACAAAAATAGAATAAGATCATTAAATCAAAAAGAAAAAAATCTGTACTCAAATAATGTTAGTCACACTTGAACCTCCAACTAAAACATCTGAAAATTAAAAAAAAATTTTGGTTTTGTTTACAGTTTCAAAACCGCAATTTAAAGGTCTAGTGTAGATCAGGCTGACCGTGATTGCATAAGTATATTCCAAATAGCTAACTACCATGACTCCATCTATTTTGAAAGAGCTGTTCATAAGTATAAGATCTTATTCAACTCCTAGCTTCCCACCCCAAAAGGGGTTAGTAAAGATAAGAGTAGTGACTTTGTTCACTGAAAACATAATTAAAGCCATTAATTTATTTTAGACATGATGTTGAATTTCTTGCATACTTCTGACTTTAACATGAATTTAACTTAGATTTAACAGTGAAGTTCATGTTAAACTCTGAGTTTTATTTTCATAAATTATCATATTGCTTTATTTGCCAGAACCCTCCTTTTAAAAGTTAAAAAATATTTCAAACACACAGGAAATCATAAAACCATTTTTAAACTTATACGTTCTTCCCACTTATTTTTACTAGACTTGAACATACAGCCACGTTTGTTCCATATTTCTAAATAAACCCTACAGGTATAGCTGAAGTCCTCTGTATATACCTTGCCTTTCCTGTTCCTCCTCTGCTCTCACCTGACCTAGTCATTATCCTGAATTTAGTTTTCCATGATTGTTAAGTATGTATGTACCCATAAACAATAAATAGCATTGGTTGTCACATTTCCAAACTGTATATAAAGGGTAACATACTTTATTGTACCATTTTCAACCTACTCTTTTCCTTCATCATTGGATCTAAGGGCATCCATTCTGTTATTTTATTTTTAACAGCTGCAATATTTTGCTGTATTAACATACAACAAATTATTTATCCATTCTTCTGCTAATGAACATTTAAGTCATGTAATTACAATTATAACACTACAGGGCCGGCCGAGTGGCGCGTTGGTTAAGAGCTGGCTTGGGACGCCAGAGGGCCCCGGTTTCGATCCCACATGTGAGGGCCAGTGACACTGCCCTCTACAGCTAAGATGCTGAACAACAGCTCGACCTGTAGCTGGGCTGCCTTGAGTCACGGAGACAGCGTGGGCTGCAGCCCCTGCTGCAGTGGATTGCCATGGGCTACCGTGTGTAGCCAGCAGCCAGCATGAGTGGCCAGCAGCCGCCCTGAGTGGCCGTCCAGAAGCTGGCGACTGATCTGCTTCGCCCGGGAAGAGCGCAATGATGGTGCCAACTTGGGCCAGTGAAGCAACGTCCTCCACAACTAGGCTGAAGAACAAAAGGATAGCAACTTGTCTGTTCCCCTTCCCCCAATTTCCCAATAAAAATCTTAAAACAACAACAACAACAAAAAACCAATGCAATAAACATTGTGTCTCTTTTACACCTCTGCATGATTTTCTCTAGCTATAGAGATGAAATTGCTAGATAGAACCATAGTCTCAGCTTCCATAATATTGGCAAATTATTTCTCAAAGTAATTCTGCATTCTGTATGCCTACTTGTCACTTATAAGAATTTACATTATGCCACAGCTTTGCCAATACTTGGTAGGTTTAGATTCTTAAGTTTCCGTTTCATGACTTAATCTCAATAGTTTAAGTGTTTTGTTTTAAGTTTTGTTTTTTGGGTTGTATGTATGTATGTATGTATATATGCATTTCTGGTAAATTTTCCCTGCTGGGTTGATAAGCTACAACTGGCAGCTCACACTCATTCAGAGAGTATGTAGCTAACACCTAATTCTGATGAGCACATTCTCCTTAAGAAACCTCAAATGTCTAAGTATATAATTGCTTCATTCTTTTAACTTCCATTTCCTGAGAAGCTCTATGAGGAAGGGAACTGAAATATGAACAGTATAATAGCCACTCAGTACATGGGCAGGTTAGCCTGGCACGATCCAGCTAAGGTCAACTGGCAGCTAAGTGGCTATACGATGCTTCCAGGTCCCAAAGGAGCAGCAGCTTCCAGGTATCCTAGGGAACTGTGTGTTATTAACAAGCCTAGAATACGTTTACTAAGCCTGATTTGCCAACGTAGAAGACACGTTTTGCCTTTAGTGTGTGATGGCATCAGTAGTAAAGGAGGGAGCTGGGAGCTCCCCAGATATGCTAGGGCAGCCCCTCACAGCCTTGGGCAAGATCTAACCTGCAAGCTGAACAGGAGGTTGATTTGTACATTTCCCAGCACCAAGTTTCACAACTTCTGTTTAACAAATAATAAATCAATAAAGGTCATAAGGAAACTTCAGAGGTGCCATGTTCTGGATCTAAAAATCAACATATGCATGTCTCTTAAGTAGGTCTAGTGGGTTTGAGATATTGGTTGGTTTGAGGAAAACAGCCCTACTTGAACCTTTCACTGGTTTAATTCAGTCTGGGGTGATAGATATTGAAAAATTCTAGAGTGACAGTAAAATTCAAATATAATTCAAATCCAAAGTTTTCCTTTTGAAATAATACTTTTGTTGAAAATATGATTAATAGGAACCTAAGTGTATTGCTTTACTTACTGATTTTGCCAACTGCAAACAGCGGGGGCTTACAAAGACTTTTTATCTGACAATATTCCCAGAAACTGCAGGTAAGGAAGTTAGAAACTGCTTATTTAGATCACATGAATGAGGAGCCAGAGATGAAAAGTTCTACTGGATTACCTTAAATGTCATGTGTAGGGATGGCTTCTTAATTTAAAGTCGTTTGTATATTAAACTTATAATGTTCCTAAATACCTGTATATTTACCAGTGAATATTTTAGTTTTTAACAATAAAATATCTTTTGTGAATGCTAAATGAAAAATGGAAGAATTCTGCTTTACCGGCTAAAAGTATAAAACTTTATATTAAAACACTTGCTTCTAATTAAAAAATAAATATTGCCTAATAAAACCTAATCCAAATTGAATTAAGAGAAATAATAAAAATTACACACATACACACAGCTTTTCAGAGATCCTCATAATAAATGTGTCAAGGAATTTATTGAAATCCACTGATAAACGAGACAACAAAGGCTTAAACTGCTCCATTAATTGCTTAAAAAAGTCACATGGCTCTTTTTTGGAGACCTAAGATTAGAATCTTGTTTTACTATCAGTCTTTTTTCACCATCTACAAAACAGAATGCATAAGCTTAAGATTTTCAGGTTGTAGATAATTTTATTCCCAATTTGTAAAAACAGGGGCAATATAGTACTAGGAATATTAACACACCTTGACACAGAATAAAACTCCTTTCCCTTGCTTTTTATACCATTATATCTGCATAATGATACTATATATTATGTGTGTGGTTCACAGCCGCCAGAGACCACAAAACCAGGTAAAGTACATGGTTCCTGGATTATTTGTCATATGTGCCCCCCCCTCTCCTTAACAACTGGCAACAGAGTATGACCACCACTAATAGCTAAGGGAGTTCTCCTTATGGGCTAGAGTCTAAGGTTAAAATAAGATGCAAAGATATGAAAGACAGCCTTTCTAATTCCTTCAGCTTCAAGGAAGAATTTTGTAGCAATCTATATTCAAAAGAGAAAGATATAGCTTATTGTTAATGATCAAATTTCTGGCACATTATACCATGGTAGCTGATGCTAATTAATACCTAATATGGTGCCTCTCTCCCATTGTAGGCCCTTGAGTCAACAATTCAACAAGGGTTTAAGTGAGTGATTATTATGTGCTATTGTTTGAGATATATGGCATACAATGAAACTGGAAAAAAATGACTACTCTCATGGGACTTATATTCTAGTGGAGTAAAACAGACAGCAAGCAACAAACAATAAATAAATTATATAGTATGTCAGACAGTAATAGTGATATGAAAAGAAAGCTGTTGAACTGGGAACTAGAACTATATAAATAGAACTTCTGAAAAGCTAGTTATCTAAGGTTAACTAAGTTAAAGAACTATAGTCTTACATCTAATTTATTTAAAAAATTGAATTATATGTGATACAAAGGACTAGATACCGAGGATCTGAAGATAGATAAAAGTCTTTGTCTTCAATGACATTATAGTCTCAAAGACAGACTAATATGGATGTATTGAGTAATCATACTACAACACGCAAGGTGTTACATTAGCAGCGGGAAAAATGTTAAGAGGACAATTCTATGTGTGGGAATGGGAAAGAAGAATGGTAGAGGAGAATGCTACTCATGTGGAAGAAGTCTGGAGTTTTGGGATGAAGGATTTCCATTACAGCCTTTCAATTAGCTTTGTTATCAACACTTGCCTGGTTATTAGTATCTGTTATTATAAAAGTAATGGATTTTTTTTAAAGATTTTTTTGAGGAATTGGGGGGATGGGAACAGTGCTGGGGAATTGGGGGAAGGGGAACAGACAAGTTGCTGTCGTTTTGTTCTTCAGTCTAGTTGTGGGGGACGTTGCTTCACTGGCCCAAGTTGGCACCATCATTGCGCTCTTCCCGGGCGAGGCAGATCAGTCGCCGGCTTCTGGACGGCCGCTCACTGTGGCTGCTGGCCGCTCACGCTGGGTGCTGGCTACATACAGTAGCCCATGGCAACCCACTGCCACAGGGGCTGCAGCCTACGCCGTCGCCGGCTACTCACGGCAGCCCAGCTCCAGGTTGAGCTGTTGTTCAGCATCTTAGCTGTGGAGGGCAGTGTCACTGGCCCTCATATGTGGGATCCGAACCGGGGCCCTCTGGCGTCCCAAGCCAGTTCTTAACCATCGCGCCACTCGGCCGGCCCAAAGTAATGGATTTTTAACAAGAAAGCTAGATAGGAATATTTACACTGCAAAATATGGCTTGATTTTTTTTTTTTTGGTCATAGATGGCTTGATTTTAACAGTGAATTAATGTACTCACAAAGCTGTAAACCCCCTGAGGACAAGATTTGGTCTCTTGTCATATATTACATTTTATAAATATTTTATTGTAAATATTTACTAGAAGAGGTAATCTAACATAATTTCAAAATTTGTATCATTTTTAACCAAAAGTTACATTTTCAAATATGCTGTATTTCTAAGATTCTTTTTTTTTTTTTTTGCAGTAGAGAAGGTTGTATTTCATACACGTTGTTCCATGCGAAATCTTAACTTACCTTGACTTTTCATAGGTAATACAATCTATCTCTGCAGATCTTACAATGTAAAGATAGGTGACTGAGATTGAAGTTAACAGAATCTTTTCATCACAGTTGGTAATAATATAATTTTTAGACTCAGATAAACATTTAAAATTAGTCTAAGATATGTATTATACGGGAAGTGGGGCAGCAGATTGGGGGAGAGGGGTTGTCACTTTGAGGAGTAAAAAGTGTAACTATTGCTCTGTGTTGTACAGCTGAAACTAATTTAAAAAAATGTTTATTTCACAATAAAAACAAATAAATGAATAAAATAAAATAAAATAAAATTAGTCTAATACCTTAATCTGCAGCTTTGCTTCTTGCAGTCGACCTTTCCATGAAGCTACAAATTTAAGGCTATCCACAGAACAGCTCGATGCCCTGTAAAAGTAAAGCATCAAATGTCAGAAAGAAAGAAATCTCAGGAAGTAAAATATGAAGAGTAAGAGAAGATAGATATATTCCTATTTATTTAAAATTAAAATATTTACAATGTGCAAGTTATAAGATCTCTTAAGCTATGTATAATACCTTAGACTTTAGACTAAGTTTTTAAAGTTAACTGGTTACGTCAGTTTCCTCTTCAAGGCTGGGTAAGTTCGTTGAGGATAGGGCCTTTCTTTTTCATTTTTACATCCTCCATTTTGACCATAATCCTCAAATTCAGGCATATGATGGATGTTCAATTAATGTTTATTAGCTGAACTGAAATATTAATATTTATTTATTTTTATTTTTTTATTTTTTTTAACTGAGCCATCCTGCCACCTCTTGGCAGCTCAGCAGCAGCTCAGCTCGGGCCGGGACTTGAACTGCTGTTGCTCAGAGCTCGCACTCTTGAGCGAGCTCTTAACCAACTGAGCCACTCAGCTGGCCCTGAAATATTAATATTTATAATATATCTTGAGGTACTACAAATTGAAATCCCCCTGAATCACTAAACAACTAAATTTTGTCCAGCATATTTTTGGAAATGTCTCTTTTTTTCCATTTTATCTTGTTAAAAATTATAGACTATATGATATGATAATCCAAATTTGTTATAAAAAAGAACTTTATCTTAACTATCAAATACTGTTCCCTACCAAGAAGCCTAATTAGCACTGTCAAACAAAATTTTCTGCAAAGATAAAAATGTTCTCATGCAGTCCAAAATGGTAACCACTAGCCATATGTGGCTATTTGAGCACTTTAAATGTGGCCAGTATGACTAAGAAATTACATTTTTAATTTTACTTAATTCATTTACATTTAATTAGCTCCATTTGACTTCTGCCTACCATCCTGGGCACAAAAGGTCTAAATAAATAAATGATAAAAACTTTACAAATTAAATTTTACCTTTTTTAATTCTAATAAATATACATACCATAATTAAAAATAATATCTTTTAAACTAAAAGTAAACTGTTGTTAAAAGTCAAGTATTAAGAAATAATACAACTATCTGGATTCAACAATAAAATTATTTCTTGACAGTTAAGGGAATGCGATCAGTAGTGAATAAAGTAAAGTGTAATTGCCCTCATGGGCAAATGAATAAAGTATTTCATTTTAATTACCTTGCAGTTTCCTGGCGAAGAGCATTGAGAAATGTGTCTGGGTGGAAGAGTTCTGATAGGTCAAGTGTATCAGAGAGAAGAGCCTGTTTTTCAGCTCTCTCTACCCAGCTCTAAAAGAGAAAAAAAATGCACACACACACACACACACACACACACACACACACACACACACACATTTTAAAACTTTGTAAAATGGAAAAATAAAGAAATCTATTAAAAATTATTATGCAGAAGTCATTTTCAATGAGATAATTAGGCAGTTTCCAAATGCTTTGAAATGGTGTCTAGGAAAAAAAAAATTTCCACTATACATTGTGAGGTCTGTTTCAGCTTTTGACATAATATCCATCCATCACACACAAAAAAGCTTCCTTGAACAACTTTTGTTGGAAAGATCTACTCAAAATAAAAAGTTTAAAATATGAAAATTTATCTAATAAATGGCGTATCAGTTTGGGTCAGCACTTCTAGTAATGACCCACCTCTCAAAGTGGGCTTCGGACACACTGAGCATGCCAGTCTAACTCCAGAGTCCCAGTGTCCCCAAGTCCTGGCAATGCAAACTGAACTAGTGTTCCAGATCCAGATTTGACAGTACATTTGCCCCTTTACCGAATCAAGTATTACAGTGGAGGCTCATGTCCAGGAAGAAATAATTTTTTGTTAAAAGGTGTTTTTAAATAGTCTTTTGTAGTTATCTGCCATTTTGTAAATCAACTTACACTCCATTTGGAGAAATATACATCATCACAAAGTCTGTTTAATGAGTATAGTAAAAATTACCATTTGGAACAAATAACAAAACAACATGAAGTTTTGTGCAACACTTACTATATGCTCTCCATATATTAACCAATTTTATGCTTACTACAGCCCTAAAAGTTAGTATTAATATCCCCATTTGACAATGAGGAAATAGAGGTATGGTAAGCTTAAGGTCCCGCCCCAGGTCACATAGTAAGTGTTGGAGCCAAGTAATAAACTCAGGCTATCTTATAGTGATTTGTTTTTCTATAATATTTCCTATTTCCTGCAGGTGCTAATGTGCCTCAAGAGGTAGACAGCTTACTGATGATTTCTGAATAAGTCTGTTATTTCAGCTGGTGTACAGAGATGATACCACAGTAATGTTGGCTACAAAAAACTTGCAGAATTGTCATTTACTGAAGTAATTCATTTTGAATGCTTTATTAACAGTCTAGAAAAAACTGTGTTAATTTATTATGGTGTAGAAAATTTGTGTTTCATGTACTGTAACACTCTGTTATCCACCCAAGCATTTACATCTGTCAACCAGGTCTAGAATAGGGGAAATTAAAATCGTCAAAGCTAGTGTGTTTGGATTTTATCCTAATGTATTTGGCTAGTACTACTACCTTGTAGCAAAAGTGTTCCAATGTCCTCCCTACTGATTAATAATATGTTGATTTTAAAAGTAGAAAGAACTTTAAAAAGAGATCTCTTTAACACAGTATAATTATTTCATCTTGGACATTATCCTTTATAATAACACTTCATAAAGTATCAATTTTCAATGAAATAATTTAAAATTATGCTTAGTAAATATTGTCTATTCCCTGTCAAATATTTTCCTAATATTATCTGCCTTCTATTTTCATTACCTAAACATAGTCAACAAATATGCTTGCATGACCCTTTTCTATTGCATGCAATATTTGTTATTTTAAAATAGTTGTTTGAAAAAAATTTACATTATAACTATTTCAAATTACACTATTATTTCATTAGGATTCTTAAAATTAACTTTGAATTCAAAAACTCCAAAAGAGTTGTTGCCAGGAATGTATGCATATGTCCAAATTAATTAAAAATTAAGAGTGTAGTAGATAATCAGATTTTTACTTTATTAAAGTTTGAATATAATAGTTTCCTACAAATAAGAAAATGAATTAATAATGTTAACACAATGGTATATTATTTAAGCTTATTGAAACATGTAAGATAGGATCATCCTTAGTAGTTATGTAAATTTCAAAACTAAGATATGTTTTTACCCATCAGAATAGCAGAATGAGGAATAATAATGCTAAAATGTTGGTAACTGTGCAACATGGACAAAATTTTGGTAGGAGTGTATACTGGTACAATATTCCTATAAAGCAATTTGATGAAATATGCCAAAGCTTTAAAAGTATTCAAGCCATTTTATTAATTCATTTTCTTGAAATATAAATTAAGGTAATAATCAAGAGATTATATGGCTTGCTCATTTAAAATTATTTATTAAATTAAGAAATTTGAAGCATAATAGAATTTATAGAATAGAGAAAATAAAAATTAGCTAATAATAGAAATTAGCTAATTAAATCATGGTATAGCAATACAATACAAAATTACATAACAACATAAACTGGTATTTGAAGAATATTTAATGACACTGAAAAATGTTCATGACCTAATGTATTTATTAGAATGTAAAAATGTACTCATAGTTAAGAACCCAACTCTGTAATTTGTTATTTGAATACACAGAACAGATACTGGAGAAAGCATATAAAAATATATCATTTCAGCTGAGTTTTACCTATAGCCTATTAATGACTGTCTTCATTCACATGTATTAGCAACTATTTAGAATAAAATAAATGAATTAATAAACTGATGCCATTTTGTTTTGTTTTAATGCACTGTGTTCCTTGGAAAGAAGTGTTCAAGATAAATAACAATTTAGGCAGCCATTCTTCTCAATGTATCTTTTATGTTCCTTCATCTTTTCTGCAGAAAAATTTGGTTTAAATTTAGAGGTTTATGGGTCTGAGAATAACTCACCCTGAATTAAAATCTAATTTATCCAGAATAAAAGTAAGTAACTCTTCTAATTGTTTTGACTGGAGTAAACAAAACATTAAAACTTATTAGTATGTTAATAACCCTGGGTATAACAAGTTTCTCAATTCATGGATGAGTAGATAGTAATAAACTGAAGCTCATTGGAAAGGTAGGTTACCAGAAATTATATTAGAATTAAAACCTCAGTATCATTAAAGACAAATAAAATATGTCTTTCTAGAGTTTGTTACATCAACTTCAAGAATAGTGGGTGTACTACTAAATATTTGCCATTCCTTGAGTCTAATTTCTTCCTAAACTCGAACCTGGGTTTATATCATTATTTAAATTTTGTGCATTAGGTTTACTACTTATATTATATAAACATAGGAGAAAAATAAATAAGCAATCTCATCCATGTCTTTAGTTTTTTGACTCTCAATCTCAAGTAATCTTTGAATAGGCTTTTGGGATGAAATGTAAAATCTGATTAATGTTCAAGAGATCAAGATTGAGTTCGAACAGTTTCCTGGAGATCTAATCATTTTGACTACACCATCCTTAAAAAAATAATTTCTTGCCTCACCTACTCCATTAGCAACATTACCTTGCCTA
The DNA here is from genome assembly GCF_001890085.2 of Hipposideros armiger. Lineage (NCBI taxonomy): Eukaryota > Metazoa > Chordata > Mammalia > Chiroptera > Hipposideridae > Hipposideros > Hipposideros armiger. The sequence goes on from NW_017731796.1 coordinate 1,297,262, forward strand.
CCAACTTTAGAGAACTTTTTAAAACGTGGGTTGAATACATTGCAATTAGGACTGTCCATTAAGTTTCTGCTATCCATTTACATTGACTTTAATTCTTCACAGAATCTCTCAATTTTTATGTGTTGTGGTTTGATTTTTACTCATGTTTAGCTAAGTTAATTTCATATTTTCTTTTTGATATCTTCTTTGATCTATGGGTTATTTAAAGTAGGTATTTAATTTCCAAATATTAGAAGAGTTTCTACAAATCTTTTTGGGATTCATTTCTAACTTAGTTCTATTGTGGTCAGAGAGCACACTTTGTGCAGTTTAAATACATTTAGATTATTTGAGACTAGTTTGATCTATGTGTATGTGTAGATCTACTTTGGTAAAATTCTATGTGCACGTGAAAAGAATGTATATTCTGCTGTTATTGGCTATAATGTTCTATAAATATGTTAATTTCACTTATAATGTTGTTCAAGTCTTCTCTATCCTTATTGATTTTCTGTCTACTTATTCTGTCAATTATTGAGAGAGGTATTTTGAAATCTCCAACTTAGTTGTGGATATATCTATTTCTTCTCACAGTTCTATCAACTTTTACTTTTTGTACTTTGAAACTGTTATTAGATATGTAAAAGTTTAGTATTATGTTCTTTTGATGATTTAATCACTTTATCATTAAAAAATAACCCTCACTATCCCTTGGTTATATTTTTTGCTTTGAAACCTGTTTTGCCTGATATTAATATAGTTGCACAAGCTTTCTTTTGATTAGTGTTATCATAATACATCATTTTCCATCATTTTATTCATAACCTATTTATGTGTTTATATTTAAAGTGCTAGCCCTGATGCCTAATAGCCATCATGGTTGGATTTTGTTTTATCCAATCTGACAATTTTGGGTAGCTCTGAAAAGTATCAACTTGTAAAAATACTATTAAATGATTTATTTTAATATTATTTATGGAAAGGGCTTAGGCTGAGCAAAATCAAATTCAATGAGTAAAATTACGGCTTTAATAATAATTACCACTTTAGTAACATAGTCACATAATTACATAACAATTATCACATGTGCCTCACTCACAGTAGAAGCCAAAGTCCTTACAATAGCATACAAGGCCTTCAATACCTGCCCATCCCCAATTCCAACCTCCCTCCCTCAAACCATAACATTTTAACCTATGACTTCTCTGACCACCTTTTCTTTGTTTACCAGCCTCCCTTTCTCAAAAAACTCGCTGGCTCAGGGTACTTGTTATTCCCTCAGCTTGAAACTCTCTTCTGCCAGGTACCTATGAGGGGCAACTCCCTCACCTTCTTCAGGTCTCTGTTCAAATAGCACACCAAAGATGTCTTCCCTAATTCTACCATTTTAACACAACTGATTTTTAAATATAACTTACCTTTATATAGAGAGCTCTACATGCTATCAATAGGAATGAAGAAAGTAAAAAAGAATCTATGGTCAAGATAAGTCAAGAACTGTATTTTATTTTTCATGGAATTGGTTAAAATTTTCATAAAGGACTTCATTGATGTTGCTTTTCTGAGGGTTTTTCAGGGCAAACCCTCTAAGAAACCTAATTTTCATTTCCCATTTTTAGTCAATTTATCTCAACCAAACACCTCTGAGAGAGGTTAAGTGTTGGCTTTTGAGAGGGACTTCAACATCATATGCTCATAAATCAATTCTGATGTTCTTGGACATTCTCATCTCCATCACATCTAAAGATATGCTGAAAGCTGCCTAGAATACAAAAATTTCTCTTTGCCCTACTCTCTTCAATGTAGATCTGGTTCCCTAGCAGGCCGGATAAGGTTTCTTAACCCTCCGTCTGACGCAATGCAAAAGTTACGAGTTTGGGCGCAACGTATCTACTAGATGTGTATGACATTTATTTATTTAATTGAAAATGAATGAAAATAACGTGTAAGCATGCTTATTATTTATTCAAATGAAATTTTAATTTGCCACAAAGTAAAAACAATATATGTTTATTACATAAATTCAGTAGTAAAAATCAACACAAATTCAAAACAATCTGTGAGATCAGTTGCGCCCGACGGAGGGTTGATCACTAGCTTTCCCCTCCTAAGGCACAGAAATCATATTGGGTTGTCGGAAAAGTCATGACGCATTTTTGCAACGAAAACAGAAAAAAATACATCATGACTTTTTCGACAACCCAATATTTGGAAATGAGGCATTGTTTTTATGGTAATTTAACCTTTATTCATTCTAATTTCACCATGAAGATGCTAACCATCTTACAGAATGTGAATGATAGGTTAGCAGTATGCCTGAAGCCACAGAAAAATAAGATATTTTCTTGTAGAATATCTTATTAAAAACAGTATTAACTAGACTAGAAAATTTCTCCACACACTAATTTATGAATGGAACTTGATATTGCTAAATGGTATTGAGGAAAAATATATACACAACATGAACACCCATATTTATTTCAGTGGAAAAATTTATAGACAATATAGTTTCCCCCTTTTCTCACTATTTCTTTAAACTTAATATTCTAATTTTTCTACATAATGTTAGTATTTTCTTCCTATTTTAACCCTTAGCAGTGTGAGTTAACCCAATATATGCACCTATTAAAATACTGGAAAGTCTAGGTAAACATGGTATTTTTTAGTTTGCAAAAACCCAAAACCATAACTTGAGGTTTTTAGGCTCAATGTTTGACACAGGAAGTATTATTTTTCAATAGAATCTTGTGATTTTTTTTTCTTTTTTTTACGACTTTGCAGAGAAAATTTTGGAGAATAAAACTTGATTATCTTTGTTGTTTTACTGACTTTTCCAAAAACAGGAATGAGTTAAATTGCACAGGTTAAACCCAAACAGAGTTCATGCAGAACCTGAACTATAATAATAACTAATAATGACAAGGTTCTAATAATAACAGGTTCTAATAACTAATAATAACAAAATTATTAGTAATGGCCTTTTGCACAGGACTTAATTTTTAGTGTGACAAGCCAGGGATCTATAGGGTCCATCCTATTTATTGGTCCCTTTCTAATGATCAATTACAATTTATAATTTATGATTCGTCCAAGTTCCTAATTAAGGCTAGTTCTTCCACATGTACACAGGGACCTGTTTTTTCTTATCTTTCCAAGAATTCCACTTCTAAAATTATTTCCTTTTTTCATATATCATTAATTTTTTCATCTTTATTGGATATAGATATGATGAAATATCTCCCATATTAAAAACCAGACATAAAACTAAACTAAAAATACTCCCTTGGTCCTTCTCCCCACCAGCTATCATCTTATTTATCGTGCTACCTCATAGCAAAACTCCCTAGAAAAACTGTCTAACATCACTTATGGTATTTGACACAGTTGATGACTTTCACCTTTTGGCTTCTTGATCACCACAGTCTTCAAGTCTTTCTTCTGTCTTCCTGACTAGTACTACTTAGCCTGTCATTATTGATTCCTCTCTCCTTTTTCCTGGATTTCTCAATATTACAGAAATCTCACGTTTGCCCACTATTTGGTCAATCCTATGATTTTAAAGACCCTCTTTATATGCTGATGATTCCCAACTTTCAGTCTCTTACTCCAACCTCTCTCCTTCACTTATTTCTCTAACATTTTCACCATGATGTGTAAAAGGTATCTAAACTTAACATGTTCAAATCAGAACTCTTAATTCGTAAAGCCATCTCTCTCTTCCCGAAGAAATCTGCTCTATCAACAGTACCGTTCAAGTCAGTGAAAGATTCAACAAATTGCTCAGGCCAAAACTTTGAAGTCACTTTTCACATTTCTCTCCCATGTCCCACAGCCAAACCCACAGTTCTAATGTCAAAGTCTTACCATTTCTTTAGCGCCACATCCCCCTAATCTGAATCATCCACAGACTTTCAAGGACTCAGGCTAAATTTAGAGTCTCTTAGCAAAAAGCCTTCATAAACCTATAGCATGGTCCCTGGCTGCGCGTTTACCCTCATTTCCAGTAGCACTGCTCCTTATGTCACGCTCGAGTAACCCTGACCTCCTTTTTCATTCCTTAAGCAAGCAAGTCTCATTCCGGTCTCAAAGATTTTGCATTTGCTGGTCGCTCTGCCTAGAATTATCCCCCTCAGATATGTTCATAGTTTGCTTTCTTACTTCATTTAAGTCTCTGTTTAAATATCGCCTCATTAAGAGAGGCCTTACCTGACCACTCAGAGTAAAGAGTTACCCTCTCCTACCCACTCACTTTCTAGCTCCTTTAATCTACATCAGTTTTCTTTATAGCATCCTGATATTTATTAGAAATAAAATTCAGTTTAGCTTCAATATTTTACCAAGATCTTTTACTTGCCTTCACCTTCTGGTAGGACCACTAAATAAATGCCTACTTTAAAATTGTCCTGACATCCTAGAAATGAATATTATAAATATTTGTATAAGCACACATGTTAACTGCCCTATCTAATAATGTTGCTAATATCAACAAGGCATGACCTTTAGATTTATTTTAAACATTAGATTATTTAGTATCATATGTAGTAAGTAATATGGGCATTTTATATGCCACTTGGAGTGAAAAATTACTCCTTATGTGCTCTATGGGTTAAAACATTTTAGTCTAAATTATAGGATGTATTTATTATTGCAAGAGTAAAATTTTAAAAATAATTGTAAAAACTGTAAAAAAGTAAGAACTCTAAAGTTTAATAAATAGATTGATATTAATACAAATATAATAAAGAATGCAATAGGTAGGTAAGTGTAAGGAATAATGTTAGAAGCATTTTATAGTCAAGAAATATACTAAAAATTTAACTAATATGAAGTAAATACACAATTGACTATGCTGAAATCTGGATCTTTGTAAAATTGTTTGACATACTTACATTGGTAATATTAAATAAAATTACTTTTAAGAATAAAATTTAATTGTAAGTTATTAAATTCTCTTTAACTATAAGTCCTTCAAAGGGATGCCGTAGTTGGGAATACTCCCTAACTTGTGAGTATGAAATAATAATGGAATATCTCAAAAGTATCTATGCCATCTCAAGAAGGGAAAAAACCCTCTAATATCATTCACGAAAACATCCAGTATAAGCCATCTTTAATCCAGATATAGAAATAAAAAGAAAATGAAGAAAAAAATAGATACATCAAATGTTTATTTTCCCACTTAAAGAATGATTATTTAGGAACAATTTTTTATTATTGAGATTTTGAATCCATGAAGGTTAAAAAAAAAAAGCTCAGCAAGATCACTGATATAGATTATCACTCATTTTCAATACATGAAATACAAGGAGTTTTGAAATTTGTTTAAGTTATTGATCTTATGTTCAAGATTCTTCCTAGAAAACATATTACTGAAATATATTTTCCTAAATTATTTTACTATATACAAACAAATTAGTATTATTGGTAGTATCATTACGTAGTCTACTTCAAAATTATGTGCAATAGACAATTAGATAAGCATATACATCCCCAAATATTTTTAAAGTGCTAATATGTAAATTAACAATGAAACCAATCACTGCTTTCCTTGCCTTTGAAGAGTTTTCTAGTTGCAAATAGCTATCAACAAAATGAATCTGATAGAAGACACATTATGGAATGGAAAATCAGCATACGATTACCATTGAAAATGGAACAAATGTGGTAAAGGCTTTGATTGATTTGGGAATTAGAAGTCTACAATGTTTTGTTTACAACTTTCCATTATATATTCAGAAATAATAACAGCATTTGATAGGACAGACTTAACAACTACAGCAGAAAAGCTGTCAACCACTATTACTGTTATTCTTCAGCCAAAGACAAAACTATATGACATAGAAGATATTTTGCAATTGTCCTATTATATACTGATAAACTATGTTCAGACAAGAAGCCTTTAACTGGTAAAAATGGTTGCATGAACCAAGGAAAGCTCTGAAACAGGGCAACACAGCAGAAATTAATAACAGAATTACTGTTTACTTGCAGGGAAAGTAGTCTGTTTCCTAGAACCTGCTGATTATTTAAGAAACCAAACTTGTCATAATAGCTTAAGTATTCTCTACATGTTTACTTCTGTAAAGATCCTCTTATTATGCTACTCCAGGAAGATGATGAAATTGGTATGCATGTGATGAAAGCGGAGACACAGATAAAAATTCAGGGAAGATTTTATTATCTTGAAAGCCAATTATGTTGCTATATTGTCACATTTCTGGAACCAAGATTTATCTTCTGCAAGCAGTACAAACAGCATGGCTTATAGGACTGCTTCTATAATACTGCAGATCATCATAGACCGTAGACTACTGTTCAGTATTCCAAATGTGCAAGATAGTTGACCATAGGCAAAATTTATCAGCTGACAGTGTTGAGAAAGTACTGTGTCTGTACAGAATTTGATTCCTAAATTTTTGTATTACTACTTCGGTAGTAATAGCAATATTTTTATGGATAAAATTTCAGATATATAAACCCTAAGTTCATTCTATGATGGTGATAAGTTTAAAGTTTGGCTGTATATAAATCTTAAATCTCAGGATTTTGGCCAAGATGTTGGCAGGGATTTAATGTTTTCTTCTCTGTTGTGTATTTCCAGCAGTTAGAGAGGTGTCTGGCACATAATAAAACCTCAATAAATATTCACCAAATGAATGATGAATAATATATGAATAAAATATATTCAGAAAGGTAGCTCCTCTAGCTGACTATAGTATATAAAAATAGGGATTCTGGAGTTCTTAGACTACATTCAGACTACTTTTCCAATTTTGTTTATGGAAGTCATCCTATGAATAATTTTATTGAGTACCTAATATGTGTAATATGCTGTACTAAGGACTATGGGAGTTATTAAGATAAGTTAGGAAAATTGTTTCCTTCTTCGGGAATGCAAAGTATTGAAGAACCTTCAAAAATAAAGTAAGGGCTGGCTGAGTGGCTCAGTTGGTTAAAAGCTCGAGCTCTGAGCAACAGCGTCACCGGTTCGATTCCCACATGAGCCTGTGCACCCGAGCTGAGCTGCCACTGAGCTGCTGAGCTGCCAATAGGTGGCAGGATGGCTCAGCTGCTGAGAGCATGTTCTCCTAACAACAAGGTTGCTGGTTCGACTCCCACATGGGATGGTGGTGCCCCCATCCACAACTAAGATTGAACACAGCACCTTGAGCTGAGCTGCACTGAGCAGCTGACAGGCGGGGAGGGCAACTAGACTTGGGAGCTGAGCTAGCTGCGCCCTCCACAACTAAGACTGAAGGACAACAACTTGGCTTGGCTGTTCCCCTCCCCAATTCCCCAATAAAATCTTAGAAAAAACAAAAATAAAAAAATAAAGTAAGACACCCCCCAAAATGAGTAAAAAATAAACTGTAATTTTATTAAGATTACTTTTAAAGTTTGGGATACTAAGAAAAAAAACAAACAAGTCTGCAAATGCTAGATTGTGAAGCATAGTATAAACTATAATGTTTTTTGGATAGATTTAGATGGAAGCTAAAACATCAGAAATATATCATGGATACTATAGAAAGCATCTTGGGAGGGTAAATCATGATTGGGAAACGAAAGATTTACATCAGTTTGCTTGAGAATAACCCTGATTGAATGAACCATTCATTTAATCAACAGAAATCTATTGAAAAACTTACTTGTGTGAGCCATTGTTGTACACGCTTGGATAGAGCAGTGAATGGACAAAAATCTCTGCCCTTATGAAGCTTCCATTTTAGTGGAGGAATCCACAGAAAATAAATTAAGTAAGCAAAGCATATAGAATATTACATGGAGATATAAGCTCTGGAGGAAAATGAAGACGGGAAAGAGGATACAAATAAAGAAAGGGGCAGGGTTGCAATTTGAAACAGGCTGGTCAGGGAAGGCCTTACTGAGAAGGTGATGTTTGCATCGAGACCTGAAGAAGATAAAGGAACTCATTTGCAGATTTCTGGGCAAGGGCATTCCAGGCAGAAGAAACACGGAGAATAAAGTTCCTAGGAGGCAGTGTGCCTGTCAGGTTGTTCACTGAATAGCAAGACCAGTATGACTGGAACAGAGTAAATGAGGGAGCAAAAAGTAGGAGAGGGAATCAGAGGGGGAATGGGCCTGATCTTAACTTGTAGGTGGTTACAAAAATGTTGTTACTCTGGATGAGATGAGAAGTCTTGGGGAAATTCTCCCAAAGAGGAGTGATATAATCTGACTTATACTTTAAACAGAACATTTAGACTGCTGGGTTGAGAACTAACCAGAAAGAGAACAAAGGACTAGTTAGGCGGCAGCTGTATTAATAAAGACTTCAATCAGGGAAAGCGTCTCTGAATAGATTTTGAAAGTAGAGGCAAGATAATTTTTTGGGTAGAATGGATGCAGAGTATGACAGGAGAGTGGTTAACAATGGTTCTCAGACTTTGGACCTATGCTATAGAAAGGATGGAGATGCAATTTACTTTTGTGGGAATAATTGTGAGTAGCACAAGTTTTTTTGATAAAGGGCAGGAGTTCAGTTTTGAATATATTACGTTTGTGATACTTATTAAATATCCAAATGAAAATACTGAGTATGCACCAGAGTTGGGAGAGAGGACTGGACTGGAGCTATAAATCTGAGAATAATTAAAGTTTAGATGGGATTCAAAGTCCTGAGATCACTATGGGTGCAGTAGAGACAGAAAAGGTCAGAGGACTGTGCTCTGGAGAGTCCAACATTACAGAGGACTGAGAAGAAAGGCCAGTGAAGTGGACAGATAAGAAGACAACAGAAGTGTATGGTGACCTGTAGGCCAACTTATAAAAAGGTTTCAAAGTGGAGAGAGTGTCTTTCTTTTCTTAACGGTACTCACAGGTATGGTATGATAAAAAACTCCAGCATGTTATCATGAAAGAACACTTCAGTGTGAGTTCTCTCATTTTCATAAACTATTTAACTACTTTTGAATTTGAGATTTTATTTTTCCCATCTTTTCAAAAAATGGATATCATCTCCACCTCATATATTATAAATATTACTCGATTCCATGTAAAGGCATATATGCCTGACAACCAATATGTGCTCAGTTCTTATAAATGTTCATTTTATTTTTCTGTCCTTCTTTGGATCACTTCAAAAGTTTGAATATATGTTCGAAGGGTGCACTGAAAGAAAAGGGAGTGATCAGAAGCTCAACTTTAGGTAACTAGTACATTTTACTGCTAGGGAAGTGAGAAGAGCTATTTAGATGGACCCACAAAGGGTGGAATGAGACATATTTCTGATCTAGAAATGCCAATATGACTACTTAGAGATAATCAGAGATAAAGAGGAAGAAGTAAGAGCTAGAGTCTAACAGATTGTTTTTTTCAGTGAATCAGTCTTTTTGAAGAGGGCAATAGAAGTAAAATGCAACATAAAAAGTTAAAAAAGCAATATACGTACTTGTATGTGGCTAAGGTAACAATAAGCATCGATATAGACATTCTAGAAACTGTGTACCTGAATATTAATTGGAACAAAAGACAGGAAGCAGCATCTAAAAAAAATCTCAAAAAAACACAAGACTAAAGGAGGTAGAAGGGCTGATAGCTATACTAAGGACAAATCTGCTTCCCCGCATTGCATGGTGGGAGGGGTTGGAAGGAAGCAACAATGTAAGATCAGTATCTGCTGGCAGAAGGGGTACTGTGCCATCTAATACATGTTGCCCAACTTAGGCTTCATTCAGACAATTCAGGTCATTGCAGGAGGGCCAATTTGGGGACAGTGGGGACAGAAGATAACACTGAGTGATTCTAGGTTATGGTATTCCTGCTATTTACTTCTATAGTGCTCTACTTCCTTTATCATTTTGATTATTGTTGCTTATTTAGTTATCTTTCTTTCCTGATTAAACTCGAAGATAGTTCATATGTCATGCTGAATGGTATTCATGAAAAACAACAACTAATTCTATTTATTGCTTAGATCTCCCCAGACTGCAAGAGTCCTAATGGTTTATATAAACAACAAGATTCCATCGTAAGAAGGAAGGGTGGCGGGATTTGGTAGTATGTAAGTGTACCAGCCACTGGCTTCAGTTCGGCTAATAAAACTGAGTAAAGTTCAAGTCACTGTAAATTTTAAAATAAAAGGCATGGAACCAAAGCAAAAGCTCAGTCCTAAAAAATAAGCATGAAAGGTTGCCATTGAAACATGGCACTCTAAGTCTGGTTGGCAGAAGTACAGTGAGGAAACATTCAGGAGTTCATTAAACATGTCCAAAATTGGGCCTGTTTAGTATACCCATGCCTACCTGGGTGCTGCAGACGAAGGTCTACATTTCCTAGCTCAAGACAGAATCCACACAGGAGCTAGGTTGGAACACACGCTACAGGCGTGGAGTCAAGGGATCTGACTGTGAGAAGTTGAGAATATGAAGACAGAGGAGTTAAGGCAAATGCTGCCCAACCAAGATTTATGAACTGGGTAGAGAACATGCTGGAATTTAAAATGATCAACACAGAAGACTCAGAATCTACTGGGGAGACGTGCCACAGGGTCTATTCTGCAGGCCAACGGGGAAATGTTCCAACAGTGGCAATCAGGAACCAAAGAAACTCTCAGGTGTATTTCTGAAGAAAAGGCAGAAAAAGTTGAAGCCAGAAAAATAATTCTAGGGTCCCAATAGGATATAACCTATCTAGGCCCTTCATTGGTTCATTCATTAGTTCATTTATTTATTCACCAGGTAGTAAGCTGGGTATTGGAATTATAGCAGAAGTTAAAAAAAAAAAAAGAAGTACTTGCTCTAAAATAACTTAGAGTGGAGACCAGAGAATGAATGCCAGGCTGCCTGCAAGACACTTTGGCTGAGATTTCTTGGGTACCTAAGGGTTCTCTGATTTTCTCTAAATTATCATTCAGAGGAGTCTTAGACCTTATGACAACCAGTAGACTAAGATTCTCTCCATATTGCAAAATTACCCCTCTAAAACGTGATCTGATTTCTCTCCTTAATATCCTGCAATGGTTCTTTTTGCCACTAGGATCAAATATAATTCCTTAACATAATATCATGATGTGGCCCTTCTGGCCCCTGCAGCCTAATTTCTGAACACCCCTCCGTCTTGTGCTCTACGCTCTGCTTTTAGTTACCTGAAAGCTCAAGGCTTACTCTTGACTCTGGCCTTCCTCTGCTCTGGCACATTCTTCCCTCTCTTCCGGGCTTGGTCCATTCCTACCAAATTCTCAGCTTTAAGCATCACTTCCCTGTTCCTCTGTAGGTTGGGTACTCTGCTATTTGCTCCCATAGTACTTCCTTTTCGCTTTTACTGTTGTTGTTTATTCAGTCATCTATCTTTTCTGATAAATTGTAAGGATAATTCCTTGGGCCATGTTGTATGTCTATTCTGTTTTATCATCCTACATTCAGCAACCTCAGCACAGTGTTTGGTACCAAAACAACATTTTTAGTTGCTAAAGTGAATGAATGTGAAAAACGTAAATTCTTTGAGGCAGGAACTATATCACTTTATTAACCGTAGTATCTCTAGTACTTCACTCAGAGCCTAGCATAAAGTAGCTGTTTACCATATTTTTGACTGAATGAATAAATAATTGAGTGCCACCCATGACCCCAGTCAGTCTCACTTTCTTTGTACAAAACCCCTGTAATGAACAGGCATATACATGATACTCTCAGTAGCTTCTTCTGTTTCCCTGTATGTTATGCCCTAAAATGAAAGGCTCTGGAATTTTAAACCATGGCTGGGCCTGGGCTTAAGCTGCTGTGCACGTTTGGATTCAGTCTGATCATTATACTGTCATAAGAAACCAAAAGCTGCCATTTACAAAGATCTTTGCAAATAGGACTTCTAACTCTCCCTGTCCACCTATGCTCTCATCCCATTTTTCTGCACCGAGGTAGCTACATTGTTCTTTCTAAACTTCACGAGCTGCTCTGGATATGAAGCTATGAAATAGAGAATGCAAATATGAAAACAAAGGACCTAGCAGACCCTTAAATAGATGGAAAGTAAATTCCAAACATTAAAGCTTATCTTAGGGAGGTAGATAGTTTTGAACATTTATAACTGAAAAAATATTAAAGCAGGAAAACAAAACAGTAAAAAAAATCCTATGTAGTGATAGAAATAACTAATATTGCATATTCCCTGGTTGGAAGGTTAGCAAATAAGCTATGGTCAAGCCTGAAATTTATTTGAGGGTTAGGAGGATATTTTATCTTTACAATTAAGGCCAAAGGCTTATAAAGCTGTTAAGTAGAAAAGTTTTCTGTTTTAATGACCAGTACGCAATATACTCAGTATGAATAATCATGCGAGAAAAACTGTAATAATTGACATAAAATTGTTTTAAATATTAATTTCAGTATCAACAATATATCATTATATGCATAGCATAATTATGCAATACATAACATAATTATTAAGTGTACTTACACATACAGTGTAATATAGGCTACCATATGCAGCAAATAAAGAGTTTCTGCCCTTTATAAAAATAATCTAAAGCAAACAATCCTGACAAAAACATGAAGTGATAAATTACACAGCCATGCAATTATAACATACGAAGACCTTCAGAACATTTCTATATTCTTTTAAGAACACTGATGGACTATTTGTCTTCCCTCTTTGCCTTCTCCATCCTCCTTCCTTCCTGTCCTTCCTTCCCTTCATTCTTTTGGCATTTATAGATTATGTCCAGGCATATACACAGCGGTTAGAAATAGCAGTAGCTCAGAGTCCCTGCCTGGTTATTCTCCACCTGCTAATTTTAACCTCATTTTCAGATCCTGTAATCTCTCCTCCAATAATCCAAAAACCCAGAGATTCAGATGAGTCCTGGCCCCTTCAAGGAGTCCCATTTGTAGGCTGGCAGGACAGAGTATGAAGACAGGAAAAGATGTAAAGACAGAAGAACAACGGAAGGCCCTCTGGAGGAAGTGTCTAAAGAGATGAGAGCACATGGAATCAAGTACACAGCTCCAAGGATGAGCCTTTCCCAGCAGACGGTCAATTTCTTTTGCATTACAACAAAAATGATGAGGGTGGGTTCAGACAAAGGCTGGCGGGAAAGAAGGGTAGAAATGTTCAAGTGGTGGTATTTCAGAGCTCACATTTTCTGTGTAGAGTGAAAGGTAAGGTGTTCTGCTAAGGGAAAGCAACGGCAGTGACAAAGTAGAGTCTTCAGAAAAGTAGTGAAGGTTTGAAACAGTTCTTGTGGAATACAGGGACAGTGCTCGTGCAAGACTGGGCACTCTGTATCTGAAGTGTCACGAGCAGGCTCAGTGGCTTGGGTATGGGTAGTGACTGACCTCAGTTCAGTGGTTTTTGGGAAGCATGAAGCATGACAGAAAATCAATCGGGATGCTGAAGATGGTGGAAAGAGAATGGTTGAAGTTACATGTCATGATTCCATGCTGAAATGAGCCAGATCAAGACAAAAGTGAGAGACTGGGAGAACACTGAGCAGGAAAAGTCTGGAAAGTCTAAGCGAGCAAGAATTTAAGAGTGAAATGTGGTTGTGGTCAGAGAGTGATATGAACATTTTAGGAGGAAGCAGTAATGAGTGATGACAAGATTAAAGATGTTGATATGTGCGTGCACTGCTAAAGCAAAAGCATGGATGAAGACCGCTGCATCTGGAAGGACTGTGATCAAGTTCCTCATATGGTATTAGAAGCTGATGTGGTAAAGAAGTTTGTGAAGCAGGTGCAGCAGGCAGAGGAAGAAGGTAGTAAGGTGACAACGCAAAACCATATGAAAAGGGGTACACTGCGTGTACCAACTAATCTGTATTATTTGCTATTCATTAAAAAAAGAAAATCACCCCCTCACTTATCCCATCTTTCTTGCCACTTTCTGAAGCAGTTCTGGAAGTCTTCTCTTTCATCAGTGTCTTTACTTCATCCTCCATCATGACAACGCTCCATGTCACACATCCCTTCTGGTAGATGGTAATTTCTGTCATATAAAAACATTATGGTGTGTCCTCATCCACCTTAGTCACCAGATCTGGTACTGTGTGACTTCTGGCTCTTCCCCAAAGTCAAAATGATTCAGGACATCAAGGCAGCCACCACAGCACAACTAAAGACATTCACGAAAGAGGACTTCCAGAACTGCTTCAGGAAGTGGCAAGAACGATGGGATAAGCATGTTCGAAGCAAGGGGGGAGTATTTTCAGGGGGATTAATGGCAATGTGTCTTTTACTGTAAATTTTTTTTTAAATTTAGACATTCACTATATTTTGTGATCACACCATATATATGTAGTGTGATGTATATATACATATATAATATATAAATATATACACATATTAAAAGAATTCTATATAAAACACAGATGGCAAAATGAGAAATAAACATACGGTGCTTCATGTACAAAATCATAATATTCTCACCAGTTGCTAGGAAAAAGGTGATCTCAATACAGCTGTCTATAATACAATCATACAGTCATACAAAGCAATTACTTAATAATTTGGTCTTACCTGTATTGCAAGAGCGCGAGCTACAAGACCTCTAAGGTATTGTAAAGGATCTTCTGGGCCTTCCCACTTGCTCTGCCATGTGAGAGGACACTGCAATTTAAAAAGTGTCAAATTAAGTTTACATATAAAATATTATATACGAGTATTTACAATAGCCAAGATATGGAAGCAACCTAGGTGTTTATCATAGGTGGATGGATAAAGAAGTTGTGAGATTTTATATAATGTTCCATAAAAAGAATGGAATCTTTTTATTGGCAACAACATGGAGAGTCCTAAAGGGTATTATGCTAAATGAAAAATCTCAGACATATAATGACAAATACCATATGCAGTATTCACTTATATGTAGAATCTAAAAAAAAACAAAACATAAAACAAACAAAACAAAACAGAAAGAGACTCACAGATACAGAAAACAAACTGATGGTTGCCAGAGGAGAGAGATGTGGGGGCATGCGTGAAAAAGATGTAACAAACTTAGTTATAAAATAATAAGTCACAGGGAGGTAATACACAGGACAGGGAGTACAGTCAATAATACTGTAATAACTTTGAATGATGACAGATGGTTATTAGACATACCATGTGATCACACTGTAAGGTATATAAATGTTGATTCACTATGTTGTACACCTGACACTCATATAATATTGTAGGTCAACTATACTTTTATAAAAAGTAAAAAACAAATGAAAAGAAATTTATAAGGTGATGGGATGTCACTTCTGAAATTAGAAATTTCAGATTCCTGTGAAATTACAAAATCCTGTGACTTCTGTTCAGCTCACTTTCTTACTTTCTCCCTTGCTCACGCTAAGTGAAAAAGTTACCATGTCGTGAGCTCCCTTATGAAGATGCCCATGTAGCAAGGAGCTGATGTGTTCAGTCAACAGTCAGTGAGGGCCTGAGACCTTCCAACAGCCAGCCATGCGGTAACTGCAGCCCTGATGAACCCAACTGCAGACTGCGTGAGACCCTGAGACAGAACACCTAGCTAAACAACACCCAGTTTCTCAACCCACAGAAGCTATGACATAATTTTTGTTGTTTTGTGCCACTAAGTTTTAGGGCAATTCATTGTGCAGCAACAGATAACGAAGAGAGTACCAATATTAGTGTCAAGTGTAATACATTCGTTCAATAAACGGTTAAGTCCTTATTGTTCATCCATTTAGCAATTGCTTACTGAGTGTCTACAATGTGTAGGCACTATAAGATCTTTGCTATTATAGAGTTTATATTTTACTGGGGGATAAAGGCAAAAATATATTATTATTCATTATAAGAATATTACATATGTTAAATTCTATGTAGAGAATTATAATATGTGATATAAATGTGATATGACATGATAGTGATATAAGACTGGGGAATAAATCATAAGTAAAATATTGTCTTTACAGAGAAATAGAACAAAGGTAGAAAGAACCAATAAGAAGATAGACAGCGAAAATCCCTTGTGGTGCTTTCATAATGGGTTATATATCATGTCTGGAGTTTAGAGGAAAATGATTTAATCAAGGAAGACTTAATAAAAGAGATAGCTGTTAAGCTTTGAAAGCAGTATTGCATTTTGACAAAGGTAGAAAGAACTGGAGGGAATTCTTTAAGTTAATATATTTTTTAAACTATTGGGTGCTTACTATGTGTTAGTAACTGTTCTGAGTGCTTGATATGTATCAGCTTATTCAGTCCTGACAATAATCCTGAGAAGCAAGTAGTATTATAGCTTCCATTTTACAGAAGAGAAAATGGAGACACAAAGAGAACAGCCTCCCAAAATCACACAGCTGGTAAACGGCAAGTCCCGGATGTGAACCTGGGCAACCTGGCTCTAGAGTCTGTTTGTCAGTATCAATACTGTCAGCGTCAATACTGCCTTCAACATAGTTTACTTTCCTATAGTGTTCTACATATACTACACCATTTGAGAGTCAACCAAAGACAATTATGTATTGAGGATTAAAATTATAATGATGGAGAAACAAAGGGTTACAGTCGGCTTATATAACTAATTTTCTTTTTTTTTGTTTTGTTTTGTTCCTAAATGGTAGAGAATTTGAACCCGGAGCTAAGCCCTAAATGTCACATATTTTTGCTATCCCATGCTTTTCATGAAAGATGTCACAGAAGCAGAACAGGACATGAGCAGGTCATTCCACTTGTTCATTCACTCTTTCAAGTATCAAATAACTGATTACTCAGCAGGCATCTGTTAATAGCTGCTATTTGGAAGTCATTTGTTAGGTTGTGAGGATACAGTTATATAACACAATTCCTGTCCATAACAGCTTGTGCAAGAGGGGAGGAAGTAGAAAATAAAAGAGAGAACTACAGACAATACAGTAAGTTCCCTAATCATGAGAAACACAGTGCTCGTGAAACACAAACATGGGGTACACCAAATCCAAACTCAGTGTAAGGGCAAAAGCCAGGAAAGGCTTTCTGGTGGAGATAATGCTTCAAATGAGTCTCAAAAGAGAAACAGTCTATAGTTAAGAAAAATGGCAGGAAAAAGAAGGAGCATCAATAAAGGAAACATGGAAGAACTGGGCTGATGAATTACAGGACCAGACCAGGAAAATGTTTGGATGTTTATATTAAGGAGTTTAATCTGGGAAGCAATGATAACACTAAATTAAACTTTACCCAGCGAAGAGAAACACATCTGGATTTTAGAAAGATTGCTCTAGTAGAAATAGGGAGAACAGGCATTAGGGGGATGAAACAGCTCAGAGAAGTCAGTTAGGAAACTGATACAGACATGAATCAGTGATGACCCACCTGAGAATTACTACAGCACACACTTCTGCGGCATGTGTGTGTTGGGGCACTGTCCTGGGCACTTCCTTACATAAACACATTTACACTTCACACAACCCTCTGAGGAGGATACAATCATGACCCCCATTATAAACATTTAGAAACTGAGGTAGAGAAAGGTTAAGTAGCTTGCACAAGAAAACATTCTAGTACAATCTCGGAGATTTAAATTCCACTACACAATATGCTTATTATGTGAACTTTAAAAAGAGGGCTACTTTTCGCAACTCCTCCCTTTTCCATTTAATAATGTAATTATTTGTATTACTAGAATTATTAATGTAAATATATATATATTTTTTATACTACTGACAGACACCACTATCCCACTAACAAAAATAAGGTGCTGTTCCTCAAACATGAGTGTGATTCCAGTAAATCATTATCAGCAGACTGCTGAAGTTAAACTAACATTGGATTTTAGGTTTTGAAAATGTCAGAACTTTCATTTGACTCAAGTTTATTGCAGTACTTGAAACAGGGAGACAGCACTGCCATTGCTATTCATTTCAAACACTAGAAGATACACTGGCTTTTACAGTGTGTGTGGGAAAAAAGTATTCAGTTTATCATTTAACCAAAAAAGGGAAAAGAGGACAAAAGAAAAACAGTGAGTTCACTGTATTTTCAATTTCACATGAAATGATTTAACAATAGGTATAGTTTACAAATTATCATTAACTCCTACACTAGCCATAATTCACAACCTTATACAACTAATTAACCAAATCTACTTCACAAACATATACGTAATTATATTTCAGAAGGATAAAGATAGCTTCAGAGTAGAACAATTTAATAATAACAGAATCCTTACCATTTATATATAAAAAGTACAACTTAGAAGATCAATATTTTGTGATAAAAGTTAGACTAGATTCCAATTTAATCTTACTAAGACCTTTGCTTAGCTCTAAAGGTTTCAATTTTCTTATCAGTGCAGAGACAGAATTTATAAAATTGCACCGGAAAAAAACTAAGGACTTTCTGATCCAAGAAATTTATTCAATTGAATTATTCTCTTCTTAAATATAAATCTTACTATAAAAAATTTCATTTTGTGTCTTCCCCACTCAAAGAAACTAATAGTATTTGCTTTCTCAGGATACGTAACTTTAGTTTTCATTTAAAAAATTATAAAATACTTGTTAAGCGGTACACTAAGTTATAAAAAAGGGGGGAGATGGAAGCAACACAAGAGTCCATCAATAGATAAATGGATAAACAAAATGTGGTGTATACATAAATGGAATGTTATTCAGCATTAAAAATGAAATAGTGACACATGCTATAACATGGGTGAACTTTCAGGACATTATGCTCAGTGATACAAGTCAGTTGTGAAAAGACAAATACTGTATAATTTCACCTATGTAAGATACCCAGAGGAGTCAAGTCAAATTCATTGAGACAGAAAGACAATGGTAGTTGCTGGGGGCTGGATGGTGAGAGATGGGGTATTCTTGTTTAATGAGTTAGAGCTTTAGTTTTGCAAGATGAAAAGAGTTCTGGAGATTGGCTGTATGACAATGTGAATGTACTTACTACTACTGAACAGTGCATTTAAAAATGGTTAAGATGGGGCCGGCCGAGTGGCACGTTGGTTAAGAGCTGGCTTGGGATGCCAGAGGACCCCGGTTCGGATCCCACATATGAGGGCCAGTGACACTGCCCTCTACAGCTAAGATGCTGAACAACAGCTCAACCTGGAGCTGGGCTGCTGTGAGTCGCTGGCGACTGCGTAGGCTGCAGCCCCTGCTGCAGTGGGTTGCCATGGGCTACCGTGTGCAGCCAGCAGCCAGCGTGTGCAGCCAGCAGCCAGCGTGAGCGGCCAGCAGCTGCTGTGAGTGGCCATCCAGAAGCCGGCGACTGATCTGCCTTGCCCGGGAAGAGCACAATGATGGTGCCAACTTGGGCCAGGGAAGCAACGTCCTCCACAACTAGACTGAAGAACAAAAGGACAGCAAATTGTCTGTTCCCCTTCCCCCAATTCCCCAATTAAAAAAAAAAAAAGGTTAAGATGGTTAATTTTGTTATGAGTATTTTGCCACAATTAAAATAAATAACTTTATTAGAAAAGGTGGGAAAGGAAAAGAAGAAACCTGTTTCCTTCTTTGAGTTTCTGCTATGCCAGCACTGTGGGTTAGATAATTTTTTATTATCCATATTCAGCTAATTGAATATAGAGATCATGTACTATTTATTTTTTGTATCCCAGGGCCTGGCATAGTGTGGACAGTTCACGGTAAATAATCAATATGAAAATACACTGAATGTATATTTACTTCTGTGAAATTTATTTCAAGATAATTTTCAATAACAAATCTCCATGCTTTTATATTCCTTGAGATTTTAAGAATTTATGGATGATTTCTGCATTGTTTTTGTGATACATTCATTTAGGCCAATATCATGTTGACAAACTTAACCATATGTATTTACGTAAATATCAGGTTGTCGGAAAAGTCATGATGCATTTTTGCAATTAAAAACAGAAATATACGTCATTGACCTTTCCAACAACCCAATATGTATGTAGGCATGTTGAGATTAAAATAATTTGTATCAATATTTTATTAGAGATCTTAATTGAACTCACATCAAGAAGAGGCAAATGATTTCTGAAGGTTTGCATTAATATTGAGCTATAAACATTATAATGTTTACAATACTGAGTAATAATGTAATAATACTGAGTTTTGATTTCCCAATTTGTCATGATAATCATGTTAAATGAGATATAACAAAAAAAATCAATAAATTTATAAATTTTTGTTTAAATTTTAAAATTTAAACTAGAAATGATTACTAATGCAAAATGGAGTAATACTGTTTCAACAGTAATTGATCATATCATCATGGAATAAGTGGTTAATTAATATAAATTAGAAAGCCTGAAACAATTACTGGGTCAGACTCAACAGTAATTTCTGGGCACTAATGCAACTAATCAATCAATTGCATCAGGTGCAACAAAAGAACTTGGGTTCAGCCCATTAGTTTGTTATACTTTTGATGTCAAATTAACAAACTATTAATTGAAACACAAACTAGGTAACAATTATTAGTTCAGCAACAGACTGTTTATATCCATGTGTGTTTAAAAATGTGTGTGTGTGTATATATATATATATATATATATATATATATATATATATATACACACACTCTTCTAAGCTACATTAACTTTTGGTAAATAATTCCTAAATTAAAAATAATACATTCATTTCAGGCTCTAAATAATATTTAGACTTGTGTAGGGTGAACTTAAATTATAACCAAAAATTACTAACAACATTTTCATCCTCAAGTTTCCTTATTTCCATTTATAAACCATCAGACCTACCCCAAAAGCGTAATTTCCAGGTAACTGCTGATCTATTAACATACATTAGATTGTATTTATCAATAATACTTTAATGAAGCTGGGAAAAACACTAATTTGAATTTTCTAGAATTATATACCAAATAAATAATAAATTACTTCTTTTGAACTTTCTTCTTTTGCTGTGTATAATGATTTCGAGATTTATCCATAATGTATTAGAACCAGGCTGTAAATGTCTCCAGACAGCTGATTCTGAAAATTTTATGAATTATGAAAGCCAGTTGTTGGTCATTATTTAAAACTATAGGAATTTACAACTAAATAACTTTTATTTGAAACAAAGTTAAGAAGTACTCAAGCCTCATCATTTCCTAATTCTTTTATGACTTTTATTATATGTATTTGAGATTATTTATATCTATTATACCTGTATAGTGAAAATATTATGTGTTCAAACAGGCATCTCTTCCCAACTGCATTCAGTAGCCTTGCATCAGTAATTTGAAATCAGCCATGGTAGGAGTATTTACACCATGGAAATCAGCACATACCACAGATCAGGGCTTCTTTTTTTGGAGAGCTAGTTAAACATTTGACAGCACAACACTGACTTCATCCATGCTGTTGCATAAACCAGCGTTCATTTTTTAAAAATTGCTAATTAACTTTCCCTTTTATGGAGACTTCACAATTTGTTTATCATTTCACCTGTTAAATTCTGGGTTGTTTCTAGTTTTTGATTATTAAAAATAAAGCTGCTATGTTGCGCCCAAGCTGAACTGCCACTGAGCTGCCAACAGGTGGCAGGGTGGCTCAGCTGGTGAGAGCACGTGCTCCTAAAACAAGGTTGCCAGTTCAACTCCCACATGGGATGGTGGGCTATGCCCCCCTGCAACTAAGGTTGAACATGGCACCTTGAGCTGAGCTGCCCTGAGCTGCCAATGGGAGAGGTCGATGGTTCAGTGGTTAGCGCGTGTGCTCTTAGCAACAAGGTTGCCACTTCAACTCCCACATGGGATGGTGGGCTATGTCCCTGCTTCCCACCTACTTCCCCCCAAACTAAGATTGAACATGGCACCTTTGAACTGAGCAGCCGCGATCTGCCAATGGGGGTGGCAGGATGGCGACTGGACTTGGAGCTGAGCTAACTGTGCCCTCCACAACTAAGATTGAAGAACAACTGGCTGTTCCCATTCCCCAACTCCCCAATAAAATTTAAATAAATAAATAAATAAATAAATAATAATAAAGCTGCTATGAACATTCATAAATATTTGTATGGGCATGTTTTCACTTCTCTTGGGCAAATACCCATGAATGGGATAGTGGGCTCATCTACTAAGTGTATATTTCACATTTAAGAAAAAGCCAAACTATCAGTAGTTTAGGAGAGTTCCTGTTATTCTTCATCCATGTTAACACTTGATACAATTTGTCATTTTAATTTAAGCCATTCTAGTGGGGATGTAGTATTGTCTCATTGTGATTTAAAAAAACTTTTTTTATTGACATGTAATTCACATGTCATAAAATTCACTCTTTTAAAAAGTACAATTTACTGGGTTTTAATCATGTCACAAGGTCGTACAACCATAACCACTAATTCCAGAACATTCTTTTTCATCACCCCCTAAAAATACTCTGTACCCATGTAGTTGCTTTTCCATTTCCTAATGAACAAAGATGGCTTTCATTTATTTTAGTCTTTAATTTCTCTTTGTCTTTAACTTCACTCAGTGCAGTTTTGCAGTTTTCAATGTACAAGTCTTGCTTTTTATGTTATTGCTAAATTTATTCCAATGTATTTATTTTTTTCAATGCTATCATAAATGAAACTGCTTTCTTAACTTCATTTTGGATACTACAAATGCTATAAACTAGAATTCATTGCTCTTGTACAGAAATACAATTGATTTCTATATATTGATATCCTCATTGTGATTTTAACTTTTATTTCCTTAATGACTAACTATACCGAGCATTTTTTTCATGTGCTTGTAATTGTATATGATCTTGATTAAATGTACATTCAGTTCTTTTTCCCATTTTTTTTCCCATTTATTTATTTTTTTTAAGCTGAGCCATCCTGCCACCTGTTGGCAGCTCAGCGGCAGCTCAGCTGCCGAACTGCTGTTGCTCAGAGCTCTCACTCTTGAGTGAGCTCTTCACTCCTTTTCCCATTTTTAAAATTGGGATGCTTGTCTTCTCATTATCAATTTGTGATTTTGAAAAAAATATTTCTAGATACTTGTTCCTTTGTTGGACACATGTCTTGCAAATCTTTCTAAGTCTGTGGCTTATTTTTCATTTTCATAAATGTGTGATCCATTAGGAGTATTTTTTTTATATGTTTGGAGTTATAGGTGTAGGCTTTTTTTTTTTTTCCCCCAAAGGGGAAGAGCTTTTGGGTATTCCATTGTTCAAGTACCATTTGTTAAAAGAGATTTTCCTTTCTCCATGTAATTGCTTTAGTATATTTGGTGATGATCAATCAATCATATATCTGTAGGTCTATTTCAGGACTTCTTATTTGTTCTATTGAGCTATATACATCTATCCTTTTGCCAGTATCGCTGTGCTTATATCTTCACAGTAAGACTTGAAATGCTGAAGATTAATGCCTTCCATTTTATTCTTTTACAAAATTGTTTAGACTATACTAGGCCCTTTGCAATTATGAAAAAACAAATAAACAAAAAAACATTAGAATCAAATTATCAATCCCTACAAAAAATCCTGGAGAAGGTTTGACTGAGATTGTGTTAAATCTCTAGATCATTTTGGAAAGAAATAACATCTCAACAACATTGGGTTTCCTGATCCATGAATACATCTTTCATTGCACCTTTCCATTTATTTAGGTCTTCTCTAATTTCACTTGCCAATGCTTTGTACTTTTCAGGGTGTAGAAAAGTTTTACACATTTATTTTCAACTTTATCCCAAGATACATTTTTTTTGTGATATTATGGCAAATGGTATTTTTAATGTCAATTTTCAAAAGTTTCTTTCCAGGATATACATAATTTTTTATGTATTTACCTTGTATCCCACAACCTCACTAAATTTAAACTCTTACTAGCTCTAGAGCTTTTGTGTGATTCCTTAAGACTTTGTAAATAGATGATCATATCCTCTGCAAATAAAGATAGGTTTCCTTCTTCCTTTCCAATTTATTATGCTTTTATTAAATTTATTGGGGTGACATTAGTTAATAAAATTATATAGGTTTCAAGTATACAATTCTATAACACATCATCTATATATTGCAATCTGTATGATATTATTTCTTTTTTTTTAAAGATTTTATTGGGGAATCGGGGAAGGGGAACACAAGTTTCTGCCCTTTTGTCAGATGATCATAATTTTTCTTTATTAGTGTATTAAAATGGCAAATACCATTGGTTATTTTTATTAACCGAAATTTGTATTCTTTGGATACACCCCACTTGGTCACTATGTATTATCCATTTTTATATTTTGTTGGATTCAATTTGCTAATAGCTTAAGAAGTTTAGTGTCTATGTTCATGAAAAAAACTGGTCCATTGGTTTCTTTTATTATGATAATGTCTTTGTTAGGTTTTGTTACCAACCAATGCTGGTCTCATTAAAAAAAAGTAGTGAAATATTTCTACCTCTTCTATTTTCTATTAGAGTTTACATAGAGTTGGTATTATTTCTTCCTTAAATATTGGTTAGACTTTTTCACCAGTGAATTCTAGGAGCTCTCTTTGTGGGAAGGTTTTTAATAACAAATCCAACGTCTTTAATAGATACAGGCTATAGGTTATCGATTTCTGCTTTAATGAACTTTGGTCTTTGGTGTCTTTCAAGGAATTTGTACATTTCATCTAAGTTGTTGAATTTATGAGCATAAAGTTGTTAGTATTATTCCCTTATTATCCGTTTTAATGTCTGTAGGAACCATGTGATATCCTTTCTCTTATTCCTAATACTAGTAACTTTAGACTTCTCTATTTCCTGATTTCTCTTTTGGATTAATTGAGTAAAGGTTATGTTACCATCTTATATCATATATTGGCTCATTAGGCATGCCTTTATGGTATTTTTATTGGTTGCTTTAGGGTTTACAGTACACATCTTTAACTTACTACAGTCTACCTTCAAGTAATATTAATAAAACTTCATGTAAACACGAAAGCCTTATAACAGTGTACTTCTAATTCCATTTGCTAATGAATAAAAATGGACACGTAAAAGAATAAAATCTGAAGTTAAAAAACTCTGCTAAAAAAAAGAGACAGTATAGTCTCATATTGGCATGATGATAATATTAAGTTAGGGATAATAAAGAAGAAATCCAAGAGACTAGAAGTTCTGGATATATGCAGGCCCCTTTGTTTTTACATGGAGTAATAGAAACTGATTTATATTTATATGAGTATGTATATACTCTGTAAGTGAAGCTAGGTAGGGGAGTTCCACTCCAGTATTTGGTAGGCCTTTGGAGAGGAGTATGCGGAGTTCAGTCCATTCATAGCTGATAACTACCTCTTATAACAAGGACTATTATTTAAATGCATGATCAAATTAATGAAGTATTCAATGAGAGATGAAGTAGAAAGAACAGTGATCTAGGATTGCAGTATGTGCTGTCACACATAATCAGGGTAGCAACTCCTTTAAGCTTTAGTTTTCTAACTAAGTAGAAAAGGAATAGTGAGAGCAGCAAACTGGATAAGGGTTACAAAAGTGCCCTATAACTGGTAAAGTGTCATATAAAACATTAGCTATTATTTTATTTCAATGGAAAAATACAAATTATTCAATATTAATAATTGTCATTTGGTAAAATAGTTTGGCTATGACTTTTCTAAGCACTTATTTGTATTAAGGTAGATAATTTTTAAAAGAGGGGGCCTTTCTCTTATCAACAAGAAATAATACGTGTTGGAAAGGTTGTTGAGAAAAAAGAACTTTGCTGGTTGGAATGTAAACTGGTATAGCCTCTATGAAAAACAATATGGAGGTTCCTCAAAAAAATTAAGAATAAATCAAGCATATGACCCAGCAATCCCTCTTCTGGATACCTACCAGAAAAATTTGAATAAAAAAATAATTCATAAAGATATACGAGTATGTACCCGTGTGTTCACTGCAGCATTTTTCATGGTAGCCAAGACATAGAATCAACTGAAGTGTCCTTCGATAGATGACTGGATAAAGATGTGTCACATATACACAATGGAATACTATTCAGCCACAAGAAAGGATGAAATATTGCCATTTGTGACAGCTTGGACAGATCTTGAGTTATCATGCTAAACAAAATAAATCAGATGGAAAAAGACAAGAACCATATGATTTAACTCATATGTGGGATATAAAACAAAAAAGCAACAAAGGAACAAACAAAACAAACAAACTCATAGACACAGACAACAGTATGATGGTTACCAGAGGAAAGGAGGTTCAGAGAAGTGGAAGACGGTAAAGGCGATCTATGGTGGATGGAAGGAGACTAAACTTTCAGTGATGAGCATACAATGCAATATATAGACGTGTATTACAGACTTGTACACTTGAAAATTATATAATCTCACTAACCAATTTAATAAAAAGGGGGCCTTTAAGAAAAGATGGGGTCCTCAACCATTTTATAAGAATTAACATATTTTGGCTGACCGAGTGGCTCAGTTGGTTAAGAGCTCGCTCAAGAGTTTGAGCTCTGAGTAACAGCGGTTCGAGTCCTGGCCCAAGCTGAGCAGCCACTGAGCTGCCAACAGGTGGCAGGATGGCTCAGCTTAAAAAAAAAAAAAAAAAGAATTAACATCTTTTGTTTTCCCCAAAGACTTGAAGATCATTGATGAGGTCACAAATGTTGATGAAGTGGAGTTGGAGATGACAGAAGAAAGGTAATGTGGTTGGTGCTAACGTCCTTTAAATGGGAATTCTGACGACAGAACAGCATTTGTCAAACTTTAGAATGCACTAAACCATCTCAAGAGCATGCTAAAACACAGCCTGCAGAGTGGGATGGGGCCCAAGAGTCCATACTCTACAGAGTTTTCAGGTGATGCCGATGCTACTGGTTTGGAGACCACACTTTGAGAAACACTGCTATAAAGAAGGCCACAACAGAGAAAGGAATGAAAAGAAAAACCTTTCTAGCAGAGCAGATCTTAAATCTTAGATGTCCTGAAGTTATATACTAAAGCTGTGTGTGTGTATGTGTGTGTGTGTGTGTGTCTGTGTGTGTGTGTACACATATTTTAAGAAATTACATCTCTCCTTCAATTTTCAAAGGTGTCAGTGATCCAAAAAAGGTTAAAAACTGGTTGTTTGCAAACTTATTTTAAAAAAAGTTAGGATCCACTAGCAATTTCACTATACTGTTGAGGAACTCTTTAATTAAAAATAATTAAACAGTCATTAAGTGTTACCAATCAGCACATTAGGATAAATTAAAATGTATAACTAATGCATATAATTGCTTTATAGGGGTACTATTAAAATAATTTTTAATGCAATATAATCTATTAACTTCTACAAATTAAATAATCACCAAGGGAAGATAATTCAGCAAAAAAGATGAAGTGGTCTGACACTGAATCTTCTCAATTTTTGTTCTATGTTTTAAATTATGATTTAAATGCTATATCCTAATATATAAAATAATATTGATATTTTACAATATCATTGTCTCTAACAAACAAATTGTAAGTATTGTGACTTTCTACAAAAAAAGTTTCAGTAGATCACCAGAAATTGTCAGTACGAAACAAGAGTCATAATTCTCTCTAAGAAAATTCCTACTCCCTTTATGTCAGACACAGTAAAAAAAATGTCAGGTACTGAACTATTTCCTAAATTACATTAAATCATATCACATAATATAGAACTTGTCACATTCAACTGTAATAACACATTAAATTTTTATCCTGAAATAAATGGGACCTACTGAATTCACAGTTTTTGGTAAAATTCATTAGAAAATAACTGTCAGGGCCGGCCGAGTGGCACACTGGTTAAGAGCTGGCTTGAGGCACCAGTTCTGAGCAGCAGGGCCCCAGTTCGGATCCCACATGAGGGCCAGTGATGCTGTGCCCTCTGCAGCTAAGATGGTGAACAACACCTTGACCTGGAGTTGGGCTGCCATGAGTCACCGGCAACGGCATAGGCTGCAGCCTCTGCTGCAGTGGGTTGCCATAAACTACCGTGTGTGGCCAGCAGCCAGCATGAGCAGCCGGCAGCTGGTGTGAGCTGCCAAGAGCCGCTGTGAGCGGCAGTCCAGAGGCTGGTGACCAATCTGCCTCATCCGGGAAGAGCGCAATGATAATACCAACATGGGCCAGTGAAGCAACGTCCTGTACAACTAGATTGAAGAACAAAAGGACAGCAACTTGTCTGTTCTCCTTCCCCCAATTCCCCAGCGCTGTTCCCCTCCAATTCCCCAATAAAATCTTAAAAAAAAAAAAGTAAATGTCAGAAACAATTTTACTAATTTTCTTTTAGTGAAAGTTAGCCCAATCTCATTTAAGTTTCACAAAATACCCTGCAATATTATTTCCAAAGATATTATCTGTGATACAATTTAAACGTGCTTTGCAAAACACATTTTTCATTCTTTGAAAAAATTATAACAAATTCATTTTCATGCAAATTATTAAAATGTTTCAAAAATAGTGGTATTTCAGGGGCTGTATTTCTTAATTCAAACTGTAGTACATAATAATTTAATAAATTAATAATGAGATAGTCTACATTCTACATAAACACATTTTAATTAAGAAATAAGTCATCCTATCCTGTTATTGTGCCAAATATGGAAATACTTAGCAGAACTTAACGGGTCAAGGGAAGAGGAAGAAATGTTATAAAGAATTAAAAATCTGAGACCCCCACCCTTTTTAATTAAATTTATTGGCGTTACATTGGTTAATTATATAGGTTTCAAGTGTACAATTCTATAATACATCATCTACGAGATATTTCATGATGTGTTCACACCCAAAGTCAAATCTCCTTTTGTCACCATATATTTGACCACCTTTATCCTCATCTACCATCCCCCTTCCCCCTTATCCTCTGGTAGCCACTAAACTATTGTCTGTGTTGATGAGTTTTTGCTTGTTTGTCTTGTTCATTTGTTGCCTTCAGTTTTAACCCTCATACTTGTATGAGTAAAACAATACAGTTCTTGCCTTTTCTGTCTGACTTATTTCGCTTAGCATGATAATCTCAAGATCCATCCATTTGTCAAGTCACAAATGGCAGTATTTCATCCTTTCTTATGGCTGAGTAATATTCCATTGTATGTATGTACTGCATTTTCTTTATCTAATCATCTATCGAAGGACACTGCTTATTTTCATATCTTGGCCACTGTGAATAATGCTGCAATGAACATAGAGGTACATATATATCTTTACAGATAAATGTTTTCAGGTTTTTTTGGTAAAAACCCAGAAGAGGGATTGCTGGGTCATATGGTAATTCTATTCTTAACTTTTTGAGAAACCTTCATACTGGTTTCCATAGTGGCTGTATCAATTTACATTCCCACCAGCAGTGTTAGAGGGTTCCTTTTTCTCCACAGCCTCTCCAACACTTGTTATTATATGTCTTGTTGATGATAGCCATTCTAACAGGTGTGAGGTGGTATCTCATTGTGGTTTTGATTTGCATTTCCCTAACAGCTAGTGAAGTTGAGCATCTTTTCATATATCCATTGGCCATGTGTAAATCTTCTTGGGAGAAGTGTCTGTTCAGGTCCTGTGCCCACTTTTAACTGAATTGTTTGTTTTTTTGTTGTTGAGTTTTATGAATTTTTTAATATATTTTGGATATTAGCCCCTTATTGGAGGTGTTGCTTGCATTTATCTTCTCCCATTCGGTTGGTTGCTTCTTTGTTTTGTTGATGGTTTCTTTTGTTGTATAAAAGCTTCTTATTTTATTTTTTAAAATTATTTATTTAAGTTATATTTGACATTCAATATTATTTATATTAGTTTCAGGTATACAGCATAGTAGTTAAACATTCATATAATTTATGCACTCGTTCCTTTGATTGGTCTAGTACCCACCTGGCACTATACATAGCTGTTGTAACATTACTGACTATATTTCTTATGCTTTACTTTACACCCCCATGACTATTTTGTAACTACCAATTTGTACTTCTTAATCCCTTCATCTTTTTCACCTCACCCCCATCCCCCTCCTATCTGGCAACCATCAGCTTGTTCCCTGAATCTATGAGTCTGATTCTGTTTTGTTTGTTCATTGATTTTGTTCTTTAAATCCCACATATAAGTAAAATCGTATGGTATTTGTCTTTCTCTGTCTGACTTCTTTCACTTATCATAATACCTTTTAAGTCTATCCATGTTGTCACATATGGTAAGATTTCATTCTTTTTATGGCTGAGAAATATTCCATTGAATATATGTACCACACTTTCTTTATCCAGTCATCTATTGATGGGCACTTAGATTGCTTCCATATCTTGGCTATGGTAAATAATGCTGCAATGAACATAAGGATGCATATATCTTTTCGAATAAGTATTTTGGATTTCTTCATGTAAATATCCAGAATTGGGATTGCTGGGTCATATGTTGGTTGTATTTTTAATTTTTGAAGAATCTCCATACTGTTTTCCAAGATGGCTGCATCAGTTTGCAATCCGACCAGCAGTATATGAGGGGTCCCTTGTCGCCACATCTTTGCTAACACTTGTCGTTTGTTGATTTATTGA
Source organism: Hipposideros armiger (assembly GCF_001890085.2). Taxonomy (NCBI): domain Eukaryota; kingdom Metazoa; phylum Chordata; class Mammalia; order Chiroptera; family Hipposideridae; genus Hipposideros; species Hipposideros armiger. Next base: position 1,327,588 of record NW_017731796.1, read on the forward strand.
TGATAGCCATCCTCACAGTTGTGAGGTGATACCTCATTGTAGTTTTAACTTGCATTTCTCTAATGATTGCAGAAGCTTTTTTTAGTTTGATACAGTCCCAATTCATTTATTTTTGCTTTTAGTTCCCTTGCTTTTGAGGTCAAATTCATAAAATCCTTTCTAAGACCAAGGTCCTGTGTTTAGTATCTATGTTTTTTTCTGCAGAATTTACTGTTTCAGGTCTTATATTTAGGTCTTTGATCCATTTTTAGTTAATTTTGGTGTATGGTGACAGCAGTCTAGTTTCCTTCTTTTGTACATGGCTTTCCAATTCTCCCAGCACCATTTATTGAAGAGGCTTTCTTTTCTCCATTGTATGTTTTTGGCTCCTTTGTAAAAATTATTTGTCCAAATATATGTGGGTTTATTTCTGGGTTCTCAATTCTGTTCCATTAGTCTGTGTTCTTCCAATACCATGCAGTTTTGATTACTGTCGCTTTGCAGTATAATTTGAAGTCAGGGAGCATGATACCTAGGGCCTTATTCTTTTTTTCTCTCAGGACTCCTTTGACTATTCACATGACCCTTTCTAAATTATCATCCTTTGGAGTTAATCAAGAAAAGTGTTTCCTATAATAACACCAAATTAGTTCTTTATCTTTCAATATGATCTAATGTAAGCCACATTATATTACAATCATAGAAAATAATTTAAACTACTATTTACTTCAAGTGCTTATGCCAATGGTCACCCAGATGGTTAACAGAAGCAAAACAAACAAACAAACAAACACAAAACCAGGTTTGCCAATTACCTTTTATATTTTTTTATTAATATCACATGAACCTTCTTGGACTATCCTATTAATGGCCTTAGCCACATCTTGAGATGAATAAAAAGTAATCTACATGGTACCCCTACTTCTATAAACTCATTTTTCACAAGTTACTAGATCAGTGCGCTAACAGCTGTCCTTTACATAATGAAATTCACCTAAAGTAACAATAACAAAAACAACAACATTTATAGGGTGCTGGCTATGTGTCAATAACTTTATCCATGATTTAATTTAATTCTCCAACAATCCCATGAGGTAGGTACCTTTTTCATTCCTAGTTACAAATGAGAAAAGTAAAGTTTAGAGAGGTTTAAGTGACCTGCCCAAGGTCACACAGCTATTAAATGGTAGAATTGGATTCAAACAGATAGACCTATTTCAGGGGCCACATCACCAGCCATGCTGCTACATTACTTCTATATAAAAACACTCTTATTGCCTATAGCATTTAATCTCAACTCTTTTCTTTGGCTTTAAAGGCCCCCAAATCTGATCTAACTGTAATTTTGCTACACTTCATTGTATACCATGAAGTATACATTGGACTTACTGTTCTCTTCTACACATGTTCTTATATTATTGTTATTCTACTCCTAAAATAGCCTACACCATATATTTTACCCTTATTAAGGATATAGTTCATTTTAAAGAAATAGGCTCTCATGAGTATTTACCTTTTGATAAATAAATTTAAATAATTTGCATTTATTATGGCAACCAGGCCTTCCTAGGTTCAAATCCTGACTTCATAACCACTATTTGTGTGACTCTGATTACTTTATTTAACACTCCTCTGCCTCAGGTTTCTCACAATTAAATGGGGATAATAGTAGTACCATCTAGTAGTGTTAGTGTGATGACTAAATGAATTAATGTAAAGTTCTTTAAAGTTCTCAGAATGCTTTCCTACTTGTTTCTTCACTGTGTCAAGGAGCTTTCATGACTGATAATGCTTCTGCTTCAAATTAAAAAAAAGTAGTTAGAATTTATAGTAAAATAGTATACTATAGTATTCTGATAATCACAGTTGATTAATAGCAATTATAATCTATATATAAAAGAAAAACTTTAAATTCAGAAAACACTACAAAGCTGAGATTTTTTTTTTTAAGGTAAAGGAAAAAGGAACATAAGGTTGCTAGAACAAGTCTTTTTGGAAAAGATTGGATATTGCAATGGACTGAAAGTTTGTGTACCCCAAAATTCGTATATTGAAAACCTAATCCCTGATATAATGATATCTGTGAATGAGGCTTTGTGGAGGTAATTAGATCATAAGGGTGAAGCTTCCTTGATGGACAAGTAGTGCCCTCAAGAAGAGACAGGACAGAGCTTGCTTCCTCTCTCTTTCCTCTCTGCTTTATGAGTATAAGGACAGCAAGAAGATGACCATCAGCAAACCAGGAAGTGGGCCTCAGCAGTTACCAGATCTACTGAAACCTGACCTTGGATTTCCCAGCCTTCACAAGTATGAAAAACAAATGCTTGTCATATAAGCCACCCAGTCTATGGTAAGTTGCTATAGCAGCCTGAATGAATTAAGACAAATCTTTTTGATGTTAGTGAGTAAGATACATGAAGTTCTAGGAAGGCTACCTTTCATATTTGAACAAAGAAGATGTTTAGGTTGACTATCACGTTCTCTATATTGAGGGTAAACAGCAGGAGAAAAAAAAATCACAAAACTGTTTTCTTTCTAAAGTCCTTTAGAGCCCTAGTCAAACCTTGTCCAGATGCCACATTCTGCAAGGTTTACAAGTATATGCTCCAAATGGCTCAAGTAAATCTATGTAAGATATTCCATAGTTTTTGTTTCCCTTGGATCCTTCATCAGCCAATTAATTTGTATATGGCTTATGCTAGTTTAACTTGGGTTTTCTATTACTATTAAAACAACAAGATTTCTGACAAATGTATACATGATGGGAGAGTCACTTATAATAATGAAATAAAACCACATATATTTAGTATCAGCTTACCTTTTGGTTTAATAAAGCACTTGCCAATTTTTGTACTTCTGAACTCAGTAAGGTAGTTCCTCTGATGACTTTGCTTAGAGCAGCAAGAGACTGATGAACACTTTGTACCAAGTGAATGGCATTAAATTGTTCAAGAACGATGAATGATAATATTGGCGATCCTTGTCGATCATTAGGAGGAGATACTTTCAGATGAATCAGGTTTGAATTCTAAAAGAATAATATGTCATATTTACTGAAAGTAATGTAAATCACTGATATATTAAAACACTTCAAAAGTTATTACAACCTGTTGTTATTGTAACCTGTTTTTTTGAAATACTCTTGTTTTATGAAAGGTTCAATTTATGAAATCTGCAAATACACAGAAAGGGAATTCTGGAGTTCACCAATATTTAAGTGGTAAAGGGGTGGGAGCTGAGAAAGGGGAACCAAATTGAGAAGCAGTGGTCTATATACAGTAGGCAATGTGAAAAGAATGGCACCCTATAAGCCAATGAAAAGAAAGCAGAATAGCTACACTACCACTCTACCACAATAAAGAGAGCACAATAATGGCTTTGAAATAAAATGTGAATGGACATTTAATTTGAAAATTACCTGCATGTATATTATAAAACCACACTAAATACCTTGTACTCAAGACCAGTAAATATTAGTATTTATTTCTACATCTATACATTAAGAGAAGCTCTGATATAGGGAATTTCTAGGGCCTCTCAAATCATTTTTAAAAAAATCAAGGAATCCCAGTTGTTTCTAAACAGCCTAAGTGGTTAAGAGGGAAAAAAATTACCTTTAATAATATTCTAAAAGTGTCGAAGAACTGTCAAGAGATAAAATTGGGAAGTTCTGTTCTCTTACCTACTATCCATTATCCCAATTTTCTCTATATTTTCTGTTTACAGTTCAAGTTAAGGATCTCTTTTCTTTAACAGTTGTCACATTCATATGTTCTATGAGAGCACTGTCTCCTATTCATCTACCTATGTGGCACGATAAATAATTTAATAACATGATCTAGGATGCCTATTGCCACAAATCACCATTAAATAAATTTAGTTGAAGATAAATTTTTAGGCTATGAACTCATATTTAGGCATTGTTATTTCTATTACTGGTATATTTAAAATATTAATGCTGCTGAAATCATTTTTGAAACACATACATAAACATACAATAATGTACACACTAAAATAAATAATTGGTGGTAAACTCAAAACTGAATCTAGAAGAGAATAAAAGTATAGCATTATCAAAATTAAGTAGATTACCCCTTAAATTGAAATTAACTATTTGTATCAGAGCATGGTTAATACATCTCCAACCTAAACCAACTAAGTAATAAAACTGACAAAATTTGGGTTATAGATTCTCCATAGTTCCTTATATTAAAACAACATCTTTGGATGTGAATAATACGTGGTATATAAATATTTATCAAATTTTTATCTTATACTAAGCAATATTAGCAAATGATTTAGTTTACTTAAAAGGAGATTTTATGGACTTTTATCCATTCTATTAAGTGATGTGACCACTTTGCACTGTTACTTTATAGAACAGAAACACCCAAATTGAGATCATTCAAGCAAGAGTCCATTTATCTACAATCCAAGGAAAGTACTGAACTTTTAAAAAGGTTTATTTAGGAGAATGCCAACCAAGAATACTTAAAATTCAAAAAGAGGTCAAGTAAACACTATGGTCTAGAGATGTGTAGTTAGTGTAAAATGCAAGCTGGATTTCAAAGACTTAATATAAAAAAAGGATGTAAAATATCACATTAATAATTGTTATCTAATTACACATTGAAATGTTAATATTTTGGATATATCAGGTTAAATAAAAATGTATTATTAAAATTAATTTCACCTGTTCATTTGCACTTATTTAAATGTGGCTATTAGAACATTAAACTTACACATCTCCCTCCCACTTGTGTTTTGCATTACATTTCTGTTGCACAGTGTTGGCCTAGAGACTTCAAGTAAAAGGCTGTCAGTTCAGCAAGAAGAGCAGAACAGAGTAAAAACTAGCATACAGTTGTGTCTCAAAGTGTGTTTGATTTATGAAAGGTGAAAAACATTGTGAAGAAAAAAAATGAAAACTAGTAATGCAAACTGAACTATATAAAATATAATAAAATATTATGTATTATATATTATATAACTATAATAAATTAACAAGTGGGAAAAATATAACAGCAGAAGATAGCAAAGTATATTGCAATATTTTTATAACATGAGAAGAGGCTTGGAACTAAGGTTGTATATGGAGTCATGCTGTGAAAAAATTTTACTTAGGAAAATTAATGTGATAATGATATGAAATATGATTTGGAGGAAGTAACTATTAGAAGCAGAGTCGAATTTAGTTTTCTGCAATAATCCACATGAGAAAGAATACAGGCCTAAATCATGGCAATGGCTTCAGGAAAGAAACAGAAGAGATAAAAACAAAACAGTATAACAGGATGAAGTGAAACACGCTTGATAGATTAGTTTGGCCATTATGAATTTAATATAATAACTTTTAAAAGAATCTATATGTTCATATGAAGTTAAAAAGTCGTGCTTGTTTCTGGCAAAAAAAAAAAAAAAAAAGGCAAACTATCTCCCACTTCTGAATCCTGTCTTTGATAAAACAAGAGGATACTGAACCCAGAAGATGGCACAACAAGAATGGGAAACATCTGGGAGACAGAAAGTGTTGGGTACTTATTAAGTGGGAGGATAAGGTAACCTACAGTTGATAAAGTAACCATGGCTGGGGAGAGTTTCTGATTGCAAACTTTTCACATTACTCTGAACGGATCATTGTCCACCATGTCAGGGCTAAGAAAAAGCAGTATCAAGCACCAGTTACAAACAGCAGGGTACCTGATGTTACATGCAGGTAGTCCAGCTGGTGTGGAAACACACTGAAACGGGTATAAGTGGTAAGTCTGGCTTTTGAAATTTTAAACTCTCACAGTATCAAACTGAACAGATTGCCCCTACCCCAAAAAATCCATACCTGTATATAATGGTAAAATTTAAGGAGGGCAGAGAAAGAATATTCTAAAGAAAAAAATTAGTTTTAAAAAATAAGAATCAGATTAGCAGAAAACTTCTTCAATAAAAAGACAAATATTTTCTGAGAATATTGTTTTTAATTAAAATTTATTGGGGTGACAATGGTTAGTAAAATTACATAGGTTTCAAGTGTACAATTCTGTAATACATCATCTATATATCACATTGTGTGCTCACCACCCAGAGTCAGTTAAGAATAATATTTTCTAAGAGTTCAAGGAAACGAATTAGGAAGCTAAAAGTGGATCTGTAGCTATACTATCAGTCTATCAGTTAAATGTGAAGATGAAATAAAGATATTCTCAGAAATGTTAGTACACGAAGAACAACATTTAAAAATAATGTTTTGCAATTGCCTTAAAATTAGAGGTTACTACTCCCTCTGAGCCAGATACCACTGATTCTTTTCATTTTAATGAAATGCAATTTTCAGACCACTGAGAAAACTGTTAACGATTCACATGCTGTTTATTTCCCCATTAAAAGCAGTGTTTAAATTATATTTATTTGGTGTTAGCCTTCCACTTGAAAACAAAAATCTGAAGTATGTAAGCAGTCTCAGCCATCAGAATTGCCTGAAAATCTCACTCTTCTTAGTCTCCCAAAGGCTTACCTCTTAGCTCCATGAGCAAGTGAAAATATTTCTCTTTAAACAAACAGGAAAGCCCTTTCATTAATTAGAGAAAGGTAACGGAGCCTGTCCCAGAGTGAAAAAACTTAAAGCAGGGAACTTCATGTATATTATTCATTCTCACAAAGAAAATAAAAAAACAAAATGATTTCTGGCATATCTTATTAAGGAATAATGATCATAAATTTACCAATACATATGTTCTATTGCTTGTATGAAATGAAGCAATTCGGTTGCGGTGGGGGGAAAGCAAGGTGAGGTGGGGTTGGAGACATAGAAAGAATGCTTAGAATTACTGAAATAGACCATTATAAATATTTGGGTCATAAAAATCAAAAGACAAAGACGTTTGTACTAAATTTTAATGAAGTTAGAACAGTCTGAACAGTATGTGCCTATATCTGCAAGAAAAGAAGAGGGAAGAATTACCCCGTCCTATGAAAAAATAAAAGTAACCTCACAAGTTATTAAAGCAACTGTTCCCCCAAGACATGAAGGAGAAAAAATTCATTATTTGTGTTTTGTATACTCATACTGGTGTTAAATGTTGTGTGCAAGAATGTAAAAGGATTAGTTTTATTTTTATGTTTCAGACTTTTAAAAACAGAATTATGTAACAAAATGACTTTTTCCCTCTAATACCAGTAAATGTCATCAAAAGATTAAAAATGATATACTTATTCAATAAAAATACTATTAAATTTTGGTTAAAATTATATGTTAGTCTAATCTCTGCTATACTTTACAGAAGATAATACAATAAATCTCTGGGTTTAGAAGTATTAGAGACAATAAAATGGAGTGTTAAGCTCAAGTAGACTCTCCCTGTATCTTGATTTTGCTACCTATCCAAAGGTAAATTAAACATACTTTATTTTCTTTAAAAAAAACATTTTTATTGAGATACACTTCACATGCCACATAATTCACCCATTAATAGTGTACAATATATTTCTATTATTTTCACAGAGTTGTACAATCATCACTATAATCAATTTTAGAATATTTTCATTATTGTGAAAAGGTTCCCCAGTCCTCCTTCACCCCTGGTCCCCATTGTCCACACTAACCAACCACAAATTTACTTTCTGTTCTAGGGATTTTCCTTTTCTGGACATTTCATTAAAATGGAATCATGCAACATGTGGTCTTCTGTGACTAACTTCTTTGACTTAGCATAATGTATTCAAGGTTCATACATGTAATGTTTATCAGTATTTCTCTCTTTTTTTTCTTTCTTTGTTTATTGGGATAACAGTAGTTAGTAAAGGACCCAGCAATCCTTCTGGTTATCTACCCAAAAAATCTGAAAACATTTAGCCATGAAGATATATGTGCTCCGATGTTCACTGCAGCTTTATTTACGGTGGCCAAGACATGGAAACAACCAAAGTGTCCTTCGATAGATGACTGTATAAAGAAGATGTGGTATGTATAAACAATGGAATACTATTCTGCCCTAAAAAAGATGAAATAGTGCCATTTGTGACAACATGGATGGATCCTGAGATTATTATGCTAAGCGAAATAAAGTCAGACAGAAAAAGTCAAGAACCATATGATTTCACTGATATGTGGGATATAAAACTGAAAGCAACAAAGAAACAAGACAAACAATTAAGGAAACAAAACTGATAGACAGAGACAATAGTTTAGTGGTTACCAGAGGGTAAGCGGGAGGAGAGTGGAAGATGAGGGTAAAAGGGATCAAATACATGGTGATGGGAGGAGAACTGACTCTGGGTGGTGAATACACAATGTGATATATAGATGATGTATTACAGAATTGTACACTGGAAACATATGTAACTTTATTTTCTAATAATAATAAAAATAGCATAACAACAACAATAAAGCTAATATTTATTGAGTGCCTATTACCCACCAGGCACTATTGCAACAATATGTTTAATGCTAATGACAACATTAAAAAGTAGGAGTATTCCTACACCACAGATTTTGTTATTAAATTTTATAGTTTTTACTATTGTAAGAATAGGGAAATAATTTAACACTCTATGAATGACACTTTTTATTCAACTTTTTTCTTCTGACAAAACTAACAACAAATAAAAAAACTAAACAAAAGAAAAACTGAGCTTCCATCTTATAAATAAGATACTTAAGTGACTTGATAAAAATGTGAGTAGTCTGCTGGATTTCTGACTTTCAAAACTGATTTAAAAAATTTCAGAATAATGGACTGAAAAATTATTTATGACTTCCTTTCAAAATCTACTGATTTAGTTGGACAATAATAAGACTAATGAGTATTATAAATAAGTTATAGGAATCATGAAACACATTTACAAAAAAAAACAAACTTGTCTCATTAAGCAGCTTACACGCACCTGCATTCTGACACTTATGAATATATATGAAATATTGTACACTGGAAGTACAACATAAAAACACACTATAAGTAATAAAATTTATTCAGAACTCACATATTAATCATTCATTAAAAATAATGATCATCATTATTATGCTAGAAAAGTAATCAATTTAAAATAATTTTATTAGTATTTGATCAAAATCCCTCTGCATGTACAATTTAATTAGGATTCTAAAGTGACCCAATATATTAACATTTCTCTATAGACCTATTCTTTTATCTATTAGGATAAGCTTCTTAGTTAATTACATCTTTAAGATAAATACTAGAAAGCTTATGCTACTCTTCTAGATTCATTGCTTAGTTATCAAAGGGACATCAAATTTCCAAAATATAGAGACCTTAGGACAATTTCACACTGATATTATCTTTAAAATCTGCATTAATGATAGCTAATATTTATTGAGCACTGAACATTGGCTACGCCCACCTCTAAGTACTCAGTATTAACTAATCTAGTCTTTACAACAATCTATTTCCTCATTTCACAGAGCAGGTTACTAAGCAAAGAGAGCTTAAACAATACATGCAGTCACATCTAGAAGTGGCAGTCAGAACTTAAAACCTGGCAGTGGAGTTCAATAGCCCATGCTTTACTACACTGTACTGCCTTAAGAAAGAATGGTACAAGTATCTTATTTCTGTCCTACTTCAATAAAACTTTATATTACCTTGCAATATGGCTTTTATAATAAACACTGATAAGACTACATTAAACTAAAAATTACATAAAACACATTTTCTTTTTGCAGGAAAAAGTGGGAAAATTTTCCTTTTCATTCTAAGAGAAATCATTCACATTCTTACATTAAAAGTTCATTTATAAATGGATCTTAATCTGAATCCTTGTACCTCTTACTTTATTTTCCAGTGTTTTACTTTAAAATAAATGAATGTAAAAGAGTACAAGATCTGTTTTTAGTCTTGGACATGCTCCTTCTCTCTTTCATACACACATGCACAGCACGTACGTACACACACACACACACACACACACACACACACACACACACACACACACCTCCTGCCTAAGAACTGGAATTTGACATTCTAAGCACCTAAAATAGCACATTGATCCTGTCTTAGAAAGGGTCCTGAAGGATACTGGATCCAGAAGGATACTGAGGTCCATTTCATCATCATATCATTTGCATCATTTCTTGCAAATCATATTTTGTGACACCATCTGAGAAGACACTAACTGTCCAGTTGCCCCCAGTTCCATGAGTACATTTTACAAAACAGGAAGTTTAAATATGCTTAGTGCCTACATATAATAAATACTCCCCTTTCCAAAGATGTGAGTTCTGATACCATACTACCAGTTCTATTGTCCTGCATACACTCAACACAACTTCACAAAAATTGAAGTAGTTTGTTCTTATCTGTTTCTGTTAAAGATTATGATGAAACTAGTTTATGATTCATCAGAGCTGCATATTAACCCCAAATGCATGAGCTCTACTTCCTTCTTTCTTTAGATTCAACCAATTTGAACCATAGCTGAAATACAGAAGTCCAAATACAGGTTTTAAAAATTATAGAATACAAATTCTTTGCAAGATCAAATCTTCTGAAGGAGAAAGATTTCCCCCGCACAAAGTTTTCCCTGTACAATAAAGAACTGTGGCACTAAATCTGTATAGCTTGCTATCTCAACTCCCCTCCTTTGGCCTTATAAACAAGGTTGAAGGTCAGAAATCAAAAGAGCCCAGATCTGAGCAATGAGTTAAACTCACTGACACCTTTTTTTAGTTTCAATTTGATCAACAAATGTATTTTTGGCCCTTATCTGAATATAGTACTTACTGTATTCTTACGGGTTCCCAACTTGTTCAGCCTAATATGAATAAAGAGTTAAACATTTCAGGTTCTATGTAATGGATTCTTATGAATCTCCAGTAACCTCCTGTTATTAACTAAACTGCAAAAAGTCCATAGATATTTTTAGCTTACTAATCTAAAAGATTGTAGGGGAGAGGGGGAGGGAGAGAGGGAGAGGAAAAGAGAACCATTAATAATTGCTTTGTGGGCCGGCCGAGTGGCGCGATGGTTAAGAACTGGCTTGGGACGCCAGAGGGCCCCGGTTCGGATCCCACATATGAGGGCCAGTAACACTGCCCTCCACAGCTAAGATGCTGAACAACAGCTCAACCTGGAGCTGGGCTGCCATGAGTCGCCGGTGACGGTGTAGGCTGCAGCCCCTGTGGCAGTGGGTTGCCATGGGCTACCGTGTGTAGCCAGCAGCCAGCGTGAGCGGCTAGCAGCTGCAGTGAGCGGCCGTCCAGAAGCCAGCAACTGATCTGCCTCTCCCGGGAAGAGCGCAATGATGGTGCCAACTTGGGCCACTGAAGCAACGTCCTCCACAACTAGATTGAAGAACAAAACGACAGCAACTTGTCTGTTCCCCTTCCCCCAACTTCCCAGCACTGTTCCCATCCCCCCAATTCCCCAATAAAAACAAAAATCTTAAAAAAAAAATAATAATTGCTTTATGAAAGTCATGAATCTCCCCCTCCGCCCCCATCCTTAGCAGGAGGGATCCCAGGTGGAGACAGGGCAGTACTCTTGACTTCTACTCCTCCCTGACGTAGGAGCCATTGCTCTTGGCCTGCAGTGCCTGTGGATGGAATTCTGACCTCTACCCTACTACTGCAGGAAAGAGTGGGTGTCCTTCCCTCTCCCCAGCTGGCTCTACAGGTGGTGGGGGGAAGGTCTGTCATGTAAGCCACACGGAGGCAGACAGAACAGCACTGCAGAGGCTCTGTAAATTAACTTGACATTGGAACAATAACCCATAGTAGTGAACCAAGATGTGGATCCTGAATCTAAACAGGCTGACTACATGCTAAAAAAGATTTAAATAGACACTAGAATCTTATAATACTCAAAATGTTCAGGGTACATTCCAAAATTACTCATACCAAGGGCAGTAAAATCTCACCTTGAATAAAAAAAGCCAATCAACAGATGCAAACACCAACATGAAACAGAAGCTGAAATTATTGGATAAGTATTGTAAAGCAATTACCATTATAATGTTCCAATGAGCAATTATGAAAGTGTTGTAACAAATAAAAGTCATGAATTAGTTACCTTGGTCCTTTAAGAAAATCATAAAAATGAAACTGTTTTTTCATTACGCTTCCTATATCCTTTATTTTGTCAGTGGATCCTTTCTGCTTTATTTAGTCCTTCTGATAAGGATTTAAGATTCTTAAGTTTTTAGAATCTACTCAAACTATTAAAATTTTGCCTTTTTAAAAGTCAAGTATGTATACTGAGATTCTTTACATGTGTTGTTAATAAGCATTAACGTTACAAAAGGCTATTATTTATGTAAAATTTAACTATATATTTGATTTACTTTAGCCATTACCTTTCCTCATTCTCTGTCATATTATTTAGAAAGGCCAGGGATTTGTATTTTTCTACTTAATGGCATTTTCTTGCTTGCCTTACAGAGTTTTAAGGTCCTCATATAAAAACAAAACTTCTATTACGTTGGGAAGTCATGCTGTTATCTTTTACGAATTTTTTTGAGTCTTTGGCTTCATGAAAATAAAACTTTCCTTAATTCTTAGGCATCTTCAACTACTTCCTCTAGCAGACCATTCCCACTAGCCTATAAGCATTCTAGTACTTCCCATCTTATTGAAAAAAACAACAACAACATACTGGGCCCCATATCTTGATCACCTTATATCTCTATTCTCCTTTGTAGCACATTTATAGAAACAACTGTCTATACATACTGTTTCCACCTCTTTGTCTCGTATTTCTAATTTACTTTTCAAACATAACTTGCAGTCTCCTATTTCCACCTAAACTCTTCTTGTCAAGGTCAAGGTTACCAATGACTTTTATTCTGAAAATCCAATGACCAATTCTGTCCTCAGTTTGCTTACCCTCTCAGAAGCAATGTGGCATAGTTAACAATTCCATTTGTAATGAAAGAGTCTCTATTCAAGGTTTCTATGATACCACAGCCTCTGTGTTCTTGCTTTGTTTGGCTTTTTGGTGGTTTGCCTTCAATACTCTTGTCATCTTGTCACTTCTTTCCTGATAGTAACTCTAAATGTGGGAATCCTCAGGGCTCACTAGTGAGCCCTTTTTCTTCTCTACCTCTCTCCCCTCTCTTTAGATCATATAATTCTTTCTAATTACTTAAGTAGTACTTAAATGTTCCCAAGATGCTAATAAATCCCAAACTTATATCACACGTCCAAACACCTTTTCTGAGCTCCACCTTGTATATCCAACAATCTATTAGATATCCAAAATTAAACCTTGGCTCAACTCTGCAGTATCACTGTCTATTCCACTCCTACCCATGCAGAATTTGTACACTCTCTCTGTCTTCCCTATTTCAGTAAATGGTGCACCTCCACCCAGTCATTCAATCCAGAAAACCAACACATCCTCTCTTTCAACACTCATCCAAATCCATGTTTAGTTTCTTTCAGTAATACTTCCAATATCTAACTCGAATGCAGCCCTTCTCTCCAGCTCTACCACCATTAACTCTTACCTGGACAACTGCAAGAGCCTCCTGAGCGTTCTCCTTAGTTCCTCTCTGACCTCACTCCAAACTGATGCCTACACAGTAGCCATATGGATCTTCTGAAATAGTAAACAGGATTGTGGCTCCTCTACCACTTGAAACTCTTTCATGGTTTCCCACTGCACTTAAAATAAAATACAAACTCCTCACTCTATCTTAATTATTCCACTTACCTCATTCCACACTATCCTTTAGTCTCTATACTCCAACCAAACTGACTTTCTTTCAGGTTTAGTGAAAGCGTCAAGCTTTTTCTCATCTTGGGAAATTTGTGCCTGATGTCCTCTCTGCTCAGAATGGCCTTCCCCTCCAGCTCTGGCTAGTGTCTTCTCATTGCTCATGTCTCATATTCAATTTCACTTTCAAGCAAACATTCCCTAACTATCCAGTCTAAATTAGGTCTTCTCTCCTTTTCTTTATAATAGCACCTGTTCTTTCCTTCTACAGCATTTGAAATAATTTATAATATATTTAGTTGCTTATTTACTTGTTTAATTTTAAACAGGTCTCTCTTATAAACTAACTATAAATTCCATGGAGTAGGTACCATGACTATTCTGCCCAAAACACAGTCCCTAGCATAAAATCATTGACGCAAACTAGGTGCTCAATTAAAATATTATAACTGAATGACTGAATAACATATAATTATATAAATAATGAAAATAGTTTGCTTAGAAAAAGGACAAATGAAGTAGTGGTCATATATTATAAATCTTTGTACTCTCAATAAAAGTAAAATGAATAGCGAATGATCACATATGCCAGGCATGATTATAAAGGCTTTACATATTTTAACTTATTTCTTCCTTATGAGACTCCAATAAAGCAAATACTACCATTATTAGAATTTTATAGATAAAGGAACTAAGATACAGAAGTTGAGTAACTTTCCTAATTTACACAGCTATTAAGCACTAGAGCTAGGATTTGAACCCAGCAGTCTGGCCCTAGAAGCCACATTCTTATACTGCGTTAGATCAGTGATGACCATTAAAAATATTTAACTGCCAGGTTCCTATCAGCAGATACAAAGACCATCAGTTCAGAACAGAGGTTGGCTGTAACTAAGTAAAACGGCTGTAGAAGTAAAAATTAGCTGCATAGCCGCCTTGGCGAAACAGTTCTCTAGAAAGTCTCTAAACAAATTCTCTTCAACCTATTCACCAGAAAAGAAATAGTTACCTCCATTAGGATATAAATATTCTATCTAGTGAGAACTTTTAACAAACTGCATTTACTGGATCCTTGAATAGAAATTAAAAAGTTATGTCCTAATAATGACATTATGTACCATGGCAAATAATCTCATACTACAAAATGTTCTTTAAACTAAAAATATAACTTAGTAAACTAAGAGTATTTTCTTGGGAAAAAAATTATAATCTTTTCCAATTATAAATTCTGTAACTCCTGTGTTGCTTTTATAAAGAAATAACTATTAAATTGGAAATCAAGGAAAAACAAATTTTCAAGGGATTACTAAAATGAGGCTCATGTAACAAAAGACCTCAAATAGCCAAAGCAATCCTAAGAAAAAGGAATAAGGCAGGAGGTATCCCACTCCCTGACTTCAGCTTGTACTACAGAGAAATAATAATCAAAATAGCATGGTAACTGGCACAAAAAAAAGGCACACAGACCAATGGAATAGAATTAAAAACACAGAAGTAAACCCACATAAATATGGACAGATAATTTTCAACAAAGAAGCCAAAAACATACCATGGCCAAAATAAAGCCTCTTCAATAAATGGTCTGGGAAAATTGGAAACCCACATGCAAAAGAATGAAACTTGACTTCTGTCATTAGACTGCTCATGTACAAATTAACTCTAAATGGATAAAAGACCTAAACATAAGACCTGAAACAATAAACTGGATAGGTACTATGCATAGGTACTAAACTTATGGACCTTGGGTTCAAAGAGGATTTTATGAATTTGACCTCAAAGTCAAGGGAAGTAAAAGCAAAAATAAATGAATGGGACTATGTTAAACTAAAAAGCTTCTGCACAGGAAGAGAAACCATCAGTAAAACAAAGAGATAATCAACTCAATGGGAGAAGATATTTGCAAACACCTCTAATAAGCAGTTAATATCCGAACTATATAAAGAACTCATACAACAAAACAGCAAAAATCCCCAAACAATCCAATTAAAAAACAGGCAGAGGATCTGAACAGACAGTTCTCCCAAGAAGACATACAAATGGCCAACAGATGTGAAAAAGTGCTGAACTTCACCAGCTATTAGGGAAATGCAAATGAAAACCACAATGAGATATGACTTCACACCTGTTAGAACGGCTATTGCCAACAAGACAAGTAATAACAAGCGTTGTAGAGACTGTGGAGAAAAAGAACCATTGGTAATACACCATTGGTGGGAATGTAAATTGGTACAGCCACTATGGAAAACAGAATGGAGGTTCCTCAAAAAATTAAGAATGAATTACCATATGACCTAGCAATCCCTCTCCTGGGTATCTACCCAAAAAGAAACTGAAAACGTTTATCTGTAAAGATATACAGAGGGTGACAAAAAATGCATACACATTTTAAGAAAGAGAAATTGTATTAAAATTGTAATAATATATACTGATAACAAAAGATAAATACAAACAAGTCACATATGACTTCTGCAATTACAAGAGGTGCTCAAAGTGGTTACCATCAGAGTCCAGACAGTTCTGATTATGGCAAACTACTGCTTGAACAACATGTCCACTTGTATATTTTTTTGACACCCCCAGGTAGGTACCCTAGTGTTCACTGCAGCATTATCCACAGTGGCCACGTCACAGAAACAATCAAATTGTCCTTCAATAGATGACTGAATAAAGAAGACGTAGTCCATACATACAATGGACTACTACTCAGCCTTAAGAAAAGATGAAATACTGCCATTTGCAACAACATAGATGGATCTTGACATTATTATGGTAAGTGAAATAAGTCAGAAAAATTCAAGAACCACATGACTTTACTCATATATGGTATTTGAAACTAAAGGCAACAAAGGAATAAGACAAACAAAGAAACAAAACTTATAGACAATAGTTTAGTGGTTCCCAGAGGGTAAGAGGGGAGGAGGAATGGTAGAATAGTGAAAAGGGGTCAAATATATGTTGATGGAAGAACTGACTCTGGGTGATGAGCACACGATGCAATATATAGACAATGTATTATAGAATTACACACTTTGAAACCTATATAATTTTACTATCCAATGTCATTCCAATAACTTTAATAAAAAATAAATAAAAAGAGGCTCATGTAATAAGTAAAATGAAAACAGGAGCTAGACTGATACTTTCTTACATGTGTCATATCTGAGAACCTATGTATTAAATACTTCGTGAGCTTCTAAAGGACAGGGCAGTAGTGTACTCGTATTTACTACCACAGTGTTTGCAATGCATATCTCTGGCAAGCCATAAAGTGGTATTTGTGTTAGACTAGTAAGGATTATAAAAATAAGTCATCCAACTGAATAGAGAGAAAGGTATATCCATGCAGAGGGAACCACGCGAACAGATAAAATGTTAAAAAGTAGCTGGCAAGTTGAAAACAAACAAATAACCCAGAAAGTATTCTGGTGTAGAAAAACCTGAGACGTGTGGTACCAAAAAGTCAGCCTTCAGAAGGTACAGAATAATAACTTCAATATGAACTGGTATTAAGAATGGCAATCAGGGCCATGAATTCATAGTCAGAAATCTGACATGGAGGCATTTTTATAATATTATTAAACATATGAATTGCAAAGTTATATTTTTAATTCCAGAGAACAAATCCCTATTCAATAATAAGAATCATAATACTCTAATGGTTTTGCTCAGTGAGCAAGCAACTATTCTATAATCTACAATATAACTATTCTACAATATAAAAACAAGTCAATTCCAGTTGATACATGTTTCTCCTTAGCACTTTGATTCCTTTGAAACATTTCACCTTTAAAAGCAGTCACTGACTTTACAGAAAGGGGAGAGAGAAGGCAAGGTGTGAGCAAAATATATCGAAGTTATAGAAGAGGGCATAGCACATTACCAGGATAAGAAAAATTACACTGGGGTCGGCCGTGTGGCACCTTGGTTAAGAGTTGGCTTGGGAGTGCCGGCTCTGAGCAGCAGGGCCGCGGTTCGGATCCCATATGAGGGCCATTGATGCTGCGTCCTCTACAGCTAAGATGGTGAACAACAGCTCGACCTGGAGCTGGGCTGCCATGAGTGGCTGGTGACAATTAGGCTGCAGCGGGGCTGCAGTGGGCTGCCATGAGCTACCATGAGTCACTGTGAGCAGCCGTTCAGTGGGCAGCGACTGATTGCCTCACCCGGGAAAAGCGCAATGATAATACCAACATGGGGCAGTGAAGCGATGTCCTCCACAACTAGACTGAAGAACAAAAGGACAGCAACTTGTCTGTTCCCCTTCCTCGATTCCCCAAAGCTATTTCCCTCCCCCAATTCCCCAATAAAAATCTTAAAAAAACACACACAGAAAAAAAGAAAAATTGCACTGGTGACACTGCTTCTTGGGCTGATCTACTTCTATTACTAGTATTTCTCATTCCAGGATATTGTATATATGAAGGGCAGTTCAATGCAAAATTTTACCAACACGGACAGTTTGTGGATAAAACTAGAAAAATAAGGGATAAGGAGAAAAAAAAGATCAGAAGACTATTCCACTACTAACCTGGTTTAGCTTCTTCCAGAGATTGAGGACAGGAGAAAGTTCATTAGACCAGATTTCTCTATCAAATTTGCAACCAGCTGTTACTGATCTGCCCAATATCCTCAACTGTGAAATAACCTGAATGAAGAAAACAATAAGTAGCAATAAATGAAAATGACTTCAGGAGAAATAGCATAGGTACAAAAACAGCCATATTTATCTTATAAAAATAAAGACCAAACATAAACAAGTTTTAATCCCATTATCTTTGTGCAATTGGCTTAATAATTTACTAATTTATTTAAGCAAATAACAAAAGAACTTAAAATTGAGAAACCATTATAAAATTACATATTTTAATGGCTCTTATTTGAAAAGCTAATTCTTTACCCAGAAAGCTCTAATTATCCATTATTAATAACCTCCTAGAGTCTCTATTTGCTTATTTCTGAAATCGAATGTTTTTCAGTTTGATTACTTTAAATTTCAAAATTCTGTAAATGAAAAATAGTTTTTTTGAAAAGATGAAATGACAGGAAATATTTTAAGTAGCATAGCAAAATGTATAAAACAGTAAGACAATTTAAGTAATTACTGGTTGGTAAAAAATATCAAAAACTGTAAGTATTAAGGCTCTATATTAAGGCTCTGTTGTCATCTTAATGTTTCCTATACATTTAAAATTCAAATGAAAGACGTATAGATCAATTAGTGAAAACAAGGCCAGGCAAACAAATTTTCCCTATTTAGGACCTTCACTTCCTTATCATCAGCTTTTTTATCATCATAATCAAAATCAATTCACTCATTTTCTTTTCCTTTTTCTCTTATTTTTTTGGGGGGGGAACATAACCCATTTTTATTGAAAAAATATACATACAAGTAAAAACTGTTTCACTTAGTCCCAACATTGATAGTTAATCAGTTTACACCTAATAAGTATCCTTCCAGATTTCTGTGCACTTACACATGTACAAATATTTTTACAGAAATTATGATCATACTATCAATACCCTGCATAACGTTTTTGTTTTTTTGGGTTTTTTTTAGCTGAGCCATCCTGCCACCTGTTGGCAGCTCAGCTGGGGCTGGGCATCAAGCCGCTGCTGCATAACGGAATCTTGATGTCAGTTTAGATCTTTATCTTATTTGGCGTGCATACAGGTCTGCATCACTGAAGCTGTATATCCTTCCACTGTATACATACACCAAAATTTATGTAATTCGCTATCACTGGACATTTTTGCTTCCCTAATATTTAGACATTGTAAACAATGCCTAAAACAACATCTTTGTAGCTCTATATCTGGTATAATTACTTCCTTAGGCTAAAGTCCTAAAAATTGGAATTGCAAGGTCTAAGAGATTATGAGCATTCTTAAAGCTTTACAACATTGTCTTTAAGGTGTTTGTTATATCTTGTTTCCAAACAGATTCCTCTGTCTAGCCCATGCCCAGTCTACAGTTGTCAGAACAGGTGAAGAAGGTCAGGGCACCCCAATCAAGACTCCTGCCCAGTCTGCCCGCCTTTGGTAGTTGAGCAGCTGAGGCAATGAACTGGACAGAATTCAAATATTCTGTTGGCATCACAGGGGCAATCTGGAATATCGTTTTCTTGAGGGATATTTTCAACAGAGATCCAGACGGGGACAATCCCTCTGCCATATCTGAGAATCTGTTCCGATTCCAGGACTATTGTAGATTTAAACTTCTGGAAAATTTTATGTTTTCTGGATTCATGTTTTGCCATGGTATCCAGTTACTCCTCAAGTACTTCACCCATGCTCCCTATAATCTCTGATTCATCCTTTTCTGCAACTTCAGGTGTAATCTCATCTTCTGTTTCTATTAGTATTTCAAATTCTAGAAAAAAGAAATTGTGGTCTGGAACCATATTGTCCAAATTATCTGAATGTGTATAAGCCTGTTTATGTCCCCATCTCCAGTCTAGAGCCTGAAGCTCCTTACTGCAGCTCCTAAAGCATTTTTAGGGACAAAATAGCCACAAAACCCTGCAGAGATGAACACCAGGCATGAGATGGAGGCACACGGATGCTCCCATCTCTGGGGGTAGAATCCTCACAAGGTGGCTCAAATGAGGAAAAGTCATTTTTCCTGGGCAGCTGATTTCTAAAAACACACAGGCCTGTACAACACGGGGGTGCCCCACAGCAGAAGAGGAGCAGGCAGCGATGGAAAGCATCCACTTGGCAGGCAGGGGCGCAGGCGGCTGCGGCTGGAAGGCGGGTGGGCTCCACACAGTGTGCAGGCCAGCTCCAGGGCCCAGGCTGCCCAGCTGCACCTCACCTTTTCGTTTTCTTTTTCCTTTCTTTTTGAGTTCTTGACTACTGTTTTTATTTTTGGTTTTCTTTTGTTTCTTTTTTTTTTTAAATTAAAATTTATTGGGGTGACAATGGTTAGTAAAATTACATAGGTTTCAAGTGTACAATTCTATAATACAGCATCTATATATCACATTCTGTGTTTACCACCCAGAATCAGTTCTCCTTCTATCACCATATATTTGACCCCGTTTATCTTTATCTACCATCCTCTTCCCCCTTCCCTTCTAGTAACCACTAAACATTTTCTGTGTCTATGAGTTTTTGTTTCTTTATTTGTCTTGTTTTTTTGTTGCTTTCAGTTTTATATTGCACACATCAGTGAAATTATATGGTTCTTGACTTTTTCTGAGTTATTTCACACATTTTTTTTCTAAAATAGTGTTGAATGAGTTCCATTTCAATAACATCAACTAGCCTTCTTAATCAGGTGCTAAGAATAATCCAGAATGTCACCAAGTATTCATATTATATTGCAGATATTGATTGTGTGTATAAACTCAGTGAGGTATCCAATGATTCTTCTTCATAAATATTTCAACTAAATATTAAAATCATGCTGTCTCATTGTTTATCTGACATAAACAAAATAAATCCAAAAGAAAAGGCATGTTTTCCTTAGCTAGTATATTAAACATCAACATTTGCAGCATGTTGACTGCTTTTCTGTTTTACTTTTTGAGAGATTTAAAAAAAAAAAGATCGGGCTATATTTCATATTTTGTTGGGTTCTTGTATTTTAAAGTTCATAATAAAATAAGGGCCATAAATCTTTCCAAATGAATGTACTACTTAATTGTTAAAAATCCACAATCATGCTGTTAAAGTCAACTTACTTTTAGAGCTTCTGATTCATTCTATAATCTTGAAAAAACTGTGGTGAATCTGTTTCATTTTCTTTGTTATTCTGATAAATTATTTTCATTTGTTCTAGCTGAACCCTACACAACACCTAATTTATCAGCTTTGCTAGACTACAAAACTTCACTAGTTGGTAGTCAGAAGTGATGCTATTTTAACTCTGGTAACATTTCCTATCACTTATTTGTGTTTTAAATTTGTCAAACATGGCAGAAAACAAATAAGAATGCAAAAAGATGTCTAAAGGAAAAAAGTTTCAAATATTTTTTCATACATGATGTTAAAAACTATTTTAATGTACCCTCCACAGCTAAGATTGAAGGACAACAACTTGACTTGGAGCTGATGGGTCCTGGAAAAACACAATGTTCCCCTTCCCCAATTCCGCTTCCCCAACACTGCTCCCCTCCTCAATTCCCCATTAAAAATTAAAAAACAAAACAAAACAAAACTATTTTAAGAATAAAATCTTTGCTAGCCCCAAAAATGTCATTTTTCATCCTACAAAAATAACAAGTGAGGCTTGTGTTTTGTTTCTTTGTTTTGTTTTGTTTTAATTGGGGAATTGGGAGGGGAACCAGCCAAGTTGTTGTTCTTCAATCTTAGTTGTGGAGGGCTCCAGTCGCCATCTGGCTGCCCATGGCCTCTAAGCTCAAGGTGCTGTGTTACAAACTTAGTTGCAGGTGGGTGTAGCCACCATCCCATGCGGGAGCTGAACCAGCAGCCTTGTTAAGAGCACATGCTCTATCCACTGAGCCATTCGAGTGGCAGCTCCCCTCAAGGTGCCGAGTTCAGTCCTAGTTGTGGGTGGGCATAGCCACCATCACATGCCATGTGGGAGTTGAACCAGCATCTTTGTTGTTGAGAGCACGGTCTCTATCCACTGAGCCATCCCAGTGGCAGCTCAGCTCAAGACCTAGCTTAGTCTTAGTTGCGGGTGGGCACATGCTCTCACCAGCTGAGCCATCCTTCCACCTGTTGGCAGCTCAGCGGCAGCTCAGCTCAGGTGCAGCGTCACTGGCTCATGTGGGAATCAAATCGGCAGCCCTATTGCTCAGAGCTCACATTCTTAAGCTAACTCTTAACCAACTAAGCCACTTGGCCAGCCCAAGTGAGACTTGTTTTCAATAATAGAATCATAATATATTGTAATGTTTAATGAACAGAGTAATAAAAAGGAATTTCAAATAAGAAAAATATTTTTATAATGAGGCTAGGGCTATAACATAACGATGGACCATCTTTTGTTTTTACAAATCTTAATATTTATCCTTTTACAAAGCACAAATAAAATGTCTTCCTATTACTCATGTTTTAAACCATTTCAAAAAATACTTTATTCAGTACAGTCATGCACTGCTTAACAACTGGGATACGTTCTGAGACGCATCGTTAGGCCATCTGTCCTTGTGTGAAAATCAGAGTGCACTTACATAAACCTAGATGGCACAGCCTACTATACTCCTAGAACGTGTATATACAAATCTAATATGGTAGAGCCTATTGCTCCTGTGCTACAAGCCTGTACAGCATACTGCTACTGTACAAAATACCACCAAATTAAATCAAGCACGAGAAAATGATACAATCAAGAGACACAGTAAACATGAGATATATGAAGCTGCTGCCAGTGTAACACAGAATGCTACTCTACAACAAACTTTTTATAAGTAGAAAGAATACACCCTAAATTAAAAAGTATACAAGTATAATATA
This sequence comes from Hipposideros armiger, assembly GCF_001890085.2. Taxonomy (NCBI): domain Eukaryota; kingdom Metazoa; phylum Chordata; class Mammalia; order Chiroptera; family Hipposideridae; genus Hipposideros; species Hipposideros armiger. Next base: position 1,350,654 of record NW_017731796.1, read on the forward strand.
CCAAATAAATAAGCAAACCAGAAACATAGTTATCATCATTATCAAATATTACGTACTATATGTGCTATACTTTTATACAATTATGCTTGTATGTGCTATACTTTTATAAGACTGGCAGTGCAATAGGTTTGTTTACACCAGCATCAATACAAGCACGTGAGTAAGCATAGTGCTACGACACTATGAGGTCACTAGGCAATAGGAATTTTTCAGCTCCATTATAATTTTATGGGACCATGGTAGTATATGCAGTCTGTCATTGATGGAAATGTCATTATGCAGCGCATGACTGTAATACTCCTTTACAATCTATCAAAGGGAATGAAATTTCCCATGAACAACATATTTACATCACTTCTCCCATGTTCTATTCGTGCTAAACAGTGTGCATTATGCCACTGGCATGCAAATCTTACACCCAATTGTATTTTTGTTTTTACTTTGGATATTATGCAGCATACAGAGAAATTTCTGATCCAATAATATCAAATTTATAGAACCTTAGAGCATGAGTTTTTGTTGGTTTTGTCTTCTTTTGGCATAAACTGTTTCCCTAGTTTTATTTTCTTTTCCTGTCCCAATATTCTTTTTGATTGATTTCCTCAACTATTGATTTTATACTAACATTTTACTTATATTTTTGTAAGTCACCTCAATTACAATCCTTCAGGGAATGAGAAAGAATATAGATTTTAAAACGAAACACTTATTCCCAATTTACACATGAGAAAATGGATTGTCAAAGAAATCAGTCAATTACATTTTTGTCTAAGGGAATATGGCAGACTAAATGTCGGGAAATTTTTATAACACAGTACATTTAAAAATTATGAATGAACATCATCAACAGAAAACTTTTAAAATTTATAACTCAAGTGCCAGGGAAATAGAGATAAATCTTTAAATGCTAAAGTCAAAAAGGCAAAAGTCATCTAGAGACCTAGGTGAATTCTGATGCCAGTCAAGAATTTTCATCCTTTCACTTAAAGAAAATACACTTTAATAGCTTCTCTTTGGAGTATTCAAATTGCCAGCATCACTACTCTTGCACGTTGGGGCTATTATTAAGTAAAATAAGGGTAACTGGAACACAAGCACTGTGATACCGTGACGGTCGATCTAGTCAAGGCAGCTCCTAAGTGACTAACAAGTGGGAAGAACCTACAGTGTGGAGATGTTGGACAAAGGGATGATTTACATCCCAGGCAGGATGGAGTGGGGCAGTGCATGATTTCATCGGGCTACTCAGAAACAGCCAGCAGTTTACAATCGATATGTTGTTTATTTCTAGAATTTTCCATTTAATATCTTTGGACCATGGTTGACCACAGTAAACTGAAATGACAGAAAGTGAAAAGTAGATAGGGCAGACTACTATATAAGAATTTACAGAAAAACAAAATAATTAGTAAATTTTATATGCTAAATACTATATAGTTTTCTAACTGTATTTTAAATAAATGTTTAAATATTCATTTTATTAAAATGAATTAAAATATTAAAACATTATATTTTAATATTATTATATATTAAAATATTATTTCTTTATTTTCAGCTTAAGCATTATTTCCTTTCTCAATAGTTATTTGGGAGCCCATAAGTTTACTTAGTCAATAGTCTCATTACCTACCCCCTAACATTTTTATGTTCTCTCTGGGTTGGCCATGTAGAATATGTTTGACTGTGCTATGAAACACATCAGGATGTAAAAAACCATATTAAATTTCACATACTGAGAAAATGAAACAGTACACTAACATGTTAAAGTGAGATAAAGGAGAATATCCCAAGGTTTATCTTTCTAATGTTAATATATGATGTATATATTTCTCTATGTCTCTCAAATCTTTCCATAAAAATATTTATGCCAGTCACAACAAGACCAAACTGTAATTCATGTTGATGATTTGTGAGATGAGATTTCACTCAAGATCAAAAGTGAAATGTACAGTTACCCTACTATATTAAGAACTTCCATCATCATTTTCCCAAGGCAATCTGATAAAAAATCCTGAAAATAAACCTCAGGAGAAATCCTATCTTGTACAATTTTAACATTACCAAATGAAGAATGAACTTATCTCTCATCAAAGGATATTTAAATTTTACTAACACTAGCGAATATACTTGTTTTCAAATACTGAGGTATAAATTATTTGACTAGCTAGAACACTTTATTATAAATCATATATATCAATGTTTTATATATAATTCTGGTTAATACTAAATAACTCAGACCTGGAATCAATTTCTAAATTATATGAAATGTTTGGATCCATCTCTACCTTGAGAATATGGAATTATGATGCATTGTTGTACTTATATAATTAGTGGATCTAATAATCCTACTTCAGATTAAGATTACACTGGGAGTAAAATTATACTTTTGTTATTTATGAAAGTACACATAAGGCAGACATAAAATGTACAAATACATTATATTACATAGACACACCAATAAACACACATATATAAGACTTTATGTCTTCTAATTAATACTTTTACCTATTTAAAAATATTTAGTATATACCACATTTAAAAAAAGTTTGGAAGTTAATTTAAAAACTGAACATGAACCTGTTGTATGATCCATTCATTACACTCCTAAGTATTTGCCTAAGAGTAAAAAAAACATATGCTCATACAAAGACACAAAATGTTTAAAAATGTTCATAGCAACTTAATTTTTAGTAGCTCTAAACTGGAAACAATCTAAATGTCCCTCAATGAGTGAAAGAAAAACAAATTGTGGTACATCCATGCACTGGACTACTAATGAGTAAAAAAAGGAACAAACTCCTAATACACACAATGCCGATGAATATTGTAATAATTAGGAAGTCAGACAGAAAAGAGTATATAACTGTATAATCCTTTTATATAAAACTCTATAAAATGAAACTAATCTACACTGACAAAAAAGAAATCAGTAATTGCCTGGGATAGGAGAAGGGAGACAAGAAGAGATTACAAAGTCATTACAAAAGGAAAAACTTTTGGGGGAGATGGAAATGTTTGTTATCTGATGTGGTCATGGTCCCACAGGTATATATGAGGCGTGATCAAATCATATGGTGAATGTTTAAATAAAAAAAATTATTACAGTAAAAGACATACTCCCCCTTGCTTTAAATACACTTATCCCATCATTCTTGCCACTTTCTGAAGCAGTTCTGAAAATCCTCGTCTTTTTTTTATTATTATTTTTTATTGTGAAATACACATTTTTTAGAATTACTCTTGTGTCTTTAGTTGTGCTATTGTGGCTGACTTGATGTCCTCAATCATTTTGACTTTGGGGAAGAGCCAGAAGTTGCACGGTGCCAAATCTTGTGAATAAGGTGGATGAAGATACACCATAATGTGTTTATTGGACAGAAATTGCCATGTACCAGAAGCGGTGTGTGACATGGAGTGTTGTCATGATGGAGGATGATTTACGGGACACTTTAAAACACACCTTCTCTCAACCATAGCTCACACCCGACTGACTGCACCAAACAAGTTGAAACTTGTTACACACTGTTACTAAGGTTCAATGCGTCGCTTCCCATATTGAAGATCCCTACGTTTCCATTTGGCTGGCACTGGGCAGCAGCATTCACCATATCTTTTGATCACAACGAAAAGGCTGCATGTCACACATCACTTCTGGTACAGCAATTTCTGACAAATAAAAACATTATCGTGTGTCCTTATCCACCTTATTCACCGGATCTGGCACCGTGTGACTTCTGGCTCTTTCACAAAGTCAAAATGACCATTAAAAGTAAACATTTTGAATCAATTCAGGATGTTGAGGCAGCCACAGCAGCGCAACTAAAGACACTCATGAAAGAGGACTTCCAGGACTGCTTCAGAAAGTGGCAAGAATGATAAGTGTGTTCAAAGAGAGGGGGTGTATTCTGAGGGGTATTAATGGCAATGTGTCTTTTACTGTAATAAATTTTTTAAAATTTAAATATTCACCATATTGTTTGATCACACCACCTACAATATGTCATATGTCAACCTTATCAACTCATACACTCTGAATATGTGCAGTTTATTAAATGTCAATTACCCTCAATAAAGCTGTAAAAACTGAAAAAGTAAGTATTAAAACAATGTTAGATAGCTCACAGAATAACAGGAAAGTGGAAAAATGGACTTTAGGGCCAGTAAAAACTGGTGGAAAAAGTTAAGAAAAGCTGATATTGCCACTGAACACAGCAGCTGTAGCCTTCCTCACCATCATCCCTGGCCTTGGCTCTGGGTGCTAACCAGGAATTAGAACTTGCTTCAAGTGCCACTGCCTCCAAGAGAGGCAAGGAAACCACCTCTTGATTCACTTCGTCTATATTCAGAGGCTGGGGCTGGTTTTTATCATGTCTGTCATGAGGGGACTCAGAGAGTGTCTGTCATTTTCAACACCTACCATGGTAGCAGCAAACTCCTCCCACTAAGAATTTTTTTGAGGAAAAGTACTAAAAGCTGTCTAAATTAAATTGAGTAATAAAGTCAAGAAGTCATATAAATATCATATTTATTTGAAGTTTGTGAAATTAATTTTACTATGACCATTTTCAAAAATACTCAAAAATGGATTATTTTTTTGGGGTGGGGGCGAGAATTGGGAGATGAGTACAGCGCTGGGGAATTGAGGAAGGGGAACAGACAAGTTGCTGTCGTTTTGTTCTTCAGTCTAGTTGTGGAGGACGTTGCTTCACTGGCCCAAGTGGCACCATCATTGCGCTCTTCCCGGGTGAGGCAGATCAGTCGCCGGCTTCTGGACGGCCGCTCACGGCAGCTGCTGGCCGCTCACGCTGGCTGCTGGCTACACACGGTAGCCCATGGCAACCCACTGCCACAGGGGCTGCAGCCTACGCCGTCGCCAGCGACTCAGGGCAGCCCAGCTCCAGGTTGAGCTGTTGTTCAGCATCTTAGCTGTAAGGGCTGTGTCACTGGCCCTCATATGTGGGATCCAAACCGGGGCCCTCTGGCATCCCAAGTCAGTTCTTAACCAATGCGCCACTCGGCTGGCCCCTCAAAAATGGATTTTATTAAGAACATTTTCAAAGACACACAAGGATATCGTCATCTAGATTCAACCATAGTCAAGATTTTCCATACTTGCTTCCTCCATTCCTATTTTCTTTTATTTTGTTGTTGTGATTCCTTAAGTCTTTTCAAACAAATACCAGACCACATTATTGAACTCCTATATGCTTAGTATGTATCTAAAAAAAATGGACATAATCGCATGCCACTATTTCACCTAACAAAATTAATAAAAATCCGTTGGTGTCATATAATACCCAGTCCATAATTAAACTTCCTTAATGGTCTCAAAATTTTGCTTAAATTAGATTGTACCCATAGAAAAGTCATGCAGTTGTTATGTATTTTAAATCTCTTTAATATAGAGCAGTTTCTCTGCCATTTCTTTTTTGCACGTCATTACCCTGTTGATAAAACTGAGTCAGTTATCTTTCAGAACGTCCCACATTTTAGATCCAATGATGTCATTTAATTTGTTCCTTTACCCCCTGTGTTTTCTATTAATGGGACATTAGTTCTAAAGTATTGACTAGGTTCACTTTTTCTGTGGGAGGGTGGGGGGGCACCTTATTTCCCTTAAATGGTCACCAATGTTCTCTTTCTCTCTCTCTCTCTTTCAATTAAAGTATAGTTGTCATACAATATCATATTAGTTTCAGAATATTAGTTTCAGGCATATACATAATGATTTTACATTTATATACCTTATGAAGTGATGACCATGGTAAGTCAGTCTAGTAACCATCTGTCACAAGGTTCACTTTTTTTTGAAAGAGTCCTTTTGGAAAGTATATTTTATATTGCTGCACATCAGGAGGCACATAGTGTCTGAATGCCTCCTCTTTGTGATACAGACTGATCACTGGGCACAAGTGGTTAACAGCTGATCCTTTTCTTGCACATTTTTCATGAACCTTCTAATGGTTTCAATCTTTGATAATAATTTTATGAATCAATTATTTTATTGAGTTTCTAAAACAGTGATTTTTCAAATTCTGTCGTTCTTTCTATATTATTTTCTAGAATTAATCAATACAGAACTTTCATCAATTCTTCTTTCATTACCATGAAATATAACTCACAAAAGAAAGGTAAGATAGATACCTAATTCTTTCTTTATTAGTCATTTTTCAAACTAAGGGAAATTTTTATTTCTTACTAAGTGACAACCTGTAAATGTAAAACTCAAGTTTATAATATTAGTAAACTTAGTATTTCCTTATAAAGGTTTAAAAGTAATAAATATAAAATCATTATGTATGTTACAAAATTAAATGGACTGATAATGTTTTTCAATCTACTTGCTTTTGTCTTAAATGGTCATAGAACTCAAAATGTGTCAACTATTCAAACCCAGATTTGCCTACAGTTAGAAGTCAGAAATTAAAACGTTATGTAAAAATGTACATATATATTACCTCTTTTTGCTGATGGTGCTATCGGCAAAGTTTTAGTTAATAACTATATTCCTGAAATATGAGTTAATATATTCAAACACAAGAATGTCTGTGAGCTTAAGAATGTATTAAGCTGCTTGATTTTAAAAAAATGATTTTACCAGGAACTTGTGACTTCTCTAATAACTGATGAAAAACCATTTGAGTCAGAATAACTGCAGCTGCTGAGCATAAGTAACCACAGCTGCTGAGTTCATAAAAGCCATTCAATGCAATGTTACTAAAATTATTACATCAGAAATTAACCCTCAAATCTTTGGCAATAAAAAATCACTGCTATACTTTAACATATTTTAAGAATTTTGCTATGAAACTGCTATTGCGTCCATGGAAAAATAATAAAATTATGGAACGTCAAAGTGTGTTTAGAAAAAAAAAAAGTGAGTATCTAGTGCTTAAAAAAAATGGAACTCTGGGCCGGCCGAGTGGCGCGATGGTTGAGAACTCGCTTGGGATGCCAGAGGGCCCCGGTTCGGATCCCACATATGAGGGCCAGTGACACTGCCCTCTACAGCTGAGATGCTGAACGACAGCTCGACCTGGAGCTGGGCTGCCGTGAGTCGCCGGCGATGGCGTAGGCTGCACTCCCTGTGGCAGTGGGTTGCCATGGGCTACCGTATGTAGCCAGCAGCCAGCGTGAGCAGCCAGCAGCCGCAGTGAGCGGCCGTCCAGAAGCCGGCGACTGATCTGCCTCGCCAGAGAAGAGCGCAATGATGGTGCCAACTTGGGCCGGTGAGGCGACGTCCTCCACGGCTAGACTGAGGAACAAAAGGGACAGCGGCTTGTCTGTTTCCCTTCCCCCAATTCCCCAATGCTGTTTCCATCCCCCCAATTCCCCAATAAAAAAAAATCTTAAAAAAAAATGCACCCAGGTTCATGGTAAATATTCAGTGTTTATAAAAAAAAAATGGAACTCTTATAGAAAAAATAAATGCTACGTTAATAAAACTTCTTTTCATAGAAGAATTAAAGCTAGTAAAGAATTTGATCAATAATAGTTGCCTCCCCAAACCTGCTACCATTTTTCAGCAACAGCATTAGCTTATTGCAATTGTTTTCTAACTCATCCCTCTGCTTCAAGTCTTAGCTCCCATTGTAAATTCTCTACAAGCCAGTCATATGCCATCAGAGTGATCTAGTTATCACCACGGCTCACTCACGCCGCTCAGTGTTATTGAGTCCCCTTTACCGTGGCTACCTCCTACCCTCATATCCCCCAACTCTCCCACTCCATTGTGCTTCAGCCACATCTGTTTCATTGCTGTCCCTCCAATTAAAAAAGCTGAAATTGCCCATAAATACACTGAACAATGTTCAATTCAAACTAAGACCACAATGAGATACCATTTTAACCCGCTAGACTGGCAAATATGAAGGCATCCAAAAATACCAAGTACTGGTGGGAATAAAAGGATTTAGATATTACACACTTCTGGTGAGAGAGTAAATTAATACAACCACTTAAAAAAAATCTGTAACACTTCTATTCCTAAGTATAGACCTTAGAAAAACTCTTGTACAAACATGTCAGGAGACATGCACACGAATGTTCATTTTTTTTGTAATAACCCCTCCCAAAATGAACAAATTGTGTTATATTTACTTAATGAAATATTATGCAGGAATAATAATGAATGAAACTGCAGCTAAACAAGTAGCATAAATAAATCTTAGAAAAATAATAGGGAATGAAATGAGTTCTAGAATACCACATGCAATATACTATTTTATAGAGTTCAAAAACAAGCAAAATGAAACAATATGTTTTTAGGCATGTGTGTGTATGCAGACACACGTGAATGCATGGAATACAACCACTATAAAAGTCTAACACTATAAAAAAAATTATAAAGAATAGTCAGAATGGCAGCTCCTTCAACTAAAAAGCAGAAGGATGGGTTAGAAGAGACTCACATAAGTTGTTGGTAATAGCCTAGGTCTTGGGTTGTTATTAGTTCATGGGCTTCATCGTATCAACATGCTCTTAATGTTTTATTTATATATTAATGTTACATAGTCTTTTATATGTATGAAAGATTGTATTTTGAAAAGAGTAAAAAATTCAAAATTAAAGAAACATATACAGGTCCTACAGAAACCATAAATCATACGTACATAAATTTCATGAAAAAACACAAATCACGTTAAGGGGAGTAAGAAATACTAACTGTTTAGGGAAGTTGCTATTTTATATAAATGGTTAAAGAAAGGACTGTTTGATAAGGTAACATTTAGAGACCTGAAGGGAGTGAAAGAGTGGCCATGCAGATATCTAGGGGATAAATGCTCCAGGCAAAGGAAGCAGAAGATGAACAGGGTCTTAGATAGAAGCTCTAGACAAGTGTGGCCAGTGGGGCTGCCCCTGAGTGAGCAAGGAAAAGAGGGAATAGTCCTGAATATAGGTGTTCATAAACCTTTGCAATGAATGTTTTTTAGTTAGGTGTAAAGTGCCTGGAGGAACTGCTACTACGGCTACTGCTACTACCATCTATAGAATATGAAAATATCCATCCTTTAGTTAGAAGACTTTATTTCCTGGATAGAGTTTAGCTGGACTAAGAATAAGAAAGTCTTTGCCCCATAGGCCAAGTCTTATCAGACTGTATCTAAAACCTCTATAGGAAGATTTAAATGCTTGTGTAAATATGAATTCAAATGACTTCTAAGACTTTTTTCTGAATCATGAAAGGTTCAGAAAAAAGTCTAGATGCGTCCAAGTATTTGCACCAAAATGTCATAGCAATTATCTCAAATTGCTCTAAAGACTCACTGATTTCTAAAGAAAGTGAGGAAGTGGTTTTGTTGAGGACTGTTTTAAGAATTGTACTTTACCATAACCCTAAGATTAAAAATAATAGCTCAAAATTATTGAAGAGTAAAGTCTTAAATACGATATTCAATGATATATTTTCCTTATGGCCATGAAACCAAATCACCAACTCAGTACAAAGAAAACAGTTTTTTTGTTACTTGTTTTCTTTTGTTTGGTATTAAATGGAAGAGCAAAACTTGCAGTTACCAAATTCAGGGAATTCCTAGGTTCAAAACACTACTCATTTGAGAAAAAAACTTCTTAAAGAGCTGAATTCTTGGAGATAACTTTGTATGGGGGGAAATTTAATAATTCAAGAAGCCTGAGTTATACTACTGGACCTATTGCTTCCCAATGTATTATACAATAGGAACTCACTGGCTCTCTAAATTTTCGAATAGATTATTTCTAAAGTCTGTTCCAGCAGTATAAACCTTAGCAGCTAATAAGGTGGGTTTTTTTTTAATTTTTAAAAAAAATTCTGAGCCTATAGTCAAGTGAGAATGTGCCTTTGTTTTGACCAGATTATAAACAAGAATCTCATATGCAGATTTCATGTCATTTAGGACACCACAAGAAGGAATTATCTGCAGTTTTCCATAATTCTAGTACAGATGTTTTCAAAATTGAGCCTAAGAATCACCCAAAAATACAGATTCCAAAGCCCCACTTTTTAATAGTCTAATTTTATAGATCTTGGATGGAATTTGGGAAGCTACCTTTTTAAAACAAACTTCCCAGATAATTCTCACATAAATGGCCAATACCAGCACCCTGAGAGATATTTCCTAGGGACTAATTTAGTTAGAAAGACAACTATGTCAGGTTGATGACCACTTTAAATAATCTATATCTGTGATTGTGGTTTAACTTAAATTTAAAAAGGGAAAGATGAGCAAGAAGAAGCTGTAAAGATGCTGCTTTTACAATGACACGGAGACAAATCTGGGAAACAGAAATAGAAAGCAATAGAATTATTTGGATAGTTTAGTGCTTAGAGCCTATGCCAAGATTTTGAATGAAGTGATTCTATAAAGAAATATAGTATACAGATGGAAGCTGAGTGTTACTGGTGCAGATAAGCGCATATGGTAATTTGAGAACAGAAGCTTTCGAAACAATAAAGTAAATAACCTTTGCTTCTTTGACTGTTTTACGAGTACTCTGACTTTAAGATTTCACAAATATGGTTAAAGCTTCGAGTTTCTTATTGGTTTTACATACCTAATACCCAAATTCTGGATGGAATTTTAAATCCCTAATCTTTACAAATATTATGAGATTTCTTCACCCCTCATATTCACTTGATTTACAAGTATAATTTGTTTTTTATGCCATTAGTTTGTCTGTTCCAGCAACTCCCTGATCTTGATCAGCATCCATGCAAGTTTAGCTGTTGCATTTGGAGTACTGTAGCTAGGCAGTAGCTATGATGACTGCTCTTCTATACAGATCACATCTAATAGATTAAAATACCATTATGAGTTTAAGATATCCAGGTACCACAGCATTCAGATCAGTAATGGATACAAATTCTACTTAGTCTTTTAATGAATATTTAACATAAAATCACGATGGCACTTTTGAATAATTTTGAAGTGGTACATGTTTCATGAAATACCAACTTAAATTATTTTTACACAAATTTTACTTGCCCGTAAAGACTCTCAGTCACGCTATAAAGCAATTTCAATGCTCTGAAGGATCTGCTGAGAACATGGGATAAGAATAACACTTCACAGGCTGTTGATTTAATAGCAAAATATTTATTTTAATGTCAAGATCCTTTAGATTTTCTTAATTTTTTAAAATATTTCATTAATTGATTTACTTATGTACCAGGCTTCCCTATGTGTAAAACACATTAAAATACATATTTGTAATTAAGATTTAACCTTAGTTCCTAGGTCAACAGGTAATAAAAATGAAAAAAAAATTTACCAATTACTTTTGCATAGCAAAAGACTTTTTTTTCCCCAATAAAATGGAGGCTATGTGTAAAATGAAACCTCTATGGAGAAAAGCTACTGACTTCTATAATAAAATAAAGCTCAAGTTCAATGATTTACATTTTCTGTATGAATGTGTCATGCATACACAAAATAGTATTATTTACTGACATGTTTAAGTCCCAGTTTATTAACTTATTAAAAGTGTGATCTGGGGAAAACATAATAACCTCCCTTGTCCTCAATTTCCTCAACCATAAAATAAGTTCAATAGTAACACCCATGTCGTAGGGTTATTTTAAGATTTAAATGAGACAATGCATGTAAAGTGCTTAGAACAAAGCCTATTACAGGAGGCATGATGAATGTCAAAATCATCATTACCATCGTCATCTTAACATCATCATAAACACATATTAAAAAGATGACAAAAAATATATATACCCTGAAGCCTAAATACAGTATATGGGAATACCATGTGATCTCACTTATATGTGGAATCTAAAGAATAGAATAAATGAGCAAACTAATAAAAAATAGTCTGAGAAATATAGAGAAAAAACTGATGGTTGCTAGATGGGAGACGGGTGGGGATGAGGGAGAAGGTGAGGGGATTAGAAAGCACAAATTGGTAACCACAATATTGTCACGGGGATACGAAAGACAGTTTGGGGAATATAATCAATAATGTAAATATTTTCTAGGGTGTCAGATGGGCACTTGTCTTCTTAGGGAGACCACTTCATGGATGGTGTACATGCCTGACCACTGCACTGTACATCTTAAGCGGAAGCTGAATAATAATGAAGTTCAACTATAATTTAATATATAGTCACAGGATGTGGAGTACAGCATAGGGAATAGAGTCAATGGAATTGTAACGGAGATATATATATATATATATATATATATATATATATATATATATATAGACAGAGGGGTAGTAGATTGGGGGAGGGGGTTTATCACTTGGTGAGGGGTGTAAATGTCTAACGAGTACATTGTTTTGTACACCTGAAACTCATTAAAAAATCACAATTTTCAAAGAGATCTAAGTAAAGCTATCTTACTGACAGAACATGGTCTGTAATATGATGGCTAGATTGGTACAAAGTACTTCACATTATTTTAGTAACATAAAAATTATATAACTGTTTTGAGACAAAAGGGATTCTAAAAACCAATTTTCAATTTCATATGTTCCAACTTGCTGCAATGTCTTGTAATCATTGCTGTTTTTTTATCCTCTCAAAACATATTTTTCTCCTTTATTCCTATACCATAATTTCCATACAACCTCTACATTTTTCAGGCTTCTACTTTTGAATCTAGTAAAAGCTTCTAATTAAAAATTTTCATATAAACCAAGGCATGCACTTCTGTGATGCAAAAACCTTTGGAATCAAAATTGTATAGTATTTAAGAGCTCAAAAACATGTTATTAGCCTCCTTTAAACTTGCAAGTTGCTTATTCCTTTTGTTCCCTCATTCCTTCTTTCTAAAAAGAAAATACCAACACTAACCTAAAGAAATAAATCATACAATGCTGAAAGATGCTCTCATAATGTTCTATTGGATATTAAATCAAAGAAATGCCATGGCAAAATAAGTGACATTGAAAAGTGCCTCTTTTAAGTCATTTTCAAAACAAAAAAAAATATTTCAATCTTTTAAAGTTCTAAACTATTAGAATAAATGAATCCAATAAAGTTGCAAGACATGAAATATAAATAATTCAGTGGTGTTTCTTATCTACTAATAATGAATTATCACAAAGAAAAATGAAGAATACAATTCTATTCACAATTGTATTAAAAAATAAAGTGCCTAGGAATAAATTTAACCAAGCAGACAAAACACGTATACTTTGAAAACTATTAAGACACTAATGAAAGTAAAGTAGATACAAATAAATGGAAGAATATAGCATGCTCATACATTTGAAGGATTAGTATCATTAAAATGTCCATCCTACCAAACGCAATCTACAGATTCAATGCAATCCTTATCAAAATACCAATAAGTTTTTCACAGAATTAGAACAAATAATCTAATATTTATATGGAACCACAAAAGACTCAAAATAGCCAAAGCTATCTTGAGAAAGAAGAACAAAGCTGGAGGTATATCACACTCCCTAATTTCAAGCTATATAACAAAGCTATAGTAATCAAAACAGTATGGTAGTAGCACAAAAACAGACACATAGATCAATAAGAGAAAAGAGAACCAAGAAATTATCTCTTGCTTATATGATCAATTAATCTACAACAATGCAGGCAGGAATATACAATGGACAAAAGACAGTCTCTTTAATACTACAAATAGTGTTGGAAAAACTGGACAGATAAATGCACTTCCTTACAGCATATACAAAAATAAACTCAAAATGAATTAAAGACTTAAATGTAAGACCTGAAACCATAAAACTTTTAGAAGAAAACATAGGCGGTAAATTCTTTGACATTGGTCTTAGCAACAAATAGGATGCCATCAAGGAAAGATGGTGCCTGCTTGCTGGCTGCTTGGGAGGAAGACCCTTCATGGGGAAAATGCTGTCTTCCAGTCCTCCCTCTGCAGCCACACACCTCAGTCTGCCCCCATATGTCTCCAAAACCCTCCGAGTCACCGTCCCTCTGCTGGAGCCCGAGATTCTCTGCTTGTGCATGTTGTTTGTACTTAAAAAGAAAAAAAGAAGGGTGATGTCTCCAAATTGAGCATCCACACGAAGAAGGCAGTGTGTGTGCTATGTGAGCAACCAACAACATCCTGCCATAAAGGACAAACAGACAAGGTAGCTGAGGGTTCAAAGCCAAGGGAGCAGAAGACCAAGAGGAGCACAACATGCAAAGGTGCGGAGTTGTTTCGATTAAGTCCACGTACAACATCACTGCATGCTCCTCACAATGGAGGACACAAAACAAGAATACCCGATATATCTTTCTGAAGCAACAAGTTTATTGCAAGATTTGGAAGAGCTAACTATTTTAATAAGAACCATCTTCCTCTGAAAGAGCAGGAGAGGGGAGAAGGGCCCCAGGAAAAACAGTCCAGTCTTTGAAGTCTCACCCAGGTTGGGGCCTATGAGCGGACCTGCAGCAGGGCAGCTTCTCCTCTTGTCCCCCAGGGGACTACAGGCCATCCTCCAAGCTCACCAGCAATTTTGGGTACGATGCTTTGGGAGATGCCAGGTATCCTCCTGATATGAATCCTATTCAGTGAACACCATGGCAGTTTGCACACATCCATCGTCCGCTGGACTGAGTCCTTTTGCCCAAGACTCTTTGTACACACACACAGTGCTTGTAGAGTTCAGCCTTTAAAATGCAGGGTGTCTGGGGCCAGCCTAGTGGCTCTGTTAGTTAAGAACACGAGCTTTGAGCAACAGGGTCACCGGTTCGATTCCCACATGGGCCAGTAAACTGCACCTGAGCTGCTGCTGAGCTGCCAAAAAATGGCAGGGGATGGGTCAGCTGGTGACAGCACGGGCTCCTAACAACAAGGTTGCTAGTTCGACTTCCATATGGGATGGTGGGCTACACCCGCCCGCAACTAAGATTGAACACAGCACCTTGAGCTGAGCGGCCACGAGCTGCCAATGGGCGGCCGGATGACGACTGGACTTGGAGCTGAGCTAGCTGTGCCCTCCACAATTAAGACTGAAGAACAACAACTTGGCTGTTCCCCTTCCCCAATTCCCCAATAAAAATCTTAAAAAAAAAAAAAAAAGCAGGAAGTCTGGCTTGACCTCCCAAGGTTGACTGCAGCCCTGCCTTAGGTGTCCTAATCTAAAGGGGCTTCACTATATTGTGTTTGGACCTCCCCTTTTTGGACAGCCTAAGGCAGAACTGTGTGAAACAGTTGCAGCACCTCGCAGCCACCCTCCGCCATCCATCCCTGGTCTCTCATGATGTTCCACTGGTATTGCTGCTGGGGCTGCTACTCTGGAGGCCTGGAATAGGGGCGGGGCTCCTCCATTATGGCCTGAGTCTGTAACTGACAAGTCTGAACTCTGGGCTGGGTCCAGAAGTGGCAGTCCTGTGCTCTGGGGTGGGTCCAGGAGTGATGGTCCTCAACTTCCAGCAGGCTGGAGGACTAGCAGGCTTTTTGCCCTTCTGCCCCAACTCGTAGACGTCGTGGTGCTGCTCGGACTCTTGGAAACTAGAGCACTCTGGCTGTACCTCTGGAGCTGGGTCAGGACTCTGGTCAGTAGAATTGTAGGGTTTGATATGTACAGTTCAACAATGGAATTTAGGCTTTTTTGCATTGAGGATCAGGTATGTGGCCATGATGTGGTTGAAAGACTTGTTGGTCAACGTGTCCTGGATGCCATCATATCACAAGCCTAGCTTTGCCATCTCCCTTTTGACCCAGGGGTCTATGTTCTCCTTGGGTGGCTCAATAAAGGGCATGAGGTCCTCCTCCTCATCCTGATTGAGCCACGGGTCTGACATGATGCTTATTAAATCTCCTGTCTTCTGGGTCTTCAGAATTAGCATTTTTTAAAGAAATGCTTCTATTTCAAATGATAAAAAGTAGGACACAGTGTACTTCCCCCTTAATACCTGCCGGCACAGCTTCTTCCAGTCCTCTCTTGAAAAGGGGGGGGGGGTCCCCGTGACCATCCTGTACAGCACGACGCCCAGACTCCAAACATCCACCGCAGGACCTTCATAATCTTTGCCCAGTAACAGTTCAGGAGCGGCATAGCAGGGGCTGCAACGTATTGTCTTGAATTTGCTGTTGCTGAATTCCACGCTAAATCCGAAGTCAGCTATCTTCAAGTTCATTTCACCATCAAATAAGATGTTCTCCGGCTGTAGGCCCCTGTGAGCAATTCTGGGCTGATGGCAATAGTAAACAGCTGATACTGTTTTCAGGCAGATGCACCAGGCCTCCTTTTCCTCCATGCGGCCATGGGATTTTACATAGTCTAGCAGGCTTCCGCCAGTCAAGTGCTCCATGATGAGGAGGAAGAACTCTTTGGTGTCAATAACTTCATACAGCTGCACTATATTAGGGTCTGCAGTGCTTTCATGCACCGTATTTCTTGCAGGAGAAACCTGTGGATGCTGGCGAAGCCCTTTAGTTTTACAATTTTTACAGCCACCTTTGTCCCAGTGGGAAGGTGCTCACCCAGCTTCACCTTGGCATAGTTGCCATCGCATATGGTCTTCAGGAGCCTGTAATGACCACTAAGGAGCTCCTGGTCAGCAGAGGTGGCTGGATGTTCATGCGCCATGGTGGCCAGCTAACTGCACTCACTGACAATACTAACTCCGCTCACTACGCTTATTAACTACGCTAATAAACAAAAATTATACTAACTGTGCTGACTAAATATACTAACTATATCAACAAAATTATTAACTATGCTAATAAACAATAACTATACTATTATAAATGGGGCATAAAAGGAGAAAACAAGCTAGCTAGTCCAAGTCCAACAGGTCACCACAAATCAGCTTCCCGGGGGGACAAAACCTTCAGCACAGCTAGGGCCTCATGTACGAACTTTTGTAATTACATCACACTGGTGCTGATGAGGTCAGAGCCTGAAACTGAACAATCACAGCTAAGGATAAACTACAGTGGTTTTTCTCAATTTTTGGTCTCAAGACCCCTTTACTCTGAAAAAAAAAGGGGGAGGACCTCAAAGAGCTTTTTGTTTATGTGGGATATTGAAGACTGATATTTACTATATTAGAATTTAAAATCTGTAGGATGCTTTAAAAAAACAATGTATATTAGAATGTTCTTCCAGGGCTGGGGGGTGGGGGGTAGGGTGGTGAATAGTATTGTATTTTGAAAAGTCCCTAAGATATGATACATTTTCACTCCCTCAGCCAAGAAATGGTGCTACCCATTGAGAATCTCTGCTTGGGTGTATAATGAATTAACTTTTTATGTAAAATCTTTATTTAAAATGTATCTCCAAGCAATTGTTCTTAAAACCCATCTTCTGCTTATTAATACCATGGGTTAGCCAAGTAGTTCCCTCAGAAAGTACTTTCAAGTGTGTATTCATTTTGGGTACTTTAAGAGTTTTCTTTGTTGTTTTTAATACAGGAAACCTTTTTAAAAGTGAAAAAAAATGGAAAGTGGTAATAACAAAAATATTGGGGCAATCACTTTATAGGTTATATAAATGCCCAATCCCTGCACTGTACACCTGAAACTAATATAAAATAATATTGAATGTCAACTATAATTATATATATATACACACACATATCATATATATATATGTGTGTATATATATATATATATATATCATCAAAGAATGTAAAATACAGCATAGAGAATATAGTCGATGGTATTGTGGTATTGTAATAGCTACGTACGATGTTAGATTGGTATTAGACTTGGTGGGGTTATCATTTTGTGAGGGGTGTAAATGTCTAATCATTATGTTGTTTTGTACACCTGAAACTCATAAAAAAACAAATAAATAATGGGGGGGAAAGAAAAACAAAACAAATAAGACGCCATCTAACTAAAAAGCTTTTGCACAGCAAAGGAAACCATCAACAAAACAAAAAGACAACCTACTGAATGGGAAAAGATATTTTCAAATAACATAACCAATTTATGATTAATATTTAAAGTATATGAAGAACTTATTAAATTCAACACCAAAAAAAAAAAGGACAGAGGACATGAAAAGACATTTCTCCAAAGAGGACATATAGATGGCCAACAGACATATGAAAAGATGCTCAACATCACTAATCATCAGAGAAATGCAAATCAAAACCACAATGAGATTATCACCTGGCACCTGTCAGAATGGCTATTTTAAAAAAGAGAACAAATGAGTGTTGACACAGATGTGGAGAAAATAGAAACCTTGTTCACTGTTGGTGGGAACGTAAATTGGTGCAGCCACTATGGAAAAAAGTATGGAGGTTCCTCAAAAAATTAAAAATAGAACTACCATATGATTGAGCAATTCCACTTCTGGGTATTTATGTGAGGAAAATGAAAACACTAATTCAAAAAGATATATGCACCCTTATGTTCACTGCAGCATTGTTTATAATAGCCAAGATATGAAGGCAAATTAGGTGTTCATCAATAAATGAATGGATAAAGAAGATGCTAATCAACAACAACAACAACAAAAAAATGAAATCTTGCCATTAGGGGAAACATGGATGGATCTAGGCGGTATTATTCTAAGTGAAATAAGTTAGAGAAAGACAAGTACTATACAACTTAACTTATATGCAGAATCTAAAAAGAAAAAAAAAGAAAAGAAATGAGCAAGTAAAACAAAACAGAAATACACTCATAGACACAGAGAACAAAATGATGGTTGCCAGGGGGTAGGTGGTTGGAGGTTGGGTGAAAAGCATAAAGAGAATTAAGAGGTACAAACCTCCAGTTATTTAAAAAAAATAAGTCATGGGGATGTAATGTACAGCATAGGGAAAATAATCAATACTACTGTAATAACTTTGTATGAGGACAAATGATTATTATTAGACTTATTTGGTGATCACAAAGGAATATAAATGTCAAATCACTATGTTGTATATCCAAAACTAATATAATCTGCTGTCAATTACAATAAAATTAAAAAAAATAAAGTGTCTCATGGAATCACACAGTCTTAATTGTACAAATTCTGTGCAAACATTTAACAAATTATCGTCTAATTCATTACAATATTTTTTTCTTTAGCAAAGGTGAAAAATGCATTCATTCACTGAGATACAAATTCACAGGATATATACTTAAATTACTAGAATACATGCTTCTACTTTAGTGCTCATATTGCAGAGGTACTTTTTCATACTTATTTTTCTGAACAGACTGAATTCCTTTAGAACAGGAACTATTTTTATTCATTGCTACACTGCCAAAAGCTATTCCAATGTCAAGTTACACTGGAGGCAATTAATGTCGGATAGCTGAACATACATAAAAGTGAAAAATACCAGATGATCAATACAAATACTTCAGGGAAAGAGTAAACTTTGGACTGAATATTGAACAAAATATTCAAATGAGCAAAATGTGGTGGCAAGGGCAGTTCCAGAAATGAGGTAAATAAAGGAATTTTGAAAAGCCTCTACAAAAAAGCTAGTTGAAATTTAAAAGTATTTTGTGTACAAATCAACTAAAACAAACTATATTTATATACCTACTTTAAATGTAAAATATGTCTTTAACACTATAGCAATACACAGTGGAAAGTACTAGAACAGGGGTCAGCAAACTGCAGCTCGCGAGCCACATGTGGCTCTTTGGGTACATTCCATCTCAAGTTTGCCAACAGCTGGAAGAGTCAATCCTGTCCCTCACAACAATTTAAAAATTATTCGAGAACCATAAATATATATTTTGCATAATCATCATTATGTGAATAATATCCTGTAAAAATTTTATAAATGAAACAATGATAGATTTATTTTCATTTTCAATTTTACTTCAGAGCCACAGTTCGCGAGCCACAGTTTGTTGACCGTTGGCGGCTCTTCCATCTCAAAAGTTTGCCGACCCCTGTACTAGGGTATACAATCAGCAAACAGGTATTGCTGCAAAAAATACATTCTCTACTAGAGTAACCCATAATCCTGCAACAGAATGTTGGGGAAAAAAACAAAACAAAAAAACATGTTTCAGTCTCTTCCAACATCAATAATAACAACTTCTCCCTGAAACTTAACATTTTTTTCTCTTTTCCTCTAAGTTTTTTTGGCAGAGACACTGGTTTTGGTCTGTGCCAAACTTCCGATATTAATCACCTATATAATTTTGCACCACTTTTCCACCTACTTTCCCACCCCCAAACCACTGCAATTTGATTTCCACCCTCCAATATTCTACAAAAGAGGCTCTAGAAAAAGTCTTGAAAAATTGGTCAAGGCCTGTGACTTATTTTCAACTCTAGTCAATCTTTAGCACTTAGCCCTTCCCCTCCACTCCTGTAAAAACCATTGCCAACCTTCCCATTGTCTTGAAAATCTCCTTTAAAGCTTTTTGGATTGCTTTATTTTTTTGACTGCAGTTTGCTCTTGGTAAAATTCTTTCAAAGGTGTTCCCAGCTCCAAACATAAGTTACATGTAGGTCTTTCTCAGGGTTCTATCTTCAGGCATCTTCTCTTCCTGCCCTAACAATGTTCCATGATAAATTCTGATTCCCATGGCTTCATGTCTCACAGTTGTGCTGCTGCTTGTCAAATACTTTTAAAATCTAATCTATACCCGAATTCTCTGTATTTCAGTAGTCCAAATTCTTACTAGACATTTCCAAGTAGATATTATATGGATAATCCCAATAAATATTATTCCATGGGTACCTCAAATTAATATTTCAAATTGACCTCTTCCCCTCCCCACCATCAAAAATAAAACCCATGGTCTCTTCCTATGGACTTTCACATTTTGAGTAATGCAACATCATCCATACACCATTTATAACGTGATTCAAGAGTTGTAGGAGAATGAGATGGTATAATAGCTGATGTGTATGAGAACACCATATGGAGTGTATATTTCAGAGGTTACAAAAAAAAAGAAAAAAGCTGATAACTGCTGACTCACAGTACCTGTACACAAGTACCATTGTAGTTTCTGCTTAGTATTAATGCAGTCAATTCATTTTCAGCCTTCATATTCATACAAAGTTGGCAATTCAACTTTGTCATTAGCCTCGGCCTTTAAAATGCAAATCATCAAATACCAGCTCCAACATCAATTCTCACATCCTTGAACTTGTACATGATAACAATGTTTTTTAAATTTACTCAGTGTCATTCAAGCTTCTTAGTTTCTGTATATTAATTTTCAAATAAGGGGAATCATTCTAAATGTGGCTCCAAATGTGTCTTGCAGTGAAAAATCTCTAAATATTCTCTAAATATAGAAACTTTATTAGTTAGATTATATATATGTTTATAATTTTGAAAAAAATGTTGCAATAATTAATGTACGGTGAAAGCTGCTTAGGTATGAAAATTATAATTAACAGTTTAAATGGTTAAGTAAATAAACAGTAAAACAGACTGACAGTTAAAGTAGAACTATTAAGAAAGTATATATCACACACAAAAAAAAACTTTAGGAAAAATATGGAATCCTCTTTTCATCCAATAAATATTTATAAAAATTTAAATACTAAGGCAAGACAAAATACCAGAGATTAGATCATATTAAGTTTTGGAGAATTATTTGGTATAATAACTTGAGTAAAAAAGTAAGCATTAAGCCTAGGTTGTCTAAGGGCTGTCTGGGAAAATGACATTGGAGTCTGTCTTCCCACATAACTATTTTGTTAGAAACTACAGTTAAGATAAATGTGGAATGTTTGCCTGTCTGGTTTGCTATGAAACCGTGCAGCTAAGTAATATAGTCTAACTAGAATGCCTGTAAATTACCAAAAGTAAATTGTTAAGAGCTACTAGAATACACTGACCACATAATGAACCTTACATAACCATTCATCATTTGGTGCGCGTAGCTTAGCGCTACATTTATGCCTGAGGGGTGGCTGTAGCACACGGTGCAGAGGCCATGTCTTTAACTCAGACAGCCTGAAATTAAATTGGCTCTATAATCTTGGGCAAGTAACTTAATTCTCCACATTTTAGTTTACTCATCTACTGAGAGGAAAAAACAATAGATCTTACCTCACAGAGTTTATGAATACTAAGTAAGTTTCTGAATGTCAAGCACTTTCAAGCACACAGTAAGAGGTCAATAAATGTTAGTTCTTCTTCATTATTTGATGTCAATAGAAACTAGAATATATATTGTTCATGGCTAACATTTTTCTATGTCTCAATAATTTAAAAATCTATACTTCCTCCAACTTTATAACATTCAATCATGAGTAAAATCATATGAAATACTAAATATTTATCTTTTATAAACTAATATGCAATGCAAATTATATATATCAGGTATTTGTTATTAAAATATTAAATTTAGGGATGTATATTTAATTGTGTAAATTACATTTAAAGTAACCTTAATAAATCATAAGAGTAAAACAAATAGATAGTAGATGAAACTGATAGTGTTCAAAGATATTTTACTTATTTTAACAAATGTACTAAAACATAACTATCTAGCTCATTAAAAAATTGACTTTGGGTAAGACTGGAATCTATTGTGTTAAATAAAATTTTAAAATAAAAGCTTACGGGGTCTGTAGTATTAAATAAAACTTATTGTTGTTTCTTTTAGGCTCAGTAGCAATATTTTTTCTAAAAGGTAGATCTTTTCTTAGGTTACCTGGGAACTGATCATGCGTTGAGATGAGCGAGCAATATTGGCGGGCAGACCAAAGAAGCTAGGTTTGTCATCCTCTGGAAGTTTTTCAATGACAGCACGATAGTCCTAAATATAAAGATTTAAAAATCAGTTTTTCAAAAAAGATTGAACTTACAACTGTTGAAATAAGAGAGAATGAATATTGTGAAGTATTAAATTATTTGTTATTAATGTTACATTTTCTAGGTAAATCTCGCTTTCAGTATATATAATCAGTTATCTATAGGAAATAGTCTTTGTCATTATTACTTCTTCATACTTAAATTGTTTGATACTATATTTTCTTATCCTAACTTTCCACATTCAAAGGAACCCTGGATTTATTAAAACAAATATATGCCTACTATGTGTACTATGGCAACTATGTGTAAGATATTATGTTAGATGTTTTCAGAGAAACCCAGTAATTATTTTTCTTGTAATCTACCAGAGAGCAGTTCTGCTTATATCAAAATCTATATTACAGTGACCTTTTTTTTTTTGTTAATTTATGGAAACCCCAGAAACCTATACACAAACACTCTGGTATGTAAGCACTGCTTTGTAAATCGCTTTATCGTAAAACAATTCCACAATTCATCTTCAGTTTGCTAACGAGGTATGATGAAATGTCCTGTTAATCCTATCATTCATTTCATCCCAAGAATTACTGTAAGCACTGCAAAGACATGACATGTCAAGCATGCATCTGAACACTTACTCATGACTCTAGATGGGCAACCAATTGTAGACTAAGAGGATTTACTCAGTTTGGCTCAAAGTTGGAAATTGTTTTGTTTTCATGAAAAGACAAATTACTTTGAGGCAGGTATTGCATATGCATCTAAACAGTTCTTGCTGAAGTAGGAAAACTGTTTTTGGTAAAGACACTTATCTTCTGCTCCCCTCGCCCCATCATCCTTTCCATCCTTGGTTGCTTACCCCTGCAGTATTTCCAAGGAAATAGTTGGACTCCAGGAAACCCAGGATCTATATAAATATGTCAAATTTTGGAAAGACATGCTATGCCATTCTTTAAAATTTGACCTATCCTATAGCTCAACATATGTAAATTTCCTAAAGGCGTTCAATCACAATGTATACATGTATTGGGTCTTTAAAAAAGTCATGACGTATTTTGTCTGTTTTTCAAAGGTCATTTATTTATATAAAGAACAACCAATCAATGGTATATTGCTTGTTTTGTTCGATAACCTTTTGCCATCTTTCAGTGAGCTTCATAATTCTTTGTTCATAGAAGGACCTGTCTTTATTTTAAAAAAACTGAACAACGTGCTGATTTACAGCCTCATCTGAACTGAATGTTATGCCTCACAAGGAGTTTTGAAGAGAGTGAAACAAGTGGAACTCTGATGGTGCAAGGTGAGGTGAGTATGGTGGGTGTGGCAACACATCCCATCCAAGCTCCAATGATTTTTGACGGGTGATCAAACTTGTGTGTGGTCTCCCGTTGTCATGATGGAACACAACTCCTTTACAGTTAACAAGCTCTGGACATTTCTGGATGATGGATTCATTCAAACTGTCCAATTGCTGACAGTACACATTTGAATGATTGTTTGGTTCCTTGGCAGGAGCTCGAAAAACACAACACCTTTAAAATCCCACCACACTGAGAGCACAACCTTCCTCTGATGAATGTCTGCTTTCGATGTTGTTTGAGGTGAACCATCACGTCAGGACCAAGACCGTTTGTGCACCACATTGTTGTAAACAATCCACTTCTCATTACCAGTTATCAGTCGCTTCAAAAAAGGATTGTTTCCTCACGTTTAATGAGCATATTGCAGATGTTTACAGGCGCAGTCAAATGAACTTATTTGAGTTCATGCGGAACCCTAATATCGAGCTTGCTTACGTATCCCAGCTTCTTCAGGTGATCGTGAACGCTTGAATGATGGATGTTCAATGTTTCTGCAATCTCTCATGTCGTATAACATGGCTTTGACTCAATCAATGCTTTTATTTGTCGTCATCAGCCTCAGTGGGCCTCCTTGACCCAGGAGCGTCGTTGAGATCAAAATCACCTTCCTAGAATTTCGTGAACCATCATTGGCACTGACGTTCTTGTAGAGCATTGTCACCATAAACTTGATGCAACTTTTCACAAGCTTGACGCACATTCTTCCCTTTTTGGAAGTAAAACAGTAAAATATGGCAAAAATGCACAGTTTGGTCTTCCATCTTCAACTTGTTGTAAAATCTACAAAACTCAACCAAATCACTCAATTTTTTTCAGAATGAAGCTGTCAAATGACATAGCAATAACATATATGCCAATGACTCTAGTATTTCCAAAAATGAACTAGTGCCATCTGTTGCAAACATGCGTCATGATTTTTCCAAAGACCCAATATAAAAATATATGTATATGTGAGTGTATGTGAGTATAAGCTTGTATATATATATGCATTTATAAGTGTGTATATGTACGTGAGTGTGTGTGTGTTCTCACTTTCCTGGGAAACTTTTGGCTTCCTCCTTCTAAATCAGATTGAAAGCTAAACATTGATTCTCATAAATCATCCTATAAATTTAAAATTACCACTTTCGTTGTGTTTATATGCTTTGTCATTTTGAAATGGCTGTTAATCTTCTGATCTATGCTAGTCTCTCTGCCTAGGACTAACACTGAAATGTTTCCTAAATAACAGCCACATATCCAGATTGATATATCCTCAGTTGGACACAAAAGAATATTTAACAATTGTTACCATTAACATGAAGTACAAAAACAGGCAAAACTAACCTAAGCTATTAGAAGTCAGGATAATGTATAATTTGTGGGGAGGGAAATGAGGAGGACTTCTTGGGGGCTGGTAATGTTTTGTTTTTTGATCCCAGTGCTGGTTACACTCATGTGTCCAATGTATAAAAATTCATTGCATTACACATTTATGATGTACACTTTTCTGTATGAATTTTATTTTTCAATTTAAACCTCAAACAACAGAGACAGAAGACTTCTCATAGTACACTTTCTGAAATAAATATGTAATAAATAACTATGTGATATATCTTTTTGCTCATTCATTCTAAGGTTCTCCCACTAGAAAGTGAACTCCACAGATGCATCATAGGATCCACTGCATCTGAGACAGGGCTATCACTGAGCCAATGTTCAAAGCATATTATTGAATGAATGAATAAATGAATGAAAGATCCTAAAAAGCAAAACAGATAGGATACTTAATAATAATAGACATGATAGAAGAGTAATATATTTAATACTGGTTTTTAAGCTTTTGTTTTTTTGACAATTACGTTACTAAAACAAAGGAATTTTCTTGAACAATCTTTGAATGTGAGAAAAAGGCACAATACTAAGAAAAGAACTATATCATTGTGATATATGTATCTTTGTAATTCATAAAGAAATGTATAATTATAATACTCTGCAATAAAAACATTATTTGGGCATTTATACAAATATAAGTTTGTAGTAAACAAACTAGAATTGAAGCATTTGGGCTATATTTAGTTCTATTTTCTGGAAAAGATGACTGCATTCTAGGAGATTTTTATAAGATGACTCAAAGTGAAAAGATACAGCTGGCTAAAATAAATACACATAAACAAAAATGTTGCTATGAAAGCCAGATAAAGTGAATTCCTCTTATACATTTAAAACTGCTTTAAATTTATAAGCCAGAAAGTGAGGATACACATTTGTTAAATATATTTTATTTCTTTCATATTAAATATATCTGAGCACTCTTATGCCTACTAGAAACTAGCACATTCTCCCATTCCCAATCTTCACAGTAGTCCTACATTTTAAAAATATTCCTTGGCTCCTCTCTTCAAGATTTGCCTATATCCTATTGTCATCAATCAATCTTCAGTTAAGTATCCAAAAGCATATAAGACACCTAACTAGAATTTAGAGAATCAGGCTGCATATTGGCATAACAAATAACAATTCATATTTGTGAATGATAATTATGCATTTGAAAAGAAACAATATATATTTAGCAATATAAAAATGATTCAAGTATCTATCTGGTAATAGACTGAAACTGATTAATTTTACCTACCAAAATGCTGCAGGATTTTGGTAGAGATAACGAATAAGGGAAAATGCTATTTTTGTTCCTTTGGTTGAATACATCAATTATCGAAGAATTAAAAAATTGTTTCAGGTACGACTGAAGAACTCTAAGGTCAAAATAGTTATCTATGCGTCCTCCATAAATAGCATTTTCAAGTAATCCATGTACAAATTCCCACTGTACATCTTTGGTACCTATAATTAAAAAAAACTTTGATTAGTTTCATTTCTAAGGTATTAGAAATATTCTTTAAAAATTCTAAAATATCAACTATATTCCTGGCTCCTGTTATATACATATATATATATATATATATATATATATATATGATATAACAATATATCTAATTCAGCTAAATCACTTCTTAAAATGCTAATTAATATTAATATACTGTTTATTAATGCTTGTTAATATTAATAATATTAACATAATCACAGAATGGCTAATATTTATTGAGAGATTAGTCAAGTAAAATTTCCCAAATGTTTTCCATATATAAACTCACTTAAGCCTCATTAACAAACAGATTAATATTATCCAATTATACAGATGAAGAAATCGAGGTAAAGGGAGGTTGAGTCACCAAAATCAGTAAATCACATAATTCCGCAGATCTGAACAGAAATGAGGTACTGTGAAACCAGAGCCATATTCTTATCTGCCACACAATACTGCCTCTTTAACTTGAAAATTCCTAAGAATGTATTAAAAATATAATTTTATACAATGATGAAGAACTCAGTTCATAAAATAATCTGATCAATAGGAAAACTCTGCTAAACACCCTCACATATTATAGTCTTTTTTTTCTTTTTTCTTTTATTTTAATTTTTATTTATTGGGGTGACAATGGTTACATAGGTTTCAAGTAATACATCATCTTTATATTACATTGTGTGTTCAACACCCAGAGTTAGTTCTTCCATCAACATATATTTGACCCCCTTTAATATCCTGCTTCCCTCTTACCCTATGGTAACCATTAAATCATTGCCTGTGTCTGAGTCTTTGTTTATTTGTTTGTCTTGGTCCTTTGTTGCTCCCATAAGGGACTCATATCCAAAATGTATAAGAACTCATACAACTCAACAATAAAAAGACAAACAATCCAATTAAAAAATGGACAGAGGACCTGAATGAACATTTCTCCAAAGAGGACATATAGATGGACAACAGACATATGAAAAGATGCTCAACATCACTAATCATCAGAGAAATGCAAATATTATAGTCTTTTCAATGTCATGACTTTTATAGTCAACTGTCCATTTTCTATTCTAATAGAAAAGTAATATAGTATAAAAAAACCACATGGGACTTTTCTGTAGGTTTTATTTTGCAACAGAGACAGCCTCTTAATCACAGTTCAGTGGTAATGTTAAAATGCTAGAATTATATCTCAGGTCTGCAGTAAATATAGGAAACAATTATAGCTAGTTAACATCACTGCTAGCATTACTAGTTTAGTTCTATTTCATTGCTGTAAAACTCAGAAATAATCACAAAGATTGATGGCAATATTACTATATGCCTTGGGGCATAGTTGATTTAGGCTGCCTCCTGCAGAACAAGGGCCCCTACAGGGTAGAGGTCTAATTAAAGTTGTTGACTACCTACATCTTACTATCAACAGTGACTAAGTAGCTATAACAAGGGACTTAAGTAGGACCTGCCAATTTTCTAGTTCTGCTTTGATGTTCAGTAAAAAACACATTAATATATATGCCGTTCATTCATAAGTATGTCAGCAGAGCATACAGAAACATCAGAAATATCAATGTACCTTTCAACTTATAAAATGTACCTTTTTTTTTTTGGTTTTTTAAAGATTTTTATTGGGGAATTGGGGGGATGGGAACAGCGGTGGGGAATTGGGAAGGGGAACAGACAAGTTGCTGTCGTTTTGTTCTTCTGTCTAGTTGTGGAGGATGTTGCTTCACTGGCCCAAGTTGGCACCATCATTGCGCTCTTCCCGGGTGAGGCAGATCAGTCGCTGACTTCTGGACGGCCGCTCATTGCGGCTGCTGGCCGCTCACGCTGGCTGCTGGCTACATACCATAGCCCATGGCGACCCACTGCCACAGGGGCTGCAGCCTACGCCGTCGCTGGCGACTCACGGCAGCCCAGCTCCAGGTTGAGCTGTTGTTCAGCATCTTAGCTGTGGAGGGCAGTGTCACTGGCCCTCATATGTGGGATCCGAACCGGGGCCCTCTGGCATCCCAAGCCAGTTCTTAACCATCGCGCCACTCGGCCGGCCCAAAATGTACCTTTTAAGCAGTCACTATGGGAAATATTTTATAGAATTTTTAGAAGAAAATCTTATGTTTCTTTTTATACCCATTGTTCTCAAGGCAAGTTTTATTTTGTTTAGGATGAAAGATAATGAAAAGAACATAAATTATACCACAGTAATAGTAATAACAGTCAACAATTATTGATAGCTTATTCAATGTAGTAAATGTACTAATGGTTAAATGCTTCATGTAGCTTTTCTCTTTAAACTTCTCAAAAATAGAATCAATTGAAGTACTGCCTACTATTATTCTTATTTTACAGATCAGGAACTCAGGCTTAAAGGTTAAGAAACTTGTTCTAGGTCTCACAGATACATAATCTCTATATCATATAATTAGAAAATTTTCTGCAATGCATTTAATTCTACCTCTGTGGAAGTCTCTTAATAGCAGGAAATTTTATAATCATAGATTATATAGTTAGAGTTTTACCATAAGATTCAATATTTTTTAAAGCATCTGCCTCTTATTCACTAAAATTCGATGGTGTGATATACATAAAAAATCATGTGGGCCGGCGAAATGGCTCAGTTGGTTAAGAGTTTGCTCAAGATTGCGAGCTCTGAGCAACAGCAGTTGGATGCTCGGCCCAAGCTGAGCTGCCGCTGAGCTGCCAACAGGCAGCAGAATGGCTCAGCTAAAAAAAGAAAAAAAAAAAGAAAAAAAAAAAAGAAAAAAATCATGTGATACTATTAATTACATCACAATCTTAAAATACATTAATAAACATATCATTCAATCTTTTTGCTTTGTTTTCCTCATCTTAAAAGGGCACTAATAATATTTACCTGATAGTGGTGTTATAAAAATCAAATAAATGTTCAAAAGCATTTTGGATGATTACAAGTTTCTCTCTCTGCAAGGAAAAGTATTAGTATATATCCTCCAAAAAATTCTGTATCAAATGAAAAACAATAGCTCATGGAAATTAGGAAAGTGGCTACCCTCAGCACAGAAAGGGGAAATGTTGAGTTGTGTGGAAAGGAATAAGAGAGGTACTTCTGGAATGTTGGTAAAACTCTGTTTATTGATTCGAGGCTGGTTACATAGGTTCAATGTATAAAAATTAATTGAATTGCACATGTGCTCTTTTCTGATGTGTAATTAAAAAATTAAATTAAAAAACTGAATTGGAATACTATTTGGTGTTAATTAATAGCTATTGCTTGATGAACTGAAAGAAGTAAACAGAACTATGATGTGATTTGGACATGAAAGGAACAGAAATTGTCACAGCAATGGATATTTGAGGACGAGAAAAAGAAAAGAGTGCACAGTGATTCATAGGCTTTGAACTTGAACAACTTACATGAATGGTGGTGACATTTACTAAACTGGGGCAGATTCAGGGAATGGTGATTTGCCAGGGTTGCAGGGTGGGAGAGGCCAGACGGGAATCAAGAGTTCTGTTTGGCAGCCAGCCGAGTGGCATGTTGGTTAAGAGTTGGCTTGGGACGCCAGCTCTGAGCCGCAGGTCTCCAGTTCGGATCCCACATGAGGGCCAGTGACACTGCGCCCTCTACAGCTAAGATGGTGAAGAACAGCTCGACCTGGAGCTGGGCTGCCATGAGTCACTGGCAATGGCGTATGTTGCAGCAGGGCTGCCATTAGCTACCGTGAGTGGCTGCCAGCCAGCGTGAGCAGCCGGCAGCCGGCGTGAGCTGCCGTGAGCCGCCGTCCAATGGCTGGCGAGCAACTGCCTCACCTGGGAAGAGCGCAATGATAATACCAACATGGGTCAGTGAAGCAACTTCCTCCACAACTAGACTGAAGAACAAAAGGACAGCAACTTGTCTGTTCTCCTTCCCCAATTCCCCAACGCTGTTCCCCTCCCTTAACTCCCCAATAAAATCTTTTAAAAAAAGAGTTCTGTTTAGGCGACTTTTAAGCTTGAGATTCCTATCAGCATAGTCTCTTCTCTAATCGATCATTGCTCTAATCTAGTGTCCCCTTGCATTTGCCCAGCACAATAAACTTCAGGGACTGTTCCAGTCTTCAGGGGACAGAGAGCTGGTGGCCTCTGGGGATCAAATATGGTCTTCTGCACTGTTCTCTTTTAATCTATTATTTGTACTGTGATTCTTGATTCCTGCTTAATCATACAATTGTGGTTCTACAGCTCCTTGTTACTGACCTTAGTCTTCCATTTTTCTGAATTTTAACAGTACCCACGAAAAAGAACCGAATAATTCAAAGTCTGAAACTTCTTAAGCCCACAAAGTACAGACAAGGTCTTTCTAGCTTTTTGCTTCCTAAGATCTATAGAGCAATAAAAAAGACCTACAGATCAGTCAGAAATCTTATGAGTTATATCTTATGAGTTATATCAAACTCTTATGAGTTATATCAAAAACAATGACCATGATAAAAAGAACTCCCAGAAAACAAAAGCATGGCAGTCAGGATATAAACCACAAAATAAAACGCAAATTTTATGAAAGGAAGTTAAATCACTTTTGAAGAAACCATATTGTTAATAAGATCTCAAAAAATTTTTCATTAACACCAGATATAAAGATTTTCAGCATTAGGACTTACCATCAAAGAGACGATCAATAATGTTGTACCCAGCCCGAAGATCTGATAAAGAAAACTCATAAAATTTGGTCCATCCCTATCAAAACAAATTTTAAGAATATTACAGAACAATAAGCAGTGTTCAAAGATATATATGTATGCATCATTGCCCTTACAGTCTTGAATGCAATATTCAACACATGGTACAAAAAGACAATACTAATCAATATAATCTTTTTTATTAAAAAGAGAATTTTTAATAAAAATAAACAATAAATCTAAAGTAATAGTAATTTTGAAAAAGAGATTTATTTACCTACAGCATCCAAAGGATATTACAATATCATAAAAGATTTTATCATTGAAGTATGTGGCAATATAGTCAGAGAAAGAACAAATTGGCATAGTAAATTTTGAGTCTATGTACTGTATACACATTGAGATAGTTCTAACTCTGAGTGATGCACATACAATGCAATATACAGATAATGTATTATAAAATTGTACATCTGGAACCTATATAATTTTACTAACCAATGTCATCCCAATAAATGTAATAAAAAAGAATTGTGGATTTTGCCCATAAACATGAAAGCATAAATATTACATAAAAATTTTTAAACGCTCAAAGGCATACAGCATTAATTTTTGTATGTTTGACGCACAAAGCATTCATATTGGAACTAAATAAAATATAAATCTACAGCTAATAGCTACAATACTTGTATAGAAAGAGCATTCATAGAGATCTATATT
Source organism: Hipposideros armiger (assembly GCF_001890085.2). Taxonomy (NCBI): domain Eukaryota; kingdom Metazoa; phylum Chordata; class Mammalia; order Chiroptera; family Hipposideridae; genus Hipposideros; species Hipposideros armiger. Next base: position 1,382,814 of record NW_017731796.1, read on the forward strand.
CTGTAGAGAATATATGAAACAATTAAAAATAATTTTTATGGAGCTTCCATTAACTGTAAGTAATTAGTTTTATACAATAAAAATATTTTTAAATACATATTACATGTCAGCCTCTGGGAATAAAAGAATGTACCAAAACTTAAATAATCTCTGCCCTCATGTAGCTTTCAGTCAAATGTGGGGTAAGAGAAGAGTGAGATGAATACAGGCAATCACTCAAATATATGTACAACTACAAATTGTAGTATGTAAGACAGGAAGAAACATACTTAGTGTACATAAGAAAGAGACATACTTAGTAAATATAAGAAAGAGATCTGACATAACCTAATCTAAAAGGTAATGTAAAGTCACTGTGGTGCAGACGGGGGGCAGAATACATAGAAAGACAAAAGTAGATAGATAGAATAAAAAAATTCAAGAATTTTTGTACTAAACTGTAATGGAGGGTGACAATACAAAAAAAAGGTGTTAAGAATGACTTCTAAGCTTATGGATAATTCAAATGGATGTATGTCACTCACTGATCAGTGGAACATTGAAAGAATACAAGGTTTGGAATACAAGCATGAGATCACTGAACGAAAGCGTTCAACAAAAATTTGTTGAGTTCCTGCTATCTACCAAACATTGCTTTGGTCAATGAGAATACAGAAATGAATAAAGGACAAAAATCTGTGCTCCTGAGAAGCTTATATTTTAGTATTTGGATCCAGAATATGTGGGATTTTCAGTCATCCACTGGACAGGTCAAATAAATAGTTGGATATATAAGCTTAGACCTTAGAGAATTAGTCTGAGTTGGATATATAAATTTGGGGATCACTAGCATTTGGATAATTATTTTTAAAATAATAGTATATATATTATAAAAACAAGAGATTTTTATAGTATCACTATGTTATACTATATGTAAGAGTTAAAGATCTGTAAGGGAGATGTAAGGGATATGATATAACCCATCAATAAAGTTCCTTGTAATACTTTAATAAATTTTCTACCAATGCAAATCAAAGTCTTATTAATAACATTTCTTACATCACTCTATTAGACATTATTTGAAAAATGTTAATAAATTTTAAATAACTTAAAGATTAATCAACATTTATAAAACTCTCAAATTAGAAGACTGTTGCTATCAATATTACTTAATATAGCAATTTCCAACTGAAATACTAATTCTAACATTATAAGAACTGTATTCTGTATACCACAGTTACTGATATACTGTTGGAAAATTAAAGATTTTTAAAAATTATGATACAAAAATTTTGAAAGGTAATTTTGTTATTTGTGTCACATTTTCGGATCTGAATAATGTTGTAAATTGTGGAGAGGTTCTCTATACAGCCAGTCAAATCCTATTTAGAGTCAGCCAAGTGTCTCACTTGGTTAAGAGTGCAAGCTCTGAGCAACAGCATCGCCAGTTCAATTCCCACATGGGCCAGTGAGCTGCACCTGAGCTGAGCTGCAGTAGAGCTGGTGAGAGCTCGTGCTCTTAGCATCAAAGTTGCCAGTTCGACACCCGTATGGGATGGTGGGCTGCACGCCCCTACAGCTAAGATTGAATACGGCACCTTTGAGCTAAGCAGCCATGGTGGCCTGATGGCTCAGTGTGCAACAATGTTGCCAGTTCAACTACCTCATGGGATGGTGGACTACACCCTCCCCATCCCTGCAACTAGATTGCAAGTGGCGACTGGATTTGGAGCTGACCTTGCGCCTTCCATAACTAAAACTGAAGGACAACAACTTGACTTGGAGCTGATGGGTCCTGGAAACACACAATGTTCCCCTTCCCCAATTTCCCAATTAAAAAAAAAAATCCTATTTTAGCTCAGTTGGAAACCAAGGCACTATGTTAAGTGCTCTTATATACATGAATGAGATAAATACTGTTATCAAATGCTCATAATCTAGTAAGAACAACAAGATGTCAAAGAATAACAAATATGAAACAAAACTGATATTCAAGTATAATATTAGAAGTATAGTATACATGTGTAAAATAGAAGAAGTTAATTCTGCAACCACATATAGCACTACAATGAAAAACAGCAAAAAATAATTTTTCACTAACATGAGAAATAAAAACTGAGTTGAATTAGTAGTGGATTTTTAGTTCTGAAAGTTAGCACTTAAGAAAAAAAAAAAAGCAAAACCAAATGAGGAAAAGAGGTAAAAATAGAGAGTTTGTAGAAATATAATACATATCCCTATGACATGGTCTCCTTAGCAATTAATGGTATTCTCTATTTTGTCTGCTTGTTCCTCCAATTTTATGATATTCATGAGAGAAAACTTAAGAGTGCTAAAAAAAGTGACATTTTCAAATATTTTTATATGTGTGAATATGAATTGCTGTATTCTCTGTGGAGAGCATTTTGGTAATATTTATGAATTTTTAAATACGCATGTCTTTTGATCCAAACATTCCACATTTAGGAATTGGCCAAGATGAATATGCGCTAAATGAGGCAAGGATAGGCAAGCGTTTTGAAATAGCAAAAATTGAAAAGAATATGCATGCCCACCTAATAATACAAAACTGCTTAAAAATATGTTTATCGATATAATGAACACAAATAATATTTTTAAATTAGATAGTAAATGGGTACTAATATTTAACAATCTCTAAAATGCACTGGTTACTGAAGCAAGGTACAGAACTGCATTTGTAATGTGCTGCCATCTGAGTTAAAGAACATAACGTGTGTATATAAAATACATGAAATAAATTTGTATACTTATATCTCTGAAGGATACCCAATAAATGGTGAATAGTTGATGCACTGGGAATAAATACAAGTGGGCAGGGGGATAGAAGGGAGGAGACTAAATTTTAATTGTAAGCCTTTTACAACTTTTTAATTTGTACTATTTATATATCATTTAATAAAAAATAAAATCTAATTTCAATTTAAAATTATAATTTTTTTCCTCAATAAAGGTGAGTCACTATCACTATTCATGTATTCATCAGGATTAATTGATCCGTTGGTCTAAGGACAGATATCAGAAAATTAGGAGCAAAGGCTTTACAGGAAGGTGGGCCGGGACATTTCCAAGTCTATAGCCTTTTAGGTGTGAGTCCTTCAGCAAGTTAATTGCCATTGAGATCCACTGTCTTATTTTGTAAAATAAGAATAATAGGCATACCCTCCCCACAAATGTAGTATGTAAACTATATGAAACAACACATTGCTGTTATTGTTTACTATTTCATGAGTTTGATAAATATTTATTGGCAGGCTATGTGCCAGGCAGGCACTTCTAAACATACACTGTTTCATTCAATCCTCACAACATAGGTAAGCATGATTATTATTCCCATTATGCAGCTGAGGAAAGTCTGAATTTGAATACATATTTTGATATGTAACTGGAATAGAGAGAGGCTAAAAGGGAGGCAAGTGGACAGGGCAGTGTGAGGAGAGATTATCCCAACAGAAGTAGACAACATTGAAAAAAGAGGACGGGAAAAATTTAGAGATGAAAGAATAATGCAGTTGACAGCTAAGATAGGCATTTAGCAAGAAGAACAGAGCGCAGGTACTAGGGCTGCCATGGCAATGGAAGCATGTGGTCTGTTGCTTGGGTAACAATAACAGCTGGGCCTATGGTGAAAAATACCTTGATGAAGTCAAAGATCATAAAAAAGTCCTGTATGACGAGGTATAGAGAACAAGGTATACTGAGGTATGACTTATCTAGGATGAAGAGATAGCAAACCTTTCCTTCTGGACTACGGTATGAAATTTGCATATTTTCTCCCAAATACAATAGAAAGCCATTTCATGGGTTTTAAGGAGAGCAATGACATAATCAAATTTCTATATTAGAAAAATAATTCTGGCTGATAAATAGAAAAAGCCAGAAGAATGGGAAGGCTATCTCCAATAGTACAGGTGAGAGGTGATGAGGCTTAGAAAAAATGGTGAAGAAAAAGGTACACATCTGAATTATGTTTTGTTTTTTGTTTGTTTTTTTATTTTTATTTTTTATTTATTTATTTTTTTTAAAAGATTTTTATTGGAGAATTGGGGGGATGGGAACAGCGCTGGGGAATTGGGGGAAGGGGAACAGACAAGTTGCTGTTGTTTTGTTCTTCAATCTAGTTGTGGAGGATGTT
>NW_017731796.1:1387475-1405264 GCF_001890085.2 Hipposideros armiger
CTGGACGGCCACTCACTGCGGCTGCTGGCCGCTCACGCTGGCTGCTGGCTACACATGGTAGGTAGCCCATGGCAACCCACTGCAACAGGGGCTGCAGCCTACGCCGTCGCCGGTGACTCCCGTAAGTCCAGCTCCAGGTTGAGCTGTTCAGCATCTTAGCTGCAGAGGGCAGTGTCACTGACCCTCATATGTGGGATCCGAACCATGGCCCTCTGGTGTCCCAAGCCAGCTCTTAACCAGCGCGCCACTCGGCTGGCCCTGAATTATGTTTTGGAAGCAGAATCAATACGACTTGATAATGAATTGGGAAGGAGACTAAGGGAAAAAAAAAATCAAGTACAACTCCTAAGTTTCTAGTTTGGGGAAGTAAATGGATATCAATACCTTTCACTGAGAAGGATATATAAAGAAAAAACAGGTATGGGGAACTTTGAGAGGCCTGTGAGATCTAGAACCATAAAAATGATGCCTAACAACCACTGAGGGCTTATGATGGTTCACACATTGTTCTAAACACTTTCAGAGATGTGAACTAGGTAACTATATATAGTCCAGAAGATTAACAGAAAAGATTGAATTAGAGATATAAATTTATGAATCATGAGCCAAATTATGAAGTAATCCTAGCCATTTCTATTAATTGTAAAAATATTCTAACATAAAAAATACGTACGACTTAGAATATATCCGAGACTGATCTTACATACCTGTGGAATATAATTTCTTCTCTCTTGACATGCAGCATGAAACCATGCAAAACTGAAGAGAGCATGAGCTCGATGTATATTATCTTTTTTGCTAATTTGCTCAGGAGTCCAAGATTCATAAGTACGCATTAAATTCTTCTTCAAACCTGGAGGTGACTAAAGAACAAAAATAAACAGACATCATATTGTTTAAAATCTTAAAAATAAAATGAATCAGAATCAGTATTTAACAAATTTAAGAACATATTTTAATCAAGAAAAATTTACACCATTACCAAGTTGACTTCAATTTTATTATGATGTTACTTCAAAATGTACAAATATAAAACTAGTTTCCAACTCCTTATACCTAACAGTTTATCTCAATTATAAATCCAAAATATTTTTCGAAAAATCTGTAAACCAACAACATTCAAAATAACCAAATAAGTTTATACGATCATTTTACTGACAACGTTTCTATGGTTTCTAACATAAAAAGAATAATTCAAGTTCAGTAGTTTAAGAATGTCTGCTACAATTAAGACTGAACTCAGCACCTTGAGCTGAGCTGCCGCCCAGATGGCTCAGTGGATAGAGCATGCGCTCTCAACAACAAGGCTGCTGATTCGCCTCCCACATGGGATGGTGGCTAAGCCCACCTGCAACTAATGGAACACAGCACCCTGAGATGAGCGGCGCTACTGGACTTGCAGTTGAGCTTGTGGCGCCCTCCACAACTAATATTGAAGGACAACAACTTGGCTGTTCCCCTTCCCCAACACTGTTCCCCTCCCCTAATTCCCCAATTAAAAAAAAAAAATCTTAAAAAAATAAAAAGAATGTCTGCTACAAATAGTTATTCCTTTTATAATACTTTTCATTCTTTTTCTTAAGTAAAAACTTTTTTGGTTGAAAGTAAAAGAAAAAATATTATTCATTTACTAAGTACATATCCAAATTTATACTTTTAAAATGAAAATGTTGTGTTTTGAAACATTTACAAAAAATTATCACAGAATAGTCCAAATTTTGAGCACCATTCAATAAAACATGACACTAATAGGAAACTGAACAACCACATAAAAGTATTTTAAAAGACCCTATATTAACAATTATGCTAAATGAATAAATCATATATAATTACAGACAAAATCATACACAAATACAGACTATTTGAAAAACAATAAAATGAAAGCAATAATATGTCAAATTATGAAATAAGGCCAAAGGTATACTCTTTTCAGAGACTAAAAATAATTTCAATATTAAGTCAAGTAAATATAAACCAATAAAGCATTCAACATAAGAAATTAGAAAGAGCAAAAGCAAATACAAATTTAAGGAAAACATTAAGAAGAAAAAAGAAATAAAGAAACAGAAAATTCAGTGAAAAGACTAAAGAAAAACGTAAATAAGTATGACGCCAGTTATTTTAAAATTTGAAAGGAGAATTTCAATGCATTTTTATAAATATCATCTTATGCTATTATTTATGTATATAATACCTCATCTAAATGTATAGGGGAAATTCTGCATAATAGACGGTTGTTTACAGAGCTTTAGAAGGCATATAGAGGTTACTGCACTTACACAAATAGTGATTCGAGTTCTATCTTCTTACCTCATATGTTATCTTCAGACTTGACTGTAATAAAATAGGAGTAAAGTTGGGATGAACTTCTGCAGTGAGCCAAAGACGAAAGGTATCTTTAGGTTGAAGAGTATTCAATTCCTTGTTGATAAAAACAACAATAAAAATCAACTTAAACACTGACGCAAATTTCTGTTTTATAAATATATTATTACGAAGTAAATTTTCTTACGATATATTTCTTAAGCTTCTGATTATATGTCCTTTAAATATTCATCTTCTCTTCCTAGCTTAGTATACCAAATAAGAACTTGGACCATCAGGGCTGAACTCCAAATTCTGCCACTTATTTCTATGTGACCTTGGATTCTATGACTTACACCATTGCTACGCAAGGATGTAATAATAGTACCTATCTCATAGTATTGTGTAAACCACTTAAAACGGTGGCTGATACATAGTAAGTACAAAAGAAGTGTTAGCTGTAATTGCTATGACTAAACTACCAGTCATCTTCAGGCCTTCTGGTTCTTATAGTTTCAGCAGTTTGTGTTTCCACAAGAGTTATAAAGTGTTATCAATTCCTTTATTGACAATTTTCAATGTATTCTATTGCCTGTGATGTAAATTGAAAGCTTCGCCATACCAATTCATCTGCCCATGTTGTATGCGTTAGTCACTTACTCAAATTTTTATGCCTCTGTGTCTATAATCATCACATTCTTCTGTCTGCTACTCTCTTTAGAACCTGACAAATTCTAACTCATTTGTTAAAATGTAGTATCTTAGGGGAATATCTTCTCCAATTCTTCACTACCACAATCCCGAGCGGAATTCATTGCTGATGATATTTTGTAAATTATCTTCTAATTAGTAGTGTTAATCATACTACATATTCATTATTAATGTGGTCTGTCTCTTATGAACTAAGTTCCTAGTGAACAGGTACAAATTTTGTATGTAACCAGAACCTAGGAGTCTTTCAAGCTTTTTTCTGTACTAGGCAAGGGTCTGTAGAATGCACGAATATTAATAAGAAATATTGATAACTCTAAAAAGTATTGATAGCTCTAAAAGAGAAGTCTAAAAATTATTTTCATAATTATAATTTATGTCTGATACTAACATTCATTATAAATATGTGAAATATAGAGTTAAGATAATGAAAAAACGGCAAAAAATTGACCATAGAAACATCATCCTTGCTTAAAATTGTAAGTTATAAAATGTATCTATACCTAATAATAATTTTTAAATGTAAAATTTTTAAATGTAAAGTTTTATAATGTCAAAATGTAAAGTTTTGCCTCTGGTTAGCATGTTTTAAAAAAAAATAAGGTAAAAGAAACAATACATATGTGATATACTTGGATTTAAAACAAATTTGTAAATTTATATCCAAATAATTCATCCAAACTTTCCAAAAGAAAAGTAAAACTTTAAAATTTTTTTAAACTTTTATAATATAATTTACCCTATATACTTCAAAAGTTCTAATTAACATTTGCTTCCAAAGTAATAACTGTAATTATATTTTACATAGATTAATAGCTATCAATATGCTGTTTGGAACAAAAAGCAGGATTTAAGTATTCACAACTCTTCATTATATGCTTAAAACACATGGCTCATCAGACATGAGTTTTATATTTTCACACGTTAGTGATTTTTGCTGAAGACTGTAATAATAATGAATATTTGAATATTCACATATACTTCAGCTCCAAAATCTATATCTTCTTTTGATTATAAGAATCATCATGGTCCATCAATTAATTCACTCAGTCATTAACTCATTCATCAAAGATTTATTGATTAACTATTTTGTATAAGGTGCTATAGCTGCCAACTTATTAGGACTGCACAAATTTTCAACACATCACAACTAGGTTAGGGCCTCCCTCAATCCACTCTATTCTGTTTGGTTCTATTCTGAATAATACTTCTGTGAGATTAAATGAATTAATTATTAATTCCCCTGCTAAGGACTTCCTTTGACTCTCCATGTCCTAGGACAAAACTTCCAAGCTCTTCTGCGTGGTTCTCATAACCTAGCCCTTTCCTACACATTTAACTCCATTGCCCCACACTGTCCTGCCTAGCCCTTCCAGTATATTCAAGGCCCTTCCAGTATCTTCATTCCTTGTATTAGGCATGAACGTCTCCACCACTATGTCTCTACTTGTGCTGTTGAAATTAACCATGATAGCCCCCCTCTGCACTTGGCTAATCACATAGTGCTTCAAAGGAACATCTTGTCTTCAGAGTCATTTCTAAGTACCCAAGACCCTAGATCTTTCTTAAATAAATACTAGCCTTAAATCTAGGTTTGCATTTAAAATCTACCCAGCAATTGGTTCTATCTTAAGGTTAAAGGAAATGGTTGCTTCTGTTTACATCCTAGTTTCCTTAGCACCTAGAAGTTCTACAGTTCCTTCTCACTCCTCTACATCTTTTCTCCCCAGACAGGTACAACAGAACAAGAGAATAAAGAGCAAGTAATGTTATAAATAGATCTTCAACAATCCTTGAAAGCTTTTCACTATTTTTCTTCTGAACAAAATTCTCTAAGATTTTAATTTCTTGGCTTTCCTTACATGCTTTAAAAAAAGAGATTTTTATAGACTCCCTATTAAAAGATCCATCTTGGTTTGTACAAATGTACATATTTAAGAAGAAAATAACAGATTTTAAATGATTTCTCATCAAATACTATTTTTTTTAAATCATAAATAATGCATGACATATTTTAATACTGATGTTCCTTGTAGATTGCTGAATTGAGTATATTAGATATTATCTGCACCATTATTTATCTGAATTTACCTTTTCCAGAACCGGCAGCCAAGATACCACAAGATGTAAGTTCTTCAAACAGAGCCAGTCTCCATTGTGAGCACATTCTTTTAGCATTTGAATTGCTAAATCAGCTTGACCTTGACCCATGGCAACCTGAAAAAATAACAAAACACAAAACTAAAACAACAAATCTGATAACAATTTGTAACATATAATCAGAGTTTTCAATGTTTCATAAGAAACATCAGACTCTATATTTTCTACTTATTAAAAATGTTACCATTATAGGTTTACAAGTTATAGGACAGTATAAAGAATTATTGAATAGTCTTTTGCTCCTCATCTCACTATTTCCTGTAATTCTTACATTCTGAAACATAGATTTTTTAAAAAATGTTTTTTATAATTACAGTCTTGAATACTTTAAAATTTACTTCTAATTTCTCCAATATTGCACATATTTGGCTCCCAAGACACTTTATTGATAATTGAATACTGTCTTAATGAATATATTAATTAACATACTATAACTAGGATTGAATGAAATTCCCTAGAGATAGACTGTGAAAAACCTGAAATGAGCCTTCTGCTATTTTGCTATCTTCTATTTATAATCCTTATAACATTCTTACTTTTCATTTTTTGTTGCTGTGAAGTATTTGCTGTTTTAATCATTATTAATTATTCTCCTAATGAAAAAGGTTTATTTATTCAGTTGTCCAAACAGGGTAAATTAATTTTCAAACTTGCATACAAACTGAATTGAAAATAAAAAAGAGGTAACCTCAGGGAAAAATGGCAGTATATTAGATAAATTTTTCTGGAAAAAATTATGTATTTCTTTCATTTCGGTTTTTGCAGGTAAATATTGCTGTTATTTACTGCAAACACATCCAAATAAAATTGTTTAATTTATTCTTAAAATGTAAGCAAATACATTAGTTTCCTATTACTGCTATAACAAGTTGCCACAATTTAGAGTCTTAAAACTAGACAAATTTATTATCTTACCAGACTTCTGTAGGTTAGAAGTCCCACTGGTCTAAAATTAAGGTATTTAGTTTGAATATAAAGGTAGTACTCAAGGGCTATTTTCTTCCTGGAGGCTCTAGGAAAGAATCCATCCCTTGTCTTTTCCAGCTTCTACAAGCCACCTGGATTTCTTTGCTCATGGCCTCTTCCTTCATCTTCAAAGCCAGCAGCATAACATCTTCTCATTTTTCTGACCTCTGCTTCTGTCATCACGTCTCCTTCCTGCTCTCAGCCTCTTCTGCCTCCCTCTTATAAGGACCCTTGTGATTATATTGGGCCCACCTGATAGTCCAGGACAAGTTCTCCAAGATTAACTTAATTACATTTGCAAAATCCCTATTACCATGTGAGGTAACAAATTCACAGGCTCTGAGGATCAGCAAGTGGACACTTTAGGGGACATTATTTGGCTTACTACAACAACAACAACAAAATGTCTGTTTCACTAACAGATTCAAGTACGGTAGGAAGAGTAGCAGCTTTAGCGAAAGCAGCAGGATGAAATGTACTGACCTGGTGATAACAGTCTCCACTTCTTTCAGCATTAGCAAGTTCTTGAAGTTCCTGAGAAGGATCAGCACCCGGGGAAATAATTATCAAGATGGGTTCAATTTCTAGCGTCTCTTTGTACAAACGTTTGAGATTTAGAGGAAGTGGGGACAACTCTTTCAATCCTAAAAGATACATTGAAGAAATTAAAAAGATAAAGCAACATGAATCAGAAAAAAGTCTATTAAAACTAATGACATGATATATAATAGAGAATAAGTAACTGAATGATAATCCCATACATATTCAAGTTTTCATACTCTAAAATCATTCACATAGTAGTAATAACTAATATTTGTTGAATGCTTAAGATGTCAGACATTTTTGTAAATACTTTGTATCTATGATAGCATCTAATTATTACAATGCTATGAGTTAGGTACCCTGATTACACGTTTAACAGATGAAGAAACACACAATCAGGATGGTGGTCATAATATACAATTTTCTATCTACAGGAAAGGACTGACCCAACCATCCATCTATATAGCTTCCTGTATATAACAGAGCGTTGACTCTGTGCCATGTGTATATAGGGAATCAGATTTCCACATGATCTTGTAAACAATTTCACTGTTATTATATAGGATAAAGTTATTCCTTATGTCCATGCATTAAGAGAAGTAAAAGTGGTAACAGAATGCTTAGTTTGGAGACAGAAAAATATAGCTCTCAGTATATGTTTATTAGCTGAGTGACCCTATGCAAATCTCTAAAATGCACTGTGTCCTGGTTTCCTAAATTATAAAACAGGGATAAAACAAACCATAGGTCATTTGGGGACAAAATGGAATATAATAACAAAAATAGATTCCACTTATTTATCATCTATTCTATGCTAAGCATTATACCAGGTAGTTTATTTTATGTATAAGGAAACTTACACTCAAAGAAATCAAATGTCTTAGCCTACACTCAAAGAAATCAAAAGTCTTGTAAAAGGCACCCAGCTACTAACTGCTACAATAACTGTATTCAACACAATTCATCTGTGCTTTTTTCCCATTCTGAAGCTCTTTACAATCTAGAAAAGTCCTATACAGACAAGAAATAATAATTTTGAGATTATATTTAAATCTCTTCTACTAAATTTGAATTTCTCCATTATTAATGTATTTAGTAAATGCCTAACTAAAGAAAACTCACTTCAGTTGTTTGAATTAAGGTAAAAAGAGTATGATACAAGAGTTAAAAAAGGGAGGATTAGTGAAATGTAACAGAATGACTACAGAGACAAGAAAGGTTTTCCTATGTCCTCAAAAATAGAAACGAATAGACAATACTGCACCTCAGAAATTCTAAAATAGCAGGAAAAAGACATTCTTAAGAACTTCTGTAGCAAACACTTTAAAATATGAATTCAATGCCATAAAAATGGGCCAAAAAGGCATTTCGAGGTGACCATCCTAAAAAGACAAATTTCATATCTGAACCACTCCCTTCTATACTTCACAGCAGCAGCCCATAAGAATAAATAAGAATTTTCAAGGGCAGAAATATTCCTAATACCAGGTGAAACTTACCCCAACAGCCACTTAAAGTTGATGAATTGCTTCCAGGCATAACATACGAATTTTATTGTTAACTAAATTTAAATTGCTAACAATCATCCTATTTTAAGACCTAATGGAAAAGAATTCTTATACACTTGTGACAATGTAATAAGAAATATTTTCATTCATTCAAACATTCATTTATTTATGCATAAACTCAATAAACATTTCAGGCCAATTAAATTCACTGTTTGATAAAATGTATCAGAAGTCTTAAAAATGTACATGACCTTTGATGTTGTAATTTAAATTATAACTAATTTAAAAAATAACAGGATATGAATGTAGTACCATGTACAAATTCTTTCAATATAGCTGTTGATATTAGTTAAAAACCAGGGGAAAGACATTAAAGAGTCTGAATGAGTAATTTCTGATAGCATTTTAATGGAATTGAAGTTACAAAAATGATGATTTACTGAAAAGTAGACTACTCAATAGAATAGACAAAATGATTCCATATTGTAATGTATACACATCTATGTGTTTAAAAAGAATAGAAACGTATATGTAAAAATGTTAATAATGATTATCTCAGAATAATGGCATAACAGGTGTCTATCTTTTTATTTCTCTGTATCTTCTCATGGACTTCTAATTAGCTATATCATGTGATAAAAATATATCAAAAACATATAAAGATATTTTCATATAAAATGATTACTGACTAAAACATGTGTTTTACTTGGAAAATATATGCCAATATAGAAATTGTCTTTAAAATTTTTTAATGAAAATTGCCATATCATTTCTTAATTTAACAAATGTAAAATGTAAACTCCATGAGGGCAGGATTCATATCTGTTTTGTCCACCGTTTTGTATCCAGAGTCTAGCATATGTTCAATTATTACTTCTACAGTCAAAATTCCACAGAAGATAAATATATGTTCATTAACTCATTTCACACAACATTTCAAAGTACTGGAACATTTTTGACTAGACAAAAAATCATGAAAAATATCATAGCATTTAAGATAACATAGGTGAAGCATTCATGTTAAGTGGAATTCTATGTTAGCCATTCTGCCTACAAAGCTCCAATAAAATGTCCATTGCATTTTAAGAGTACTGAGTCTATATACATTCATTGGTTTTATTAATCCAAATAATTTTGACTCATAATACCATTAGAACTGTCAGTGTCATCATTCAAAATTATTCAGTAAAATTAAAGAGCCCAAAATGTTCATTGCATTGTGAATTATCATAGTGTTGAACTACTTATAAATCACTGGGATATTGTATTTTGACCATGCATCTGTAAAATAGATCATTTCTTTCAAAAGAACTAACAGTAAGTTAAGTAATTTAGGAGAAATGTCTATTCAAGTCCTCTACCCATTTTTTAATTGGATTGTTTGGTTTTTTGTTGTTGAGTTGTATGAGTTCCTTATATATTTTAGATATTAAACCCTTATCAGAGGTGCTGTTTGCAAAAAGTTTAGTGGTTATCAGAGGGTAAGGGGGCAAAGGGTTGGTAGATGGGAGTAAACAGAGTCAAATATATGGTGATGGAAGGAGAACTGACTCTGGGTGGTGAACACACAATGTGATGTATAGATGATGTATTACAGAATTGTACACCTGAAATCCATGTAATTTTACTAATCATTGTCACCCCAATACATTTTTTTAAAAAGTAAATAAATAAATAAATAAATAACTTAAACCTTTATTGTATTTTACTTTACTCAGATAAAATACTAAGATAATAAAAAAGAAATAATTTGAAGTTTAAAAAGGAACAAATATAACTCCAGCACTTTTCAGGTATGTAAGCAAGTAAAAGAAAGTAGAACATTAATATCAAACTCTTACAGGTGGTAGGTATAATAAATTCATTTTTCCTCATTAATCTCATCCTCCCTAACAAAGAGACTGATAAGCATTAGGTATACAAAATTATTCTTCCTTTATTGGAGAGAAAAGACTACTCTAAAAAATGTACCACAAACATCAATAAAAAGGACAATTAATAGCTACTATCTAACTGAATATACATTAACCAATTAAAACACTTTTTTAAAATGAAATAATACTCAAGTCTGGTAACAATAAAGTCAAACATTTTGTGATAGGCAGAATTCTAAGGCTAACCCTTTCAGGATTTCTATCCTTTGGTTATTCAATCAAACACTAACCTAGGCACTGCTGTGAAGAGACAGTGCTGATGTAACTAAGGTTACGGACCTGAAAATAAGGTGATCCTGAATTATCCAAGTGGACCAATTTAATCATGTAAATCTTCGAAAGCAGAAAATTTTCTCCAGCTAAAATCAAAGAGATGCAGCACAAGGGTGAAGCAGGAAAGATGAGGCCGAGGGAGAGATGAGAGAGATATGAAGCATGAGAAGGAACCAATCTGCCATTGGTGGCTTTAAAGGTGGTGGGAGGGGAAGACAAACCAAAGCATGTGAGCTGCCTCTACAAGCTGAGAAGGACTCCAAATGACAGAAATGGAAATGGGGACCTCGGTCCTATAACTGCATGGTTTGCTGAAGTCTGTGAGGAACCTGAAAGAGTTTGGAAATGGATTCTTCCCAGAGCCTCCCAATAAGAGCCCAGATGGCCCACACCTGGAGTTAGCCTTGTGTGACTTGGAGCAGAGCAACCAGATGAGCCCGCCAGACTTCTCTACAGAACTGTGAGATAATAAATGGATGTTGTTTTAAGCTGCTAATTGTGCCAATTTGTTACAGAAGCAATAGAAAATGAATACACATTTACTTATGTCCTTCCTTTCCTCTTAGACACAGACTTCATAAGACAGAGGAAGCTATGGAAACAAGGTGCACTGGATGGGTTGCTAGCAAGAATAAGGAAAGCAGGGGATTGTAAACTAGGAAAATTGCAAGGCTCAAAAGGGCTTTTTGGTGGAAAACTTTTAAGAAGTTACTGGTTCCAGTAGCTATTGCAGCACCTTCCAAGAACATGTCTTGGGAGTACCTCCATACACAAAGCATAATAGCTTGCTCAGAATAGTTAATAAAAAGAGTCAAAATTAAGTCAGAATTACAGAAGTCAGAATATTTGCATCTTGTAATTTCCATTTTTAAGAAGTAATGTATTGGGTTGTCGGAAAAGTCATGACTTATTTTTGCATCGAAAAACAGAAAAAAAAAAGCGTTATGACTTTTCCAACAACCCAACAGTAGATTTTGCTAGTAATAAGGTTTGGTTTGTAGGGGTATATTAAAGTGGCATGCCTAGAGGTTTTGAGGATTGCTCTGTTAACTTAAATCTTTAAATCGAAACTTTCATAACCACATCTTTTTAAGTAACTATTTTAAAGTTTATATATTATAATATAAAAAGGACTACAAAAACCTAATAAAAATCTTTCCATATGAATGATGCTCAAGAAATTACATTTGAAGTCAAATCTCTAAAATTTGATTAAAGAGATAAGTGCTTATAATTCTCAATTTGAGTTTTAAAACTTATTCATACAATAAAAACTCCAATTTTATATAAAACCACTTGACCAAATAAAGTCATCTAGCCATACACCAGTCCAGTATATATATAATTTTTGCTGCTTAGGTAGAGTATGGTTCTAAAAATATATTAAACTTTCAAAGCAACTGAATATGTGAATATCATGAGGTTTTACTTAATGCTGTTAAATCTTAAATGTCATGTAATCCGGCAATGAAACAGTACCATAACAGAAGTATTCCAAAGAGTTGGTAGAGGGTCAAACTACAAAGTCAATAAAACAGGTCATGTGCAATGTGACACAAGACCATTTTTAAAGACTAAATGGGTGAGAAAAGAATAGACTCTTTAAAAACTCTCTGAAAATTGCCTTTTTCTACTTAAATTTGCATCCAGTTACATAAACAGACAGTAGATATATAGGTAAGCCAGAAATATTGGGTTGTCAGAAAAGTCACGACACATTTTTGCAATGAAAAACATAGACAAAAATACGTCGTGACTTTTCCAACAACCCAATACATCAGATAGTGTTGCTATGCAGAGAATTAAAACAGGTTGATGTGCTGGGACTGATTAGATGGCCAAGAAAGATCTCCTTGAAAATGCAGTGTTTTAAGTTAACATCTGAATGATACAGAGGAGCCATCTATGAGAGAGAGAGAGAGAGAGAGAGAGAGAGAGAGAGAGGCAGGGAGGGAGAGAGAGAGGGAGGGAGAGAAACACAGAACGAACAGATAACGCAAAGGTCTTGGGCTGTTTTGCCCGCTGACACATAAGAGCTGGCAAGAAGAGGTCTGAGACGTAAGCAGAGCCCAGGCTGCGTGGGACCTTATAAGCTGATATAAGGAAAATGGATTTTATTCTAAGTGCTTTGAGAAGATTTTGGAGATTTTATGCAAAAAAACCAGGAATGATTTGGTTTAAGTTTTTAAAAGATTACATGGCTTTCTGGAGAGAAGAGATCAGAGAGGAAACAAGAAACAAAGTAGGGAGACCAATTAGGAAGGTAGCCGTTGATTTATCAAACATTTATAGTGCCTCTATGTTCCAGAAGCTGTTTAAGGCACTGGGGCACAACTGGGAACAAAATAAAATTTGTTCTCTCATTTAGCTTATATTCTAGTTGGGAGACAAACAATTAATAAATTAATAATAATGTCAGATGGTGATAATTGTTAAGGGGAAAATAAACAAAGTAAAGGAGGATATAGAGAGCTGAGGGAAGAATATGTTATTTTTATACAGTGTGTTCAGGGAAATCTTCACTGAAAAGATGTCATTTGAGCGGAGAAGTGATACAGATAACTGAGGGTAGAGCTCTCTTGGAAGAAGGAATAGCAAAGACTAAGGTTTTGGGATTGTAGAAACACACTTGAAGCACTAGAAGAACAGGAAAAAGACTATTATAGTTGGGAAAGATGGATCAGAGTGAGAGTGGTAGATTGTATCTGAGGGGGAGTAAAGGACCAGAAGTGGTAAGAGTGTAAAACATTGTAAGGATTTAGAAAGATAAGATGCCATCAGGAGAGTTTGAACAGAGGAGTGATATGACGTAACATGTTGGAAAAGGCACTCTGGCTACTGTGTTAAGAATAAACTGGAATGGGAGGTGGGAGAAGAAGTCTAAATGGTAGTAATCTTGCTCATATGATAGTGGCTTGAAAAAAGTGGTAGATGGCAGTGAAGGTGTGAGAAGTGATGGGATTCAGATATATTCTGAAGATAGAGCCAAAGCTATGGCAGTAACTAAAGTGCAAGATGATGGTAGTTTGGATTAGGTTTGTAGTAATGACAAAAAGTAAATGAATTCAGAGTAAACTTTAGAGTTGGAATTAAAATGATTTGCTGGTAGATTGTGTATATGAAGTACAGGAAACAGAAAAAGGATTACTATTGGGTTTTTGGTTTGAGCAACTGAGTGGACGCTAGTACAGAAAAAATCAAAAGTTCTGTATTGGTCATATTAAATTTGTGATGTAACGTTCATATAAAACATCCAATAAGCATGTGGATATATGTGTCTATGTAATTCTAAGAAGAAGTCAGGGATAGAAATAAGAGATAAAAGAGTAATTTAACGATGACATTAAAGCCAAGGACTGGGTGAGGTTACCTAGAGAGGAAATGTACAATAATGAAAGAAGGGAAAACAGAACAAGACTGCAGTGGACTGAAGACTACTCCAACATTTAGAAGACATGCAGAAAAGCAGCCAGTAAAGGAAAGTGAAAAGGAACCCGAAAAGGGCTGAGGTATGAAAGAAGAAATACAATAATCAAAAGAAGAAAGTGGAGAATGTTTAAAGAAGGAAGAATAAACTTTATCGAGGTATCAGATAAGACAAAAGCAGGGATAGCAATATGGAAGAAGACATTATTAACCTTAACAAGAGCAATCTTGTGGAACTTTAGAGATGGAAGTCCAAATAGAGTGAGTTAAAGACAGAATAGGATTTGAGGAAATGGGTTACTCTAGTCTGATTACGGACATACTTTCAGCATGTTTTGCTGCAGAAGGAAATAAAGAAATAGGAAAAAAAAAAAGAAAAAGAAACAGGATGAGAGTGACAGGAATAGGGTCACAGGAGGCATTTTTAAGACAGGTGATACTAAAATGTTTGTACACTGACAGAAATTATCCAGTAAAGAAGGTGATATTGATAGTGCAGGAGAAGAGGATAATGGTAGGAACACACACACACACACACACACACACACACACACACACACACACACACACACACACAGCAAAAGGGTTGGCTTTTAGTTGGAAAAAGGGCATTCATTCACAATAATAGAAGGGAAAGCAGAATGAATATGACTACCAATGCAGGTAGTAGGTAGATTTGTTAAGAAATGAAGAATTTACTTTACTAATTTTATTTTCTCAAAATTGCTAGCAAAAGGCTACTTCAATCTGCTAACTTAAGTGGTAAATATGGGGATAGTTGATTTTCAAATTTATGATATGCTTACTAGTATACAGTTATTACCCAGTATGTGTTTATAGTTGGCAACATGATAAATTCTTTAGTTACAAAATAAAGCATGCTCATAAGCATTTTTTAACATGGACAATGTCTTTGTTCATGTTAGGCTTACTTGATTGAAATGTACGTAAGTTACAATTAATAAAAAGCAATTTCAGCATAAAATTTCATATACATATGTATAGAAAAATTAAATAGAAATAAAAGATTTCCATAAAAAATTGTCAGCATACTATTTTAACTATGTCAGACTTTTCATTTCCAATATGTTTCTAAAACCTCCTGCGGTTTAGAATAGTGAAGATCTATTATTCTTGGATGACTCTATGCTTCAATTAAAATACTTTTCATAATCTTTCCTTTTAACATAGTTTTTCCAAATTTTCTTGTACAAATGGAAATATGGTATAGTTTATTATTTCCAAATGAGTAATAACGTTTAGTTCTTCAGATAAGAATATCTGAAAGACTTAAAAAATGTATTACACAGTTTGTTTACGATCTGAAGACACACAAATTTTCATTTGTTGTTTTAAATAGAGCAAAAGAACTCATTTTGAAGGCTTTTTTCCCTAAGATTATGGTAGCTGTATGTTTTACATTACCTAAATCAAACATTTGATTCTCTGCTTTAAACTCTAAATCTTGGACAAATGTCTAAATGTCTAAAGTGGTTTCATAAGAAAATTTTTAAAATTTCAAACACCTTTACTAAATACAGGATGTCAATTATGCCTCAAACTTAATGCATTAAGTATGGTCATATCCAACACAAAGAATTATATTTTTAAACCAGGTAGAGATTGTAAAATATGTAAAATGAAAAAAAAAGTCATATAATCTTCTAAACTCAGATCAGCATAAAATAACATGTAAATTAAAAACAAATAATTCAGGTTGGTGGTCTAGTTCTAGAAAAGCATTACACTTACCCAGAGTTTTACATGCAAATAGAGCCATGGCACTTTGCAATCTGTCTGGCCTGAGAGCCTGCACCACAAGAACCTGAAAATAAAGTTCAGGGTATTTTTAAATAATAATGTTCCCACAATATTATTGTTAACTAAATAATAGTTAATGTTAATTAATTAAACAAATGTTTATTAAAATATGTGAATATTAATCACTGTTACACAATATTTACTATGCCTCAAATTGACACAATAGGTATACATAATACAAAGACACATCTTTAATAGTGAAAATATTACTAAGATTCATTTATTTCCTCAAACATATCATCAAAAGTAAACATCAGGGGCCGGCCGAATGGCTCAGTTGGTTAAGAGCTCGCTCAAGAGTTTGAGCTCTGAGCAACAGCGGCTCGATTCCCAGCCCGAGCTGAGCAGCCGCTGAGCTGCCAACAGGTAGCAGGATGGCTCAGCTAAAAAAAAAAAAAAAAGTAAACATCAGCATGTTATGGTCAGAGGATTAGCTATTTCTTCAGGATCTAATAAGTTGCCAAATGCCAGGAAAAAATTGGTAGGTAGGTTAGGCTCTTCTGATGACAGCAAAAGAGGCCCAAAAATCTCACCTAAAATTTTCAAATCAGTGTATATATTTTCAAATAAAGGGTTTTTTGTTGTTGTTGTTGTTGTTTGTTTGTTTTTTAAACATACTTGGTAAAACAGAATTCACCAAGGAGATACAACGGGGACAGAACCACTTCCAGGAAATGGAAGGGTCACTTCTCCAGTACCAACTCCTATAGAGCTTTTCAATTCTAAGCCTTTTGCCTCCCCCAAAAGACTGATTAGGACCCATCAGTAGATTTCATCATTCTATTTTGAAATAGAGTGGGAAAAAAATTCCCCTTTTCCTCACCATGAGATGTCTTCCTTAGATAGAACCGTGCAAAATGAGTGAAGAACCTATACAATCCATACCTTAATTTCTTTCTGTAAGACATTTGCTCTATTGCAAAATCACCTTTGGGTCAGAGGGAGTAAGAAAAGCTACAGTGGGAAATTTGACAGTGATTTCACTGTCTGGATAAGATGACAAAAGCAGAAAAGCCCTTCCCCACATGTGCCACATTAAGATTACGAGACACCCAAAGGCAGAGCTTTCATTTAAATGGCTTCTGAATGAAAAGAGAAACATTAAATACTTCTATGTATTTAGATAACTTACCTGGTGAAATAAGGAAACCTTCTTTGCAAGACTAGGTGGAAACTCCTGCTCACACACTGAATTATGATAAAAAGTATGCCACAGAGCTACATCTTCAAAGCAGAGGATCTGATAAAGACTAGGGAGAGCAATCTAAAAAATAAAAATAACTCATATATAGTGAGCTATAAACCAACATAAGTATATATGTATTACTAAAAAAGGAAATGGAAACCAATTATTGATAAGTAATTACTTGTTTTCTACTTTATGTTGACTTACCTAATCATTTCTAGGTCAGAAATATGATGGTAGACTTATTCAATCAAGAATTCCATTTGTTTGTCCACTCATTATTTTAATTTGTTCAACAAAAATAAGTATTTAACGAAAGTTAAAAGAAGAGGCAGACATAACAAATCATTTTGTATCAGTAAGGTAGGTACTATGATATAGGAATGTTCAAGATATATGCTGATAGAAAAGATAAAATGGGGAAATTGGGCAAAGGGTCATAAAGGAGGTAATGCTTTGGATGAGTCCTAAAAAATAGACATATGACAGTAAAAACAGTCAAAGGGCATTCCAGGCAGAGGGAATAGGGAAATGAGCAAATACAAGAAATTTTGAGGGAATGCACTGGAAGTAAAACTGAAGACGCAAGTAAGGAGATCACAGATCATCTTATATGTTATCCAAAAAACACTATGTACCGTATTTCCCCATGTATAAGACGCAACCTTTTTCGAAAAATTTGGGGTCTAAAAACTGGGTGCATCTTATACAGTGGTTGTAGATTTTTAAATTTGCATTTCCTACTTTTTCGCGCTTGTTGTCTTTGCTCTCACTGTTTCGCACTTGTTACCGGTATATTACAGTAGGTTACGTTTTGCCACGTTCTGCCCAGGAATGGCTCAAAAAAGATTTTTGTACAGTGCTGAAATTCAAGTTAGAAGTGATTCAGTTTGTGGGCCGGCCAAGTGGCTCAGTTGGTTAAGAGCTCGCTCAAGAGTTTGAGCTCTGAGCAACAGC
>NW_017731796.1:1405949-1414866 GCF_001890085.2 Hipposideros armiger
CTAGACTGAAGAACAAAAGGACAGCAACTTGTCTGTTCCCCTTCCCCAATTCCCCAACACTGTTCCTCTCCCCCAATTCCCCAATAAAATCTTAAAAAATATGTATATAGCAAAAAACATAAAGGATATAATAAAATGGAGAGATCTGAGATTAGCAGCAGGGGCTACTTTCTAAATCCAGTTAAATAACAAGAGCCAAAACTAAGAGAGTGATTGTAAGCCTGAAAAATAGCTGAGTATGAGAGAGATTTAAAAGATGACTAGAAGGAAATATGAAAATTTGAAACTCTTTTCAACGTAAGTATCACACTGTACCACATTACCGATCCTGAATTATTGTATACATATATAAGGCTTCCACCTATAATGTTAGAGAGCCTTTTATTACCTTTATATTCCCTATGAGTACACAGCACAGAATCTTGTGCAATGTACAGACTCAAGATGTGTATGTTGAATGAAAAATGTAACTAATTAATAATTGACTAAAGGATTAATCGGAATAGTTCTTTGATATCTTTTCACCCAGAGATGTTACATATTCACAGAAACATCAACACTGAGTATGAATAAGTAGGACATAAAAAACATAAACAGAAATAACACGATACAGAAAAAACGGCGATACCCTCATGGCAGGAAAGGCGTACCTTTAATGTGGCCACCGCCCAGCTTCTTTCCTGGTCTATCCAAGACGGAAGCTGATCACGTATTCTTTGTTGAGAGTCCTTTAAGAGAGCAATTATGGTCCTTGGTATAGTTGGGAAAATTCCAACTTAAAAAAAATTCAACAACTGACTAGCTAATTTTATGAACACTATTTTTCAAAAAAAAAAAAAAGTTCATTCTATGTAGTATTTCTTCATTTTTATGGAGTGTACAAGTCAATATAAAATTCTGCATAACATAAGATATAACCATTTAGACAAATGTTGCATTCATTTTCATTGTGCTTAATCTTCTGTAAAACTTCAGAAAACCTCAAATGTAATAAGACGCTGCCATGAAATTATATTATCTTTAGTTACACCTTGCATTTCAGACACAGTCTGAGTTTTGCATTACAGTTTGGGTATGCTCCTTTGAAAAATAATATTATCCATTACATGTTTAAACAGAAAATTACTACACAAAAAGCTAAATTTGAATAGTTATCAAAAGTGTTAAAAAGTAATTTTTAAACTCAGTTACATAAGAAAGTTTTCCTAGCTATAATACAAGATTTGATTTTTTTAGCATTATAAAAGTGTTCTTGGAACAAAATATATATACTGAAAAAAAAGAAACTGTATTAATTTCTTACTATTTAAGTAATATATTCTCAAAAAAATATGTCTTCAAGGACAAAAATTATATTTAGGTCCATTTTATAAAAGGGCAATAGAAACAAGGACATACTCCTCTAATTAAAGTATAATTTCAACAATAATTTAAAACTCCTCTGAAGCAAATTATATTTCATGAAGTCTAAGCCAGAACTATTTTCCCTAAGAGTAGAATAACTTTGTTATTTTTACTTACAGCTTTCCTCAACATGTCTCCAACAACCACACCTGTAAATGTATCCCATTCCTATTGAATAAAAATATGAGGAACACAACATAAAAATACTAAGCAGTTAAAATTTTCTTAATATCCCTATATCCGTCCCTATAAGATGACTTACAATTCAGCTTTCTAAGGACACGTTAAAAAAAAACACAAACAAAACCCACAACTCCTTTTACAACTTCCTACTTCTAGTACATTAACATTTTGAATTCATGTACCAACGTAAAACATTAATGTGAAATCTACTAAGAATAATTTTATTAAAACAAAAAACTACATTATATATATATATTTATGTAAGTATATCTATCTATATATATATATACATATATAAGTCTTAACATCTAAAAATGTAAATGTCATGTTCAATTAGCATTTGTCACTACCTATTAATTTTTCCTATTATATGCTATTCCTCAGTAATAGATAAGCAATAAGGTGTACCAAAAGTTTAAAAGTTGTTATGTACAATTGTGTTATGTACTTCCATTAACTTATCTTTTCCAACAGATTGGGAGAAGACTGCCATTATTATTTTTTTTAATCCACAGAATCAAAATTAATCAACTGTTACGAAATCTAGTGCTCTAAGAAAATCTATGTCTTCACCCTGGATTCCCCAATCAGGTAATAACAATATTATAATTGATTGCACATTGGTCAGTAAATAAAGCAAAAACATATTAAAATGTGATGGCAATATGGAAAAATTACCAAAGCAACATACCTCCTGCCTACACCCACACTGACCCTTCACACTTCATACTTAAACAATCACAAATAAATAAAATATGAGTGATTATTATACTATACGTAAGTCAAAGAAAAATGCTCTCCTTTCCCAATGATAATTGATTTATACTCCAGGAGGGAAAAACAGGTCATTTTAAGTCTTATACAGTGTGGAACATATTGATCATAGTGAAAAACATTATACAGGAGGAGGGTAAGGCATCATAGTTAATAGCAGAAATAAAAGTGGTCAAGTTAATAAATTCAACAGAAACTATACAAGTCAGCCAGAGCATGTGGAAGTAGGGAGAAATGAAGAGCTAACACAGGCATGTGGAATGGTCTACATTCTTTTAACTACTCAAATGACGGGAACCCAGAACATATTTAAAATCTGATCAAGTAGAGTTAAAGGTTACTAGGTCAAAGTTGCACTGTCCCTATAAATATTCCCTCCCACCCTAACTAATGGACTCTCACTTTATGATAACAGAATAAAAATAAGAAAAATCACATAAATATTTTTTTTTAAATATTAAAAGCACACCAAAGATGAATTAGTTAGTTTTGGCTGAAAGGTGGTTCTTTTCAAAGTTGAGAGGGGGATATATGGCAGCCCAGAAATGAAGTCATAGACAAAGGAGATAAATTATACATTAAAAGATTAACATAACCTACAGATTCAAGGAAGCTTCTGAGAATTGCCCACCCTCTCGCTTAACCTGCTGACTCTGCGTAAGTCAGTGAAGGTGGTAATAATGCAGTTGTGCCCATATTGTTTCATATTTTATATTTATCAGTTCCACTGTTTAGACCAGGGATATAAAAGAAGGCTGACTCTTCTGGTGTCCTGAGTACATGGACTTGGCTTCAGAAAAATCTAGGCAGTTTGGGTAAGTTACCTACATTTCTTTTTCTGCCTTATTAGCACTTCAGAATATTGGGCACACCCAGAGGGGAGTAGAACTGGAAATCAGAATTTCTAACTAAGTAAAAATTTAATAGGTTAATATATAATTTCTAGCCTAAAGTAATTTCTAATCTAACCATAAATCCACCCAAATTACCACATTTCTATATAACTCTAACATTTTTCTCCTTTACATTTCTCCACTTACATTTTCTTGGAAAAGTTCAGGATGCATGCCTCGAACAAAATGTAAAGCGAACATCAACTGATCAGCCTGAAAAGAATAACAGATGTTATCTTGCTTTTGCTTCTGCTTTTTTTGCTTTTTCTAAGTTTGTGGTTCTGGAAAAACACAGTCCTTGAATTTCCAATCACAAAATTTGCATTCTGTCTTCAAATTACCTACTTTTATCAATATGAGAAATGATTATTCCAATAACATCTACAGAGAACACTTGTAAGTTGTGGGTGGGGTGCATAGAAAAAGTGCTAAAATTTTTAGAGGCAGTGCTAAGGATTAATCTCTGTTTATATCTCATTATAAATAAAACAGATTTATTTAACTAGCTGAAATACAATTGTGAGGTTTGAATTAGTCATTACTAACCAGATCAGCCTCCTGCACTAATAATCTTCAGTTTGTCATAGTGTATGTTTATCTGCTCCTGAACAATCTGCATACTCCTAAATCAAGAAATTTCAGTTGTAGAAATTTATATAAAGGGGTCATGAATGTAATCCTGGATAAGACATAAGGATATGCTGTGCAAGGCTGTTCACAGTGAAGGAAAAACTAAAATACAATAACCTAAATGTTCAAAAGTCTATCATGAAAAATACTGATATCAAAATACATAGCATAATTCTCATTGTGAAAGGAGGGGGAATATGTTTATGTAAACATATATGGATATATATCTGCAAGAAAACTGAAAAAAAGATATCAAAATTCTTATCATTTATTTTTGAGATTATATGTTGTTTATTTTCTTCTTTTTCCTAAGGTTCTTATGTTTATTTTTTAAACTTTCTAAAATAAGCTTATATCATTTCTGTAAAAAAAAAAAGTAAATGTTTACTAACAAAAAATCCCAGTTATTAAAGCACCATCTTTCTTACCAAGTTCTAATTTAAACATTTTATTTAGCTTTTCCCATATTATAAATACTTTACTTATATCTAATATGTGCATACAATTATAAATACAGAGATAAATATAAGGATATTAAGATATGATATACGAGGTCTGACAATTAAGTTCACGAACTTGTTGCAATGATGTTGCTAACTTTTTTTGATATCAGAAGGATTATTCATTATGAATTTGTACAAACTGGACAAACAGTTAACCAAGTTTACTATTTGCAAGTGCTGAAAAGGCTGCTTG
This sequence comes from Hipposideros armiger, assembly GCF_001890085.2. Taxonomy (NCBI): domain Eukaryota; kingdom Metazoa; phylum Chordata; class Mammalia; order Chiroptera; family Hipposideridae; genus Hipposideros; species Hipposideros armiger. The sequence continues at coordinate 1,410,530 of NW_017731796.1, forward strand.
AAAAAGTTAGACGACCTGAACTTTTTGCCAACAATTCATGGCTCATGCATCACAACAATGCACCAGCTAACACGGCACTGTCAGGGAATTTTTAGCCAGTAAACAAATAACGATTGAAACACCCTCCCTACTCACATGAGCTGGCCCCCAATGACTTCTTCCTTTACCCAAAGATAAAGCAAATATTGAAAGGAAGACATTTGGAGGACATGCAGGATATCAAGGGTAATATGATGACAGCTCTGATGGCCATTCCAGAAAAACAGTTCCAAAATTGCTTTGAAGGGTGGATTAGGCACTGACGTCGATGCATAGTTTCCCAAGGGGAGTACTTGGAAGGTGACCGTAGTGATATTCAGCAATGAGGTACGTAGCACCTTTTCTAGGATGAGTTCGCAAGCTTAATTGGCAGATCTCATATACAAAAATAAAGATCCTTCTATAAATACTACCAGCAACTGAACTCCTTGCCTGCAAGAAAATCAGCCCTCTGTAAGAGAGATCTACTATATTGAATAATACACTACAAAAGAATTATGCAGTGTATTTTTGTATATATATACAGCAAGTACTCAATAAATACCTATTGATTAAACAATGAAATAGTTAACATGTGACTTAAACTATTATAAAAAGCAAGGCATGTCATTTGGGGAAATGCACAATGGTCTTAGGCATGAGAACGTCAAAATTCAGGTTTGGGATTGAACTGTGACTAGCTGAATAAGCCATTAAGATGTTTGTCTTATAAATCAATGGATATTTAAAATGATTATAATAGCGACCTTCATCTAAGGTAAAGAAATAATGATTAAGATAAATTAGACAATAAATGTATTACTTTGAAGTCTTTATCACTTAATAATAGTTAATTCTTTATTACATACACACACACACACACACACACACACACACAAATTAGCACACAATATTACTTATTTATGGAGCCATTTCTTCCATTGAACTGAGGAAGAATAATGTAGTCTCTAAGTGTTACTGGAAAGAAGGCAAGGCCCTGCTACTCTATGATTCTCAGATTATCCACAAGAGTCAGTGAGCTAATTGTTAATTATTACTGAGGCCAAACTCCAAAATGTTGGCAAAAAATAGCCACATAATATGTAGTAATAAATGGGTAATGGTAGTTACCCTTCTCTTCATTTTTTTGGTCATAGAAGACATCCTGACCTCAGGCATAAACATGTAATCACAGTTGGGCCAATCACATTATATCGTTCCACAGATAATGGTACAAGAGAGACCATATGACCTAAGCCAGGCCAACTGAGATCTTTTATGTTTTCCAACCTAGAGACATCTGAAGGAAGCTGGTTTTGGCAGCCATCTTGTTGCTCAGCTTACCAATGAATCCTTTCAGCCATAGTTACAATATATTACAATGAAGAACAATGATGGTTTAAGAATAAAAGAACATAATTTACTGAGAAACAGAGAGAGAGCATATTTCCAATTAAATTGAAGTAAAATTAAGAATGAATAAATCAAGTTTAAGGATTTTTCTGAATATTTATTTCAGAAAAACAAAGAACAAACCTGTCAATATCCCGAGTTGACAAAATATTTTCTACCTTTAATATCCTTGATCTATACTGCTTATCAAATCAGAAAATTTGTTTTTTTTAATTTTAATTTCAAGTTATCTCAATATACTTAGGTTCTGTTACAAAATACTTTAATATCAAGGCATATACACTAAGCAAAATTTCAAATGATCATCTATATAATTAACTAACTAGAAAAACCACTAACATGCTAAACTACTAGGTGGTTATGAGTCAGCCACACATTCCATTCCATCACAATACTCTAGTAAATATTCAAAAACAGTGAAACTATTAGAGCAGAACTAATACAATATAAAGGAATCTTAAAGTCAACTTTATAGTTGAGATCAAGTTCACAATTGCGAATATAATGGCTTGTTTCACCCACATCCTATTAGCAAGAAGTCTTCAGCATCAAGCCAAATGGGTTTGATTTCAGCTCCATCATTTATCTGACTAACCTAAAGAAAGATTACTAGCTCTAAATCCTGGTTTCCTCCTTATAATAGGATTGTTGTAGGAATTAAGTCACAATATATTTAAAGCACTTACACAGTGCCTGGAACATTGTAAGTCTTAAAAGTTGACAAGTAACTATCTGCTTTACAGTAAATTAATAAACTACATAATATTGGAAGGGAAATGTATTTCAAAAATATTCCATAAACTACACAATTCTCAGAACTAAAAAAGCAGTAGAAAGTATAATATATTCATTCCTTTTTATTTCTACTCCACAATATCCATTGCTTTCAAATATGTTCAATGAAAAGTATAAAGCAGATGTTACCATATAAAGAAAAGCCTTGCTTTAATCTCAAAGAAGTTGATATAGCATAGAACTTGAGTACTCTCATTTGTGCTTGAAGTTAAACCATATATTTTAATGAACAATTCTATGCATATTCAACAATGCTTCCAGAAAAGTCTAAAGGGTTAGATATAAAACTAAAAAGTTTCAAAGTTACCTAAGCAGAAGAAAATTATCTAAATTATCAAGATTTACTTTAATAGCCACACGTTATAAAATTTCTAACCACGTAACACTTTTGTAGGAAACATGTTTTGATAGGAAAACATATCAGATTCCAAGTTAAATGATTTGTAAGATAAATACAGTCATGAGAACCTATTTTATTTTTAAAACATAATATTCATCTGAATTTTAATCAATTAGCAAATTCATTTGGAGGGGCAGGGTGAGCTGCACAGGCATAAACCTAGAAAAAAAATGTGTGTGAAAGAACTTCTAGTCACATCTCACCAGTCTTCCTAAACAATTTCAGATCTCTCTTACATAATATTTACATGAGAAAAGGGAAACAGTAAAAATATATGCTTTCCCAACCCTCCTTCCAAACCTTTTCTGTATTCTTGCCTTACATAGTTGGAAATTATTTCACTCTCCAACAACTTCCATTATTTTGTATCCATTCCAAACAATAAACAGGGATGAAGAAATGATATGCAAAGGTACACAGTTTTATTATAATCTTAAATTTGGGGAAACTAAATATGTTACTTATTCTGTAATTGTCTAAAATACTTAGGTTACTGAAATAACCACTTTTGATCTTTCGAAAAAAAATGACATAATCAATAATCTAAACTGAAATTGCTACATAGCTTTCTACATTTGGGTTACTTTATTAAAAGTCTAAATTATCTGCTACAAAACAAGTCAATCATTTTTTATTCCAGGTCAAGCTGCTTTCACTTCAATGCGATGTGAATACTAATAATCCTAGCCTGTCTCTAGTTCAAGAGTCTGCTGTTGCCATACTGCTGTCACCAACGCAACAGCAAAATCAGCAAGACAGAAACTCTGGCAGGCAGTTTAATGTGATGTGGATTGCTAAAAAAACACAAAAAGATTTCACAAAAATATGAAATCGGTTCCATCCTAAGTAAGATTATACTGCCAAGTCTTGAGAAATGTTACCTCATTGCTTTACAATTAATGTGCCTTCAAAATTTTTATTCACTCTATGGACCGCTGAATTCATGTTGAATAAGTTTAATATTACTCATACAGACACATGAATTTTACAAAACAGATATTCCATCATCAATTATAAACATGTCCTTAAGGATTACAAACCCACAGCTTTTTTTTGCTTTTTTTTTTTTGTAGTGATTTTAGCTGTTCTCAATAAAAAAGTGTTACTTAAGATAAGCAATGAAAAACACCAACTGGGTATTTTTAGTATCCAAGTGGGTACTAAATTATGAGTACCCACTTGGATACTAAAATGTTAAGGACATTAAGCCTTACAAGCTCTCTCCTAGTGCAACAAAATGCTGGCTTTACCCTAACTTGAATATATTTTTAAAAGGTAGTGACTTAAAATATATGCTTCATTGCTATATATGCTATATATACTTCATTGACATCTTACATCATTTGGCACTGAATACTCATTATATCCTTCCCTAATTACATTATAAAATATATGACATAAGGATTTACATCTCATCAGTAAATATATAGTATTACTAAAAATGAAATAAGAATATATAAACTGAGGTAAAGATACATATGTTAGAAACAAGAAACACATAATAATAAAAACTACTAAAATTTTGGATTTAACTGGTGTCCATAAAAATGTTGTTAATAAAGAATTACAGGGGCCGGTTGAGTGGTGTGTTGGTTAAGAGTTGGCTTGGGACGCCAGAGGGCCCTGGTTCGGATCCCACATATGAGGGTCAGGGACACTGCCCTCTACAGCTAAGATGCTGAACAACAGCTCAACCTGGAGCTGGGCTGCC
>NW_017731796.1:1415882-1439475 GCF_001890085.2 Hipposideros armiger
TGTGTTGTACAGCTGAAACTAATTCTATAAAATGTGTATTTCACAATAAAAAATAATTAAAAAAAGAATATAATGTCCTAAAAGATAAGTGGTATTATGAAAAATAAGTCATGAGAGAATAGGACGTGTGGGTGAGAGTAGACATTGAAATTTTAATAAGGTGGCCAGGAAAGACTTCAAGTGACATTTGAGCAAAGAGTTAAAGTAGGTAGAGGAACAAACCCTGTGTAAAATCCAATTTTAGGTAAATAGAATGACAAGTACAAAGTCCCAAGCACTTACTTATTTAACATTTACTGTCAAATAAATGGTTATGGTTGGAGTAGAACTCCACTTTCTACATGTGACCCAAATCTAATCAACACATCTGATTTCCCCGGCCACATTTCCCTGTGATTGGGTATTTAGGTTGTTTCCTTCTTCTTTTTTGCTTCTTTTCTTTTCTTTTCTCTTCCTATCCTACCACAAATTACGCTGTAATTAATTTTTATGATTGCCTTTTAAATATTTCTATAGGATAGAGTCCTAGAAGTAGACAGCCTTGGTTCATATTGCTAAATTGTTTCCAGAGAAATTATACCAATTTCTATTTCAACAATCAGCATAGACAAGGACCTATTTCATTAAATGTTTGCCAGTACTGAATAGTCCCATAAAAAAGAAATTGTTAATTTGGTATATGAGAATTCTATCACATTTTAATTTAAAGTAATAAAAATAAAAAAGAAATTGTTAATTTGGTATATGAGAATGCTATCACATTTTAATTTAAAGTAATAAAAATTTACTTAATTATTAGTGAGGTTGAATTTAAAAAGATATTTCTAAACCACAACTTGGTAAAAATTCAAAGGATTGATAATATCCAGGTTTAACAAAGATGCAAGGAAGGAGATACCTTACTTACTCTGTGGATAGGAGTGTTAACTGGTAAAGAACTTTTAGAAGGGAGTTTGATAATATTCAATAAAATTTCAGAAGTTCTATATCCTTAGGCCAGCATTACACTTCCATTGAGAAATCTACTAACTAGAATTACCTACTTACACATGTACACAAAGATGAATATACTGTACTGGACTTCACAGTCATTCATAACAGCAAAAAATATATATATAGTCTAGTATCCACCAATAAAGTAGTAAAGTAGCATATAAACATATTATAGAATACCACACAACATATTTATCCTTATGGAAAGATCTTCAGGAGTTTTGCAACAACAACAAAAAGATGCACCTGAACAAAATATATAGTAAGGAAAATAAAAACTATATGTATTTGTTCATATAAATATGAATAGAAAGGAAATGGACTATAAAAAACAAATCAAACTTTGAACTGATTTACTCTAATGAAGGAGTAAAAGTTGGAGGAGAGGGTGGAATGACTGTAAGACTTATTTCTATATACCTCCATAAAGTTTAAGATTCAGAAAATGTTTTTTAACTTTTGTTTGTGTAATAAAATTTTTATAGTATTACATGAGATAATGCATTATACAAATGTTCGCGATACATGAGCTCTAGAATTGATAAAATTCTACTGATATGTCATCCTCATATCTAGGATAATAACATTTTAGTAATGAAATGAGCTTTGAGATCATTTGCCTGCAATTCCTCATTTTACACAAGTTAAAACTGAGGGCCAAACAGATGATTTTTAGAATGATAGTTAACTATAAGATCTTTAAAGTAAAAAATATAGGGCCGGCCAAGTGGCTCAGTTGGTTAAGAGCTTGCTCAAGAGTGCGAGCTCTAAGCAACAGGGTCACTGGTTCGATTCTGACATGGGCCCGAGCTGAGCAGCCGCTGAGGTGCCAACAGGTGGCAGGATGGCTCAGCTAAAGAAAAAATAAAATAAAAAATATAAATCCACAGTTCTCTTTAAAAAAGGAATTCAGCAGAAACGCTCAACTATAATACTTTGAACTTCCAATAATGTCCACTGTCGAAGTGCTGAAAGGCACTTTGAAGGATTTATTTTCTGTCTCAAGTAAAGATCCTCAACGACATTACTCTAATCATAAAAATTACTGACACTTTCTAAAGAATATATTAACTATGTATTTTTCAAGGTTTTCTAGGAAGCCTATATAATTGAACCATAATAACTCTATTTCCCTCACTAGCTTGTCTTTATGAAGCTCTTCTTCAACATATCTCAAACTATACCCAAAGACTGATAATTTTTTAAATTCCTAAATGAAAAGCATTTGTGTTTTCTATAATACTAAAAAATTTCTAAAATATGTTTCATTGTTTATACTTCTGAGGTTCTTATAAAGATGTCTATAACAAATTTCTCTTAACTCAGAATCAGGCATTAGTTTACTTCCTAATGCCAGGAAACAATTTTGTCTCTAACCCAGGGAACATCTGGCAATGTCCAGAGATATATTGGATTGTAACAATTGGGGGAAAGGGAGTGCTACTGGCATCAGTTGGCAGAGGCCAGAGACGCTGCTAAACATTCTAAAATGCACAAAACAGCTCCCCCTCAACAAATAATAACGTGGCCCAAAATGTCAGTAGTGCTGAGATTGAGAAGCACCAGCTAGAAAATGACCTATATAATCCATCATAGTTTCCTCTTTCAATGGCTGTTAGGATGTTCAGAGAAAAGTCAGCTATCCAGAGTTTGCTCTCCCTTATTCACTTGTGACTTTTTTCCCTACCACATCTCAAAGCGCTGCAAGACATTCTAGATAGTAATGAATGTTATTCTAGGAAAATATCAGAGATGCCAATTTCAATACCTTTCTGGTACGTTAAGAGTTACATAATTTAAACACAATACTGTATTAAATCAAGGGTCAGGTAGTATTTTAGACGCAATAAATATAAAATTTCTTACCTTAAATAGACAATGGCATATATATTCATATACCATATGTTTTAATGAGCTGATAAGAGACTGGATTCGCTGTTCTGTATTTTCAGAATCCTGTAGATTACAATTTGAAAATTGAAAAACCATTAGGGAATTCATAAATATTTAAAAGATACCCCATAGTTTAATCACAATTATAAATTGTTTCTCAAGACTCAAAGCTGATTCTGAAACAATTATCTTTGCCAATCAAACACAAAGAATTAATTAAATAAGTGCATTAAACTTGTACTCTAACACAATCGAAAAAAATTATGTCTTTTTCTTTAATGTGTAGAGTTGTTATATAGAAAACCACCGGCCCCAAATGGCGTCACTTGTGCTGAAAGCCCATGATACAAAACCTACATTTAATATCTGTCCTAATTGCAGTTTTAACCTTCACTAGAAATGCAATCTTAATCAACCAGTCTAGAATTTTCCGGTCAGGCACCAGTAACCTATTATTTAGGCCCTATTCATCCCCTCCTCACCCTCACAAAGTAAAAAGAGGCAATCTGTATAATAAAACCTTCCCTATTCCCTTCCTCCAAAAAAGATGATGTCTAGGACTAAAAACTCCTTTCTTTTCTTTTCCTAATAGCTCCTTTGCCATCTCTTCTTCCTATAAAAACCTTCCACTTTGTACAACCCTTCAGAGTGCCCTTCTACTTGTTCCACAGGATGCTGCTCAATTCATGAATCGTTTAATAATACCAACTATAGCTTCAATTTTACTCTATTGAATTTTATTTTGACAGAGTTAAAGCTTTTAATAAATAAAAATTACAATCAATTTCCAATATAATATGAATTAAATGTGATTATAATATCACTTTGATTCCTACTGGAATTAAAAATACTACATCACGGGCCGGCCAAGAGGCGCGTTGGTTAAGAGCTGGCTTGGGACACCTGAGGGCCTCGGTTCGGATCCCACATATGAGGGCCAGTGACACTGCCCTCCATAGCTAAGCTGCTGAACAACAGCTCAACCTGGAGCTGGGCTGCCATGGGTCGCCAGCAACGGCGTAGGCTGCAGCCCCTGTGGCAGTGGGTTCCCATGGGCTACCGTGTGTAGCCAGCAGCCAATGTGAGCGGCCAGCAGCCAGTGTGAGCAGCTAGCAGCCGCCGAGAGTGGCAATCCAGAAGCCAGCGACTGATCTGCCTCACCCGGGAAAAGCGCAATGATGGTGCCAACTTGGGCCAGTGAAGCAACGTCCTCCACAACTAGACTGAAGAACAAAAGGGACAGCAACTTGTCTGTTCCCCTTTCCACAATTCCCCAGCACTGTTCCCATCCCCCAGTTCCCCAATAAAAATCTTTAAAAAAAAATACTATATCACTTTGGGGTAAAACCATTTCATTGCTTGAATTATAGTTACCAATCCAGCCCCAAACAGTATGACCAGAATCACCCTATAAAGAATATTTTTATCCTCAATATAAGAACCTAAACAACCTTAAACCATGCCCTTCAAGTTGAATAAGGATGAACAATAACTTTGATATTGGTGCTGTAAAAATTCATACGCAGCTTTAGTATGTTTATACTTCCATTACATGATTTTTATACTTCCATTTTTCCATTTTTTATACTTCCATTCTGTACTTCCATTGTACATGATTGCCCTGATATGAAAAAAATACCATTAATGACTATTTCCTTTGATTCATGAAAAATGGCTTGGGGTAGAAACAGGGGAAGAGATTGTAAAAGCTAGTCTTTTCCCTAAATGTAATATGAGTTTTATATCTCACTTCAAAGAGCATTTGGAGAATACATGCCTGACAAAGTCAATTCAGGTATAATATTTATATTTGTTTGTTTCCTTGTGATTATAATTGACAAGGGAAAAAAAATCTAGTGAAATAATTTCAACAGTTTCACTTTAAAATATCCAGGATGAGCAGTGTAATATGTGAAATTGGTACAAAACATCATGAAGTGGCATTTATGTGCATCAAACCTAGGTTTCTGGCCATATGAGTAGCATGTTCTAACTGAGAACTCATCGTTTACAGTTCGTATAGCAAGCACTCCTCTTCATTTCACTATTTACTAACAAAGATCACATGTGAAACTGAAATTTGGATCCACTAAAAGATACTCTATTATGAGACAGAGTGAAGTTATCTACAAGATCCAGTGGATTTTCAAACATTGGAAAGCAAGTTTTGTACTCTACATATTTACGATTACATTACTTTTTAAAACATTCAAATGTACACACACAAATACACATCAGTGTTATGTAATGGCCACATTATCACAGAACTATTGTTACTGAAGGGATACTGAGTTGTAAACTTTTCTAAAGAGTACAAAATAATCAATATTCTAACTAAGTTTATTAGAACTTCTAATTTATTTATTAGTTCTCATACTGGTTTAGAGACACTTCACTTTAACATGAATATATCTGACTAAAGGATAAAAAGAAATTTAAAATGAACTTATTACTGTGTTCTTTCTAAGTAATCTATGAGAAATTTTAATGTAAAAAAGATAGGCATAAATGACTCTTTAGTTTTATCTGTTGACATAGTGAATTATGTAATACCAATCATATATCATGAACCAACTCTCACAGGCTTTTTTTTTTGTAAAAATGCTTTTACCAGTACAATATTATAAGAGGTTTGAATAAATTTAACAATATTCTAAAATTCAAAAATATTTTATAAAAACTAAGGACCAATTATTTATTCTTCTGTCTTTCTCCTGCCTCTAGAATCCCAATGTTTGTCCAAAGGACATTACAAATATAAATGACAAAAACGCTTGTCTTTCCTACCATGACTGAGTAGACAGATTTTTGCTAATAAAACCTACCACCAAAGCACTATCTCTTCATTAGGTACTGTTTTATTTCAATTTTGAATGTAAGAGCAAGTTCAAATGAGATATGTTAGTGAAAAAAAATCAGTAAAAATTTAATCATCATATATAATCAGCTAAAGATTTTCTGAAATAACTCATTCACGAAAACATTAAATAGTCATGAAAATGAAGACAAGAATTGTCCCGTTTTGTTCCCTGCTGTAAATCCAAATACCTAGAAAAATGTCTGACACATAGTGAGACATTTAATAGTGAGTCTGTAATAAATAGAATAATCAATAATCATTCCTCAGAAAACATATTTTAGTAAACCTACTTGAATATAATTTTACCCTAAATTAACTAAAAGAACACATTACTCTCCCCTAAAAAAATAGCTTAAAAAAACACCCATATTACTATTATACCAAACACAATACCTATGACGAATAAGCAGATAAATTTTGTCTCATAAAAATATTTTAGAAATAAAGTAAAAAGGCAGATAATAAACTCAAAATGTTTACAACATATGAAAAGTTTTAACATCTTCAATATTTAAGTCTCTTATAACTCAATTTTAAATATATTAATAAAACAGGCTGTAAGTGATAATAATAATTCACCAAAGAAGAAATACAAATATAAAATAATCCTATATTTATCTTACAAGTGATATTTATCTTACAAATGATCAAAGACTTGCAAATTCAATAAAATATTTTTAAATTACCTAATAGGAAAGTTATTCAAAGATACATAATATCCATTGTTGGTTAAGGTATAGATGGAAAAAAGCACTCTCATTGCATCAGCTTAATACACCAATAGCATGAGTATGTTTCCAAAAGATAATTAGACAATATTTGTGTAAAGGCTTACAAATGTGCATTTTTGCTCCAGTTATCCAAATCTAGGAATTTAACTAAGAAAATAACTGGAGAAGCAAAACACTAAAAATTACTAATAAATGTCTATAGATATTTTGAAACATAACCACCAATTTCTGATATCCCTTCCATCAAAACGTGAAGTATATTTCCCCATCCCCTTGAATGTGAGTATGTCTGTGACTGCTTCAACCAACAGAATACAGCAGAAATGACACTGACACAAGGCTGGGTTATAAACGGTGATTTACCTTCTGTCATGTTCACCACAACACACATATTTAGCGCCCCCAGGTATAATATGAGAAATCCACCTACTCTGTGCTGTGAGAAAGCCAAGTGTTTCATGGAAAGGTGCAGCAGTCGGCAGTGCTATCATCAAGTCCTCCCTCCCCAGGCACCAGGCATGCAGGCGATGCCTCTCCCCACCCCCCAAATCACACTCCAAAGTCCTCCCAACTGACATCCCAGATATTAAGAAGCAGAGATAAGCCATCCCTGCTCTGCCCTAACCAAATTCCCCACAAAATCCAGTATAAGAAAGAATCCATGAGCATAGGAAAAACAATTTTAATCTGCCAAATTTGGGGATCATATGATATTCAGCATAAGTAATCAGAACAATGTCCATGTATGTGGTCGTAAAATAAAGTACAGTATAGTGTCAAAATCTCTCAAAAATATTGTGTAGGTTAATATTTATTGACATGAAAGTTGTCCACAATATACTAATAATTTTTTTAGACAGTATGATACCTTTTGGTTACAGTAATTTATATCCTTTAATATATCCTTCCCTCCATTAGAATATAAACCCGAAACAAGCAGTGTATACGCTTATATCCCCATTACCTAGAACAATAACAGGCACATATTACAGCCTCAAAAAACAAGGATATACAGTGAAATTTTAAATGGTATTTTCCCCAAGATATGGAATTATGCGGATAATTCCTTATCTTTATACCTTACTGAATTATCTGTGGTTTTTAAATGATCATCTATTACTTATAAATTTGTACTTAGAACATACATCATTTCTATTAAGAAGACTGTCACAAGGGGACAATCTGTTAAGAATACAAACTATAGTTAAGGAGCTAGTTTCTTCTAATACAGTTTAAAATTGTTACATGTGGTCTTCTGAAATATAATTCTAAACAAATTTTCTCAGGAAATTATTATTATAGATTAATCACCTACTAAAGTGATGTCTCTTATTCAGTCTCAGCTACAGGGTAAACAACAGCATACCTGTTTGTTTTGCAGAGCCCGCTGGAAAAGTCGGAGAAATGAAGCCAAACTAAAACGGTACATGTTATTAATTTTGGACAAGTCAGAGATAATGAAGTACATCTTGCTGGCACTCTCAGCCAGAGGAAGATAGGCATCACGCTCCTGTGGATCATTGGTTTGGGGAGAAAAATAACACCTCAGTACCAGTGCTTTACTGCCACCTACAGGCCACTATGCACATATCTAGCCACAGCTTTACAATTCCTACATATATTATCCAACAAATGAAGATGACAAATCATAGAATTTTATAACTAAAAGAACTAGCATGATCTAGTTTTTATTTTTATAAAACTGAGGGCAATCTATTTTAAATACTTCTCTACAACTCAGATTACAAAGCTAGAAGTGGTTCATGGATTGATCTTAATGTGGACCAAGAGCACCTGTATTAGGGGAAAGAGAATGAGACGGAATGGCAAACAGTTGTGATCAGAATAAATGATGCAATTTTATATTTCAAAATAAAAATAGTTTAGGTAATGCAAGAGGGCATGGCACTACGACGCTATTTCTGCAGTAGACAAAAGTTAGAACTATGAATCTAGTGTGTGGGACTGGTGTCAACAAGAACACTGAAGGAACTAGAGTCAAGAGGACTGTAACAGGTGTCCACATTAAGGTAATAAAGCACCTAGCATTGTTTAACATACATAGAAAGACCCAATGACCACAGGGGCTTTCATTCTGACTAAATGTAAAGGATGACAAAAATGAGAGGATGGCAGTATTAAATGGCCTCAAGGTTCTGAATGGAACTCTGACTAGGTTCTTCAGGTTATTTTGATCAAAGCAGCAGGGTTACAAATATGATATTGGTAAAATTATGTGTGTGACTCAACAATGCCTGTTCAGAGAAAGAAGTCACAGAAAGTTCAAATTCCTTTTGATACAGAATGACAATCATGACATCTGCCAAGTTTAGAGTAGGTGACTGGATTGGAATCGAGCTATAAGTTTGCTCTTACTCTGGTTTCAACAGAGCTCTTTCCCAAGTGAAGAAAGTAATAATACGTAATTGTAAAATTTGAGTGAGGGCTGAAAAATACTGAAATGGAAATGTGAAAAAGTGAATGGGAAAGAATTTAAGGATATCAGTGAGGGCCCAGGTCAGTTTGGAGCTTGCAAATTCATAGTAACATTAATCTGCTTGGTTGTCTGATTTTCTTCACACAGAGTTCATTCACTAAAATACACAGGAGGAAAAGATATATTGTACTGATAGGGGGTTGGAATTGTACAAAAAGAAATATAAAAAAAAGTGAAAAGCATTTTAATCATTCATAAGAAAATAATTCAGATTATCATAATCACGCAGTCTAGGATACATAGGGGGAAAAAATTTAGTGGAAAAAATAGCTTATACCTCTTTTAATTGAGGTTTTGACTTGCCTTAAGTTCCAAGAATGACAAAGATGATTTAACAGTCATTTTCATTATTCATTTTCAATTTTAGTAAAAAACTGTAGCTTTAGATAATGTTATGCCAGAAATCAGTAGAACCCAGCAGGGTATACCGACCTCATCCTCGTGTCCTCAACAGCTCATCACCTTCTCTATAGCAAGAATCAGACCAAAGGATATGGTGTTTTGAATAGCTTTCTATTTTTGCAATCATTATTTCTCCGAAGTCCTGATTCTACATTTTAATCATATTAACATAAAAGTTTAGGAAAACATGATATAAAATCACAGAGAAGGAATACTTACTTGATCAAGGAAAATCTGGAGTTTATAAGATTCTTTCAGTGACTCTTGAATAAGTGCACTGCTTGCTTTTGTCTGATTCAAAGATTCGATCAAATCCTTATTTTCCAAAATATTACCTTGAGATGTGGCAAGTGTCTGTAGAAAAAAATTAACAAAATCATATTAACATTATTATACTTATTAAAATAATCAATTAAAGGAAGCTCATATTAACTATCATTAACTTGACAATGTTCTCATAAATATCATAAGTATGATATAGTAAACCATTATATGATACTATATCATATCATCAAACATTGCATATGTATTAATTATATTAATCTAAAATTTAAAAACTACTTAAAGTTACAGATTAAGTCACAATTTCATGCTACCTTTTAATGTTTCTTAAAATTCTGAGCATTTAACAAATACTTATTAGTGAAACAATCCAGTATAAAGACAGTATTAGGTAAAAATTACTTATCTTAAATATTATTTATTAAGATCTTGTATTGTAAGATATCAACTTTTTTGTTTGAATTGTGATTTTTTAAAGAAAAAAATATACAAAAAATTATCCTGAATAACTAAAGTTTACCTCTAAAAGAGATTCCTCAAGCTTGGCTAACTGTATTTTCTTATCCTCTTCCTGTTGCAATAGCTTTGTTTTCTGTTCCTCTAAATCAGGTTTCTCATGCTGAATAGTTAAGGCCAAAAGCTTAAAAAAAATATTTAAGGTCAAGTTTAGTCTAGAGATAAGATTCAAACAAAACAATACAAAACCAAAACTTCCCACAAACAGGACTTGTGTTTGACCAAATACTACAAGTATTATAATACTATATACCTCAGTTGATTCTTTCTAATTAAATATGTGAAACACCTTCACAATTATTTCTTACAAAAACAGAGGCAAAATAAATAAACTCACAGAAAAAATGTTAAATATTATAGGACAAGTATAAGATATTGCATAATTTAACATATCAATATGGAATATTTAGTTCTAAAATTAGATTACATATGTAAAAACTATGGAAGCTGGCATTTTTTAGTTATTTTTATTTACTTTTTAAAATTTCTTTAGCTGACCCATCCTGCCACCTGTTGGCAGCTCAGCTTGGGCCGTGAATCAAACCGGCGAACCTGTTGCTCACAGCTTGCACTCTTGAGCGAGCCCTTAACCAACTGAGCCACTCGGCCGGCCCTTGGAAGCTAGTGTTTTTTAATGGTAAGTATTCACATAAAGAAATAAAAGATACTTGAAATACTATACCATCAAAATCACAATGAAATACCACTTCACACACACTATATGTCTACAGCTAAAAAGACAAATAATAACAAGTGTTGGCGGAATGTGGAGAAAGTGGTACACTCATACATTGTTGGTGGGAAAGTAGCGCAGCCACTTTGAAAAGTTTGTTATTCAAAATGTTAAACATAGAGTTATCATAAGATCCAACATGTCCACTAAAAATATAATTGAATTGGTACTTCCGGTAAGATGGTAGAATAGACAGACGCTGTGCCGACTACTTCCCAGGATCACAACAAAATTACAAATAATTTATAAGATATTCAACCTCGGAAGTTCCCTGGACCCTAGATGAACAGAACCTCTAAACGAAGGACTTAAAGAGGAGGCCACGTCAAGTCCGGGTGTCAGGTGGTCACATGTCTTGCATCATGGATGGGGAAGAGGCTTGATCACTGCACTGTATACCTGAAGCTGATGTTGTATAATATTGTATGTCAACTATAAAGTGAGCATATATATGTGTGTGTGTGTGTGTGTGTGTGTGTGTGTGTGTGTGTGTGTGTGTGTATATATATATATAAAATAATTGAATTGTACACTGTAAGTGGGTGAATTGTATGGTATGTGAATTGAATCTTACTAAAGCTGTTTTTAAAAATGCTATGCCAGAGCTGGCTGAGTGGCTCAGGTGGTTAAGAGTGAGCTTAAGAGCGCGAGCTCTGAGCAACAGAGCCACCAGTTCGATTCCCACATGGGCCAGTGACGCTGCGCCTGAGCTGAGCTGCTGCTGAGCTGCTAACAGGTGGCAGGATGGCTCAGCTGGTGAGAGCACGTGCTCCTAACAACAAGACTGCCTGTTCATTGGTGGGCTGTGCCCGCCCACAACTAGGACTGAACTCGGCACCTTGAGCTGAGCTGCCGTCCGGATGGCTCAACGGATACAGCATACACTGTTAACAACAAGGCTGCTGGTTCAACTCCCACATGGATGGTGGTTATGCCCACCCACAACTAAGACTGAACTCGGCACCCTGAGCTGAGCTGCCACCCAGATAGCTCAGTGGATACAGCGTGCACTCTTAACAACAAGGCTACTGGTTCGACTCCCACATGGGATGGTGGCTATGCCCACTCGCAACTAAGATTGTAACACAGCACCTTGAGCTTAGAGGCCACAAGCTGCTGACGGGCAGCCAGATGGTGACAGCTAGGATTGAGCAACAACAACTTGGCTGGCCCCCTCACCAATTCCCCAACACCGTTCTTCTCCCCCAATTCCCCAATTAAAAAAAAATGCTATGCCAGATTCTTAATTTTGAAACTATAAATTAGAGAATGACATTGGCATGTTATAAACTACATAATTCAAAATCTGCTCTACAAGCATCTTCACTTAGTTTTTGTTAAAATAAGATCTAAATAGCCACTTTCAGCAATTACCATGGAGAGCATTTAGATAGAAGGAGCAATTTCATCAATCCCGCCAAGTTTTCAGTAATTTTTCCATTGTTTTATTTATAAGAAGTATCAAGTAAAAAAATACTATTCATAAAAATATATGTAGTGAGCCATATGCTATGGTAAGAAAAATATTTTAAAAGGAAGTTTTAGTAATTATAATAAAGTAAAAAAGTGCAACAAACATACATGCTATCATAAAGCAAAAGAGAAAAAAGTATTGTTAGGTGAGTAAAAAATAGGATGATACTCAAAAAGTTAACAGGTATTTCTTTAAAGAGGAAAAAAATGAGTGACTGCTTATGTAAGTAAATTTCTGGACAAGGAAAATTATTTTTAAATCCATTCAGTAATAAACCATACACAGATGCAGTAATTCAGGATGTATTATGTTCTGGCGGGGATAAAAAATTGTAGACTGGGAATCAAAGATCCTCAACTAGCTAGATAGGTCAATTAAATGCAATTTTCACATTTAAACTTCAATTTTTACAATTAAAAAATAAAGTAGCTGATCTTAATCTCTATTCTCCTTCCTCTCTTGAATTCTACCATATATGACAGAGATAGACTGTAAAATTAAAGTTACACTAGAAGCAGCAATGTGGCATTAGCAACAAATTTCCAAGTCCAACACAAACAATACATGTAACAAGCCCAAAGGCTTTACTCTTAGGTTGCAAGTACCGTATTTCCCCATGTATAAGACGCACCTTAATTTTGGGGCCCAAAATTTGAAAAAAAATGTATTACATAAAGTTATTGAATTCAAGTTTTATTAATCATAAAATTCATACAACTCCTCATCACTGTCAAAACTCCCAACCATAAGCTTGTCCTTATCTGTGTCTGATGACGAATCACTGTCTTCATATATTGCCTCGTCTTCAGTTCCATCTATGGCATTTGAAATACCATGCTTCTTAAATTATTTGACAACGATCTCAATCTTGATATTATCACAGGATCTTTTCACCCAGGTACAAACTTCTTCTATAGTTGGTTTCTTCAATCTTCCTGCTGGTGTCAAATTGTCCCTAGAAGACTTACTTCATCCATTGGTTCCATTCATCTCATGGCAGCTTTGAAGGGTTTGTTAATGCTGACATCAAGTGGTTGGAGCTGGAATGTCAAGCCCAGGTATGACAGCAAGTTTTGTTTTTAGCTCTGCAGCAATCTTCTTTGTGTTTTTTGTTATGTGTGCCCTGAACTGATCAAGTACCAATAGGGCAGGTTTGTGTAAGATCCCACCTGGTCTCCTGCTCCAAACTTTCTCAAACCAGATCTTCATCCCATCCTGATCCATCCAACCCTTGTCATGAACGTGGACAATTACTCCTCGAGGAATGTCTTCTTTTGGCATTGTTTTGCATTTGAAAATCAGCACAGGAAGCAGGTTGGTTCCGTCGGCACAACAAGCTAGAACAACTGTATAATGTCTCTTTTCATGTCCACTTGTCTTCACAGTTACAGTTTTCACCCTCTTCTTGTCAACAGTTCTGTTACTTGGGACATCAGATTGAAGGGGGACTTCATCCATATTTGCAATCTGTCCCAACTAAAACTGATGTGTCTTCCGACATTGAATGACAAAACTATGAAATTTAAGGACCTTCTGCTCATAGCTTTAGGCATCTTTTGGGCAAGTCTGGTGCATGTACACATGCTTAGTCCGTTCCATTTCATGAACCTGAAGCACCAATTGTGTCCTCCTTTGAAATCAGTTACTTCTTTTTCATCAGCAATTCTTCTTGCCTCATGCTGAACCATCTTTGTGGACACAGAAATTCCAATTGCCCTTTGCTCTTCAATCCATATCTTCAATTCCCTCTCTAAATCTGGCCATTTTGCTGACTTGCCTCTCATGTCCTTCTTCTGCTGTGGCGTTTTCAGTAGGGTTTCTTCTTCCTGTAGCCAATCTTGGATTGTTTTCTCAGTTGGAGGACCAAACTTATCTTCAGCAACACAATTTTTATTCACTTTTGCAAACTGGATCACTTTTAACTTGAATTCAGCACTGTACAAAAATCTTTTCTGAGCCATTTCTGGGCAGAACGTGGCAAAACGTAACCTACTGTAACATACCGGTAACAAGTGCAAAACAATGAACACAAAGACAACAAGCATGAAAAAGCAGGAAATGCAAGTAAAAAAATCTACAACAATGAGCACAAAAAACAAGTGTGAAAAAAGCGGGAAATGCAAGTAAAAAAATCTACAACCACTGTATAAGACAAAGCCAGTTTTTAGACCCCAAATTTTTCGAAAAAGGGTGCGTATTATACATGGGGAAATACGGTATATTTTCCAAAGATTAAATGCTAATCAGTTTAACAAAATAGTTTCCCACTCAAAAGAACTAACAGTACCCAAAACTACAAAAGATTTTTAAGGTACATTATGATTGACGTATACCTGTCCTTGTAATCCACTTCGTGTTGTAGTAAAGTTAACTTCAGTAACAATGGAAGCTGCATCAGGTGGAATAAAGGGATTTGGGTTTCTTGTTGACAAAAAAAGGCGGAATTCTTCATTGTAGTCAATAATCTTGTCACCGATTTGTACCACATAACGTGGTCCTATTTTTTTAAATGACACAATTAGTTGTATTGAATATTCTGTATTTTGCTACATGATATTAAAAAATATAATCTAGCATTTCTAAATAGTTTATATTATAGTCTTTTCAATAGAGTCCAAAAGACAGCAACAGTTAGACTACCCAAGATACTATTAACCAGAATGCTTTATTAATTGGCATTTTGCAAGCAACTATAAATAATATTCATTAAGATGATCCTTGGGTCCTGAAGCATCGAAGGTGTCTACTTACATTCAGTACGGTTTTAATGTTAATTATATGTTTCATATTCTAAATTTTTCTGAAATGATTAATTATAGATTACTAAAAAAAATAACTCAATTATATATTATTCTCTATTTCTAAATTCATCAGTTAAACAGTGTTTATTATACCTGTAATTAAGATGAAATGCTTGAAGACAGAATGAACTGACGAAAACCTAGGATTATCAACATCTGAGTAATGGCAAAGATACCCATTAATAATACCACAAAAGATTTATTTAGACTGCCATACACAGGTGATTCATGACAAGAAGTTAAATTAAGAAAAATAAAGTTCTGCCTTATAAAGGATTACATTATAAAATAAAAAATAATAATATTCATTATACAACATATATAGAGAAATGAATCATTATATCCATAACTTACGCTTTTAAATTGACAACAAATAATTGACTTTTAAGTACAAAATACATATTCTCAAAGGTTAAGAAAAACATTTTAAGGAATTTTGAGAATATCAAAATAGATATAAATTTTTGCTTAAAAGTTTAAGTTAATGTGAAAAGAATTCAATAAGCACTTTGTGAAAGGATATACAAATGTAAAAAAAAAAAGAATAATACTGAACTTTAATCATCAGAGAAATATAAATTTAAAAGCCCAAAGTAATACCTCTACAATAACTGGAAATGATTAAAGAATCCTTAAGCCGAATAAATGCAAAAAAACCTCAATTCTAAAGACATAATAGTCAAACCACTGAAAATCAATGACAAACATTTTAAAGCATCCAGAGAAAAATGACACGTCACATACAAAGGAGCAACAATAATATAAGCAGGCTATTTCTCAATGGAAATGACATAAGCTAGAAAACAATGGAATAAAAACTTTCAAGTGCTAAAGAAAATAACTGTTAACCTAGAATTCTATGTCAGACAGGAAAAACAAAATCCTTCAAAAATAAATGAAAAAGAAGTTTGCTTCCACCGGGCCTTCACTAAGTGAAATACAAAAGTAAATCCTTCAGACAGAAGAAAAATAATCCAGATGGAAATGCTGGGAGAATTTAAGAACAATAGAAAGGGTAAATATGTATAAATATAGATTTTACATAATAATTATAACATCACCTGGAGCATGACAATGCATCACAACAAATATGCAAAGGCAGGCAGGGGGTATATGGAGCTAAAGTACAGTGCTGGAGAAGTGACAAAGTGTTTGTATTAAAATAACAAGTCAAAGACGTATGTTGTTATACGTAGAGTAACCATTAAGAAATCATAAAAAACTGATCAAAAAAATCAGGTTACTTAAAAACTGTATCAGTTATTGGATGAATTGTTTGATTGTATTAAATTACAGTACAAATATTAACACTGCACGATGAATGAAAATGCAAAACCAAATGATATGTACCAAGTTTGAGAGACACGCTTTACTAAAAGACCAACAGAAAATGGAAAGTAAAAGAATGGAAAGGAATTACCATGCCAACACTAGGCACCAAAATTTATTGTACCCATTCTAATATCAGACTCAAAAACTTGAGACATTACTCGAGATAAAGATGGGCGTTTTATAATGTTAAAGAAAATAACAGAACAGAAAGATATCACGTTTCCAAATATTTATGCATCTAAAAACATAGTTCCAAATATTTAAAGCAAAAATTCACAGAATTAAAAGCAAAACTGACAAATTCAAGATAATAGAAACTTTAAGATATTCTTTCAATACAGGACAGGAAAAAAGGTGAAGACATGGAAGATAACAATATAATTAACAAATTGACTTAATTGATTTTAGGGAAATTAAAACAACCATGAAAAAAATTCACATAATTTTGAATTGTACATGGAACATTTATGAAAATTAATTAATGTCAGAGCATAAAATATGCTCCAACAAGATTTAAAAAACTGAACACTTCAGAATAAATTTTCTGACCATAATGGAGGTAAGCTAAAAATCAATAACAAAAAAGGTAACTGGAAAACCTCCAACTGCTTGGAAATTAAACACCACCAAAAAATTGCTAACTAATTTACAAATCAAAGAAGAAATCAAAATTTGTGGTGTGAAACTATGAAGGACTTAGAGGGAAACTAATTGATATAAATGAATACATTCAGAAAAAGAAAAGAGTAAATACCAATATTTTAAATTTCCATTTCAAGGAATTAGAAAAAGGAAGATCAAATAAAATTTAAGAAAGTAACACAAATGAAGTAACAAAGAGCAAAAAAAATCAGTTTAAAAATACAATAGAGTCACAGGAATGTATTCTACAACATAGGGAATATAATCAATAATATCATAATAACTGTATGGTGACGGACGATTACGAGACACATGGTGATCATTTTGTTAGATATATAGATGTTGAATCACTATGTTGTCCACCTGAAACTAATATTGTATGTCAACTATACTTTAGTTTTTAAAAAGGATTATATGAATATACTATTTTAAGCATAATAAGCAATTATATCTTTTTCATGATTGTTAATGAAAATATTCTATCAAAATTAAAATGAGATATATGTGAAAAAATAAAACCACAATAGAGAAAATTAACAGTTAAAAGTTGGTATTTTTTTAAAAAAATTAAAATTGATAAACCCTTATCAAGACTGATCAAAAAAGAAACAATATTAATATCAAGAAAAAGGAGATGCCATTACAAAGCAGAATTTATAAAGTTATGAAACTTACATAAAAAAATACACCAATTCATATTGACAATTTGGATGAATGGACAAATACCTTAAAAAAAAATACAGCTTAACCAAAGCTGACACACTCACATAATAGAGGATACACACAAAACAAATTAAATCCAATGCTGAAAGGGCCTCAGCTCAGGATTACTGGCATTTGCAATAAAAGACTGATCATCATGGGAACTGTGCATTGTCTTAACAAGAAGGTATTCATATGCTTTTTATAGGATTTGGACTTATGTAAGGTGATTTGGGGAGGACTCAAACAAAGCGTGATTTTGCCGGGGCATGAGTGCTATCAAAAAGAACAGACAATTCTATGAATTTCATCTTAATAATTTTCATCTAGAAGGTGACAGAAATGGAGACTGAGTTAATATTGGATTAAAAAAGCAGCAGTCACTCAAATTATCTGGGAGAGAAAGATGTTTGGTTATTTTTGTGATATGGAAAATGTTCTTGTTTTTTTGTGCTCAGACATGATTATGGTCAGAGTGACCTGTCTGATGTTGGTGCTGAGAAATGGCTTATGTACAACAGGAGGACAAAATAGCCAAGCTATTAGAGCCAGGGCAGCTCCCAGCACACAGTTGTCAAATGCTGCTCTTTTTTTTTTTCCCCCTCATTTTATGCAATGTACAAATACAAGCAAAACTTATCTATGTTAGTGTAAGTAAAAAATGTGGTTATCCTTGTTGCAGGCAGTGGTAAATAAGGGCGCTCTGGAGTGTTGACGAAGTTCTATATATTGATCTGGGTGCTTATATATACATACACATATACATACATATATTTCCACAAAGCATTAAAATTGAAAAATAACCGGTTTCTCTGGTGAGAGGACTACTCTTGAGGAAGACAGGGACAAAACCCTACTGCCATTCTGCACTGTTTGATTTTGCAACCCATGCATGTATTATTTTGATATAGCATTTTAAAAAAATTCAAAGTAAATGGCTTATTATCTAAAAAAAGACCCTTGGATATAAGTCCCATATACTACTCTTAGAAAATATCAAATGTACAACTATAAAGTCCAACACATTCTGAACTGTAAAAAGTCTTAATTTACTTTGGCATTAACCTATAATTCAGTTAATTTTGACCAATTATTTTCTTCAGGACACAAAATCTTTACTGTAGTTTAGAGAACTCTCTTTCCAGAGGAAGTCCTAATTTACATGTCTATTATCTTTTTCCTGAACTTGAACCAGGGTTGAGAATATATACATATATTCTCAGCAATATGTATAATCTAATATATATATATATATATATATATATATACACACACACACACACACACACACACACACACACACACACATATAATGTGTGTGTGTGTGTATATATTGTTTTTGGTTAGCATGTATAATAGATATGAACATTTGGGCTGTTTATATACAAGGATATATTAACTGGATAAATTCATTGTAAGGCCTTGATGATTTCTATAACAATCAGCTGAAGATACAGGCAAGATCATTCTATAAAGTGTACCCAAATCCTGCCAATATTGAAATGCATCATGCCAGGAAATGAAAAACAAACTTAAGTCTTTTTGTACCAGGGAAGGGTACTACATAATTTTATCTGTCTCGATTTTGGAAACAATGTTGCATGAATCGTCTACTATGACCACTGGAACTTAAACCAGGAAGTGGCTACCACTGCTTCCCAAGTGCCTGACATAATAACTTAAAAAGTTGCTGCCATAGCTGACACTTGATATGTAGACTTGGACATTGCTAATGATTATAATGTTTTCTTTTTTATATTCTTTTGGGATGAAGACCAAATTCAGTTTATCTGTTGTATGCAGTATACCTTTATAGGTCCAAACTCTTCAGAAATATATTATCATCTGAGCTAGATAAATTCAGTACCATGTGAACTGCCATATAGGTGGAAACACTACATCATATAGATAAGATTTTGGTAATGGTCTCCACTGAGAAAACGTCTCACATTCATTGGTATTGAATACTATTCAAGCCCAACTAACTAGAGATGAATGGGACTTAAATGAAGACAAATAAAAAACCCTGCCACTCAAATAACCAAATTGACATTGCCCAAGGAGACATCCCACAGCCCATTAAGGATAAACTGCTGGCTTTACAGTCACTATATACAAAGAAAGAAAACCAACAGCTGAATACCTTCTTGGCCTACTGGAAGTACCATATTTGTACCTGTAAATTATACTGAAGCTATTTATCTGGTCCACAAACATGTGGCTAGGTCTGAATGGCAGGTCCTGCTAAGTTGCAAGAGGCAACTTTGGAAGTAACTCAGGTGGTTGTAAATCAATCTTTGCCTTTGATCCCTATAGCCTCCAGACCATGGGTTGGCAAACTGCGGCTCGCGAGCCACATGCGACTCTTTGGGTACGTTCCATCTCAAAAGTTGGCCGACCCCTGGAAGAGCCAGTCCTGTCCCTCATAACAATTTAAAAATTATTCTAGAGCCATAAATATATTTTTACATAATCACCATTATGTGAATAATATCCTGTAAAATTTTTATAAATGAAACTACGATAGTTTTATTTTCATTTTCAATTTTACTTCAGAGCGACAGTTCACGAGCTGCAGTGTACTGACCCCTGGCAGCTCTTCCATCTCAAAAGTTTGCCGACCCCTGCTCCAGACAAACTGAATTTCAGATATCTACAAATAATCTCACAGATAAGCAAATCCAATGGAATGTTATAGTTATCTGCTATCCCTGGGTAACATTTCTGGCAATCTATAGCATTGAGTATTTTATACAGTAGGCTGATTTAGAGTAGTGCTCTTGGCTATAAAGCACGCTATGCTGAGACTAAGTGAAATACAAATATCAGTACAAAGATTCATGGCTCACAACTAGTGAACTAGCTTAGAGTTTCTCAGCCTCAACACTATTAACAATTTATGCTGAAAAACTATTTGCTGTGAGGAGATGCCCTGAGCATTTTAAGACATCTCTGACATAGACTTCCCAAGTTGTGGCAACCAAGAATATCTCCAGATGTTGCCAAGTGTCAAATCAGGAGGGACCAAATCTCTCCAGATAGAGAACCATTGGTCTGGCTGTGTTCAAGCCATTGGGTCACCCAGATTCAACTGGGCTACCAAAGACATATCCAATTAAGTACAACAATTGATCACAAACTTAATCTTTATGTTGTACATATATATGCCCATATGAAGCAACCATGCCTAAAGTGAAGCATCTGGACTAAAGAAAACAACAAATAACGTTCAACTCTCATCCCTACTATATTCCTGAATCCATACTCAAACCCAACAAGGAAATGAAAGAACCATAAAGGACTGGAATAATAATGAAAATACTTTTTACATCTATGGTTAGTAAAACTTGAACTATTGCCAACTATACCAGCCCCTCTCTCAACATCTACATAGCTAGCTGATCAAGCTGTCTTCAATTATTTACTAATTGTAAACTGCCAGCTCTACCTCTGCATGGGTAGAGCAACTAGGCACACAGGAATCAGGAAGCAAAAAGCAATAAGAAATCAAAGAGGAACTGTACCTTGCTCTTTTTTTTTTTTTGTACACATTTGAGAAGATTTTTGAACAGCATAAATTGAGAAGGAAAAGCATATTCTGTTCCTATTATCTCTACTTGCTTTGACCTCAGTGTGTAGAAAGGCAGTTACACTGTTTAGATTCAGGACACTGGGATGTAAATGAAATTGGACATACTTTGTTTTATGTGGTTCTAGAACAACTGTCCTTTGTGCCCAAAGGAAATGTGTGATGACAAAATGGCACTCTGGACAATCTGAAGTATACTCAACGAGGATAACGGACTTCCACTAACGTGACATGAATGAATGCACCCAACCCTGGGAGGAAAGTGGAAAAAGTAAGGTAGGGGCAGACATTAAGTTTCTTTCCTAATTATAAAATAAACAAATTGACTCAAACAGCCCTGCACTACTATCTGGATTAGTGGTGGTTCACAATGTGAACCAATCATGACGTGGAATGTATCACTTTTCACCAGATACAGCTTCCCGAACATTGTCAACACCTATTCTCAGACAATGACACAGCTACTGCTAAACCCTGATACCAACCAGGGATTTTATATTTAATGAGCCCTCAAGGGCCAGAATATAGATGAAGAAAGTCAAATTCAGATGGTACTAAAGGTTCATTTCCACGCCTCCCTGAAAATAGCATAGCAAAAGCTAGATCAATAGACCTGAGTCAGTGCCAATAAAGAACAGGCTGAGACCAGAGACTGAACTCTAGAAGGTAACTCCAGGTTACAAAGACAAACTTCCCAGCACTAGAGTTCTCTTCAAAATAGATCAACCACTGCCAGGCCAATCATACTGATTTGTGGAATAACATGTGATCAATGAGTCAAATGCATGCTTTGCTATTTCTTTGCTTTGCCCCAATTTCTCCAATTTTCTATTTAAACCTTGTAGTGCTACCAATGTGTGTGGTGTAAGTGTGTGCATGTATATATGTATAAGCACAAATCCATATATGTATGTGTATACAATTTGCATGACACACGTATAGTTTAAGAGCATTACTCTCTAATCATCAAAGTCTGAGTTAGGTGCCTGGGCAGAAAAGAGGTAACCTAGTAATTCTGAGACTGCTAATCTTAGAAAGACCTGACTGCAAGGTAGGCCCATAACTAACTGGAATCTAGGAATTTGGATTTTGGGAGGGTTCTCACCATCCCCCAATCACATAAGAGTGAGTGGCTCACTGTGCTTAAACTGTACAAACAATGTGGTATATGCTGATCACCTACTTTCCCTTGGGGAGTCTGGAATTTTGCTACGTGCAAAGAAGAATATGCTTATATAATCAGCCCAATAAAAACTCTGAGCACTGAGTCTCTAATAAGCTTCCTTGGTAGACAACATTTCATACATGTTGTCACAACTCCATGGTGGGGGAATTAAGCATATCATGGCAAGGAAACTAAAAGAAAAAATGAACATATGGGACTACATCAAACTTAAAAGTTTTTTTACAACAAAGGATACTATCAACAAAACAAAAAGGAAGCCTACTGAATGGGAGAAGATATTTGTCAATGATATATCTGATAAGGGGTTAATATCTAAAATTTATAAAATACTCATTCAACTCAACACCAAAAAAACAAACAACCCAATTAAAAAATGGGCAGAGGATATGAAGAGACATTTTTCTAAAGAGGACATACAGATGGCCAACAGGCATATGAAAAAATGTTCAACCTCACTAATCATTAGAGAAATGCAAATTAAAACCACAATGAGATACCACCTCACTCCGGTCAGAATGGCTATCATCAATAAATCAACAAACAACAAATGCTGGCGAGGTTGTGGGGAAAAGGGAACCCTGGTACACTGTTGGTAGGACTGCAGACTGGTGTAACCATTATGGAAATCAGTATGGAGGCATCTCAAAAAACTGAAAATGGAACTACCTTATAACCCAGCAATTCCACTCTTAGGTATTTATCCAGAAAAACCCAAGACATTAATTCGAAAAAACATATGCACCCCTATATTCACTGCAGCGCTATTCACAATAGCCAAAACTTGGAAACAACCGAAATGCCCATTGGTAGATGACTGGATTAAGAAACTATGGTACATTTACACAATGGAGTATTACTCAGCTATAAAGAAGAAGGAAATCATACCATTTGCAACAATATGGATGGAACTAGAGAACAATATGCTAAGTGAAATAAGTCAGTCAGAGAAAGACAAATACC
>NW_017731796.1:1440535-1493726 GCF_001890085.2 Hipposideros armiger
TGTGGCAGTGGGTTGCCATGGGCTACTGTATGTAGCCAGCAGCCAGCGTGAGCGGCCAGCAGCCACAGTGAGCGGCTGTCCAGAAGCTGGCGACTGATCTGCCTCGCCCAGGGAAGAGCGCAATGATGGTACCAACTTGGGCCAGTGAAGCAACGTCCTCCACAACTAGACTGAAGAATAAAAAAAAACAACAGCAACTTGTCTGTTCCCCTTCCCCCAATTCCCCAATAAAAATCTTTAAAAATAAATAAATAAATAAATAGACATTTAAGAAAAATAAGGATTTTTTTCATTAACAATAAAAATAGCCTTTTTCAATCTTCTACTATAATACCGAATTGATGTGGAAACAAATTTTCAAATTCTATATGCAATAAGTTACCCAATTATTACTAAGAACTAGTTTGGTTTGTTATCTTAAAAATAAAACATCGAATGGAAGAAGAAGGCAAGATTATACATTCTAGTAAACTTTTCTTAGTGCAGCAGGCCTAATCATGGTGAAAAGACCCTTTAGACAAAATTCTCTAACCATGCAAAATTTTTAGGTTTTCTGGCTAAAGAAAGAGTAATTTCAAATATCATTCCAGGCCTACAACTGTGGTTAAAACAAATTAAATACTTGAGGTAATAATTATTAAACTATAAATGACATTAAAGTATTATGTATATTATCTAATTTACAATTCTTTAACACACATAAATGAGGGCAATATCCCCATTTTATAAGTTAAGTATGTTTTAAAGAGGTAATTTTTCAATTAGCCAAGAATATCTAAAAAATTAATCATACACTAGGCTTATGTTAAAAAAAACCCAAAAAACAAAAAACACCTGGCCAAAATTATTCCCTTGGCAAGATAAATATGATAATGCAAAGTCACTATTCAAAAGATTATGATTACATTTCACTGACAATACATCAAATCTCATGATGAGTTATATAGGAACAGGAAATTGTAAGAGGCACACAGAGAAACTACAAGTATGCTAATAGTCCAGGAGGCTTTCTCCAAGTTAAGTTAGTAACGCTTAACTTCTATAAGATCTTATACTTGTGTTTTTAATAATAATTTAGAATAAATGCTTATTAATTGTCTCTCTAACCTATTAGTCATCTCCATGAGGGCAGGAACTGTGACTACTATATTCACTATTAAATTCCCAGGGCTTAGATCAATGTCCTACACATAAAAGGAAACAACATATATTCTTATCTCATCTTTATAAATCAGAAAATTGAAGCTAAGAGAACTATATTTCTTTCCCCAGGTCCCATACTAGGTACATTATATCTATGTGTGATTCGATGTTTTCTGATTACATACCCAGAATTCTTTTCACCATAACATCATTACTAGTCTGCATCTAAATTATAAGTAATACACACCTGTTGGTTAATAACTTCCAAACGTGAGTCTTTCAAATGTGTCTTTAACCATTCTGTAGCTTGGGAAGACGGGTCAATAAGAAATGGGCATACTCGACTCTAGTTCAGAAAAAAGATTATAAGCTTTTATTAGACGGAAATAATTTCCTAAAAATTATGAATCAATTACTGAGTGATTTTTTTCCCTCAGGCTTTGGAGAATATAAATATTCAACCATGAGGAGGAATGAAAGGTACAGTTTTTAGCCACATTAAAAAATTTTAGAGTGATCAGTAATTAATATTAGTTAATTCAATTTAACCATAGTAAGTACAGTCCTATTTACTACACAGTAACACAGACAATGTATATTAACAATATAGTAAGCAAGAGCTCTGGACAATCAAGTTATTGCCTAACTTTATAGATACAGAAAGTGGCAAAAAAATGTATACACATTTTAAGAAAAGAAAAAACTGTATTAAAATTATGCTGATGGTAACCACTTTGAGCACTTCTTGTAATTGCAGAGGTCAAACATGACTTGTATTCATCTTTTGTTATCGGTATATATTGAATATTACAATTTTAATACAGTTTTTTGCTTGCTTAAAATGTGTATACATTTTTTTGGCACCCTCTGTATTTTTGGTTGAATAAACTGAAAAGACAAGTACGACCCAATCAGAAAAATATTGCTGAAATAATCAATATAAGACATTAATTCTTATAAAGCAGTGTATAGTTAATATTACCAAAGATGTGTCCTGGAATGGAAAATTACATAGGTTACAGTTTAAAATCTAATGAACTAGGAACTAAATACAACCCAATACTAATTAAACTCTGAAAGGAATAGAAAATTAGAAGACAATGAAAATGGCTTACATACAATGCCACTTAGCAGATGAAAGAAAGCCAAGTATATAGATCTATATATATGATATATTTAAATATATGTAAATATATAAATAAATATATAGTAAATTTAAAAATTACTTAATAATCATTGTTACCTAGTAAATCAGATTTAAATAATAATGACTGACCTAATTTTTCTTAAATTTTCACATGTATTTGAAAAATGTAATGCATTTGTGTGCTATAGGGATAACACAACACATGAAAGTCAAAGTGAAATGAAGACTTAGAACTAGGTTCTAGTAAGAATATGATGTTATTTCAGTGACATACCAATAAGGAAGAAGATAAGCGGGGCCATCTGCCTCAAGGACAAAGAGCATTTTATCAGCAACATTGTTTAAAATTGTCAGCACATGGTAACAATAAATTGCTGATTGAATTTAAAACAGCTTTATTATTGTTTTAAAGTTCTCTACAGACAATGCATCTTCTTTTTGCTTGCACCCAGAAAGGACTATTCCTACCACACTTCCCCCAGTGTCACCGTACTGTATGGTCTTCACCCAGTATCTATTTCTGGAAGTTTCACTTACTGTTCAAGCATATAAATCTGCTATTCCCTGAAAAATGAGATTGTGAGTAAATATGCTTTTAAGTATTATCAATGTACCACACAGAGGTTTTAGATCGTATTTTATGTGAGCATTCAATAGCAAACATTTCACAAGTCTACTAGATTTTGTTTAATCATGAAAACAATTATTTTAAATTTTTAAAAAACTTCTTACCCATGATTTCACACCAATGATCTGATGCAGTTAAAAAAAAAGAAGATAAAGACTCAGAAAATCATGTTTTTAGCACAGAAAATATGCTTAAGAATTGCACAGTACTTAAAAGTTTGTATTCATTTATTTATATTTCTCCAAAGAGATTTAGACAAAAATCTCTAAGGTATATTTTAGGTCTGTGTTTCATGATCAACTTGAGTAAAATGTTACATATAATAAATTACAACAGATCCAAAATTGTCAAGCTTTTATTCATTCATGTATTCATTCAGCTACCATATGTTGCATAACAACTACGGTAAAATAATGTGAGCAATACAGAAATTAATAAGATATATTCCCTTACCCTCAATGAGTTCACATCCAATAAAGAAACAAAAAATAAAAACTCTATAATAGAAGAGGATATAATATTCTATAGGATCAGAGATCCATCTGATCCTAGAGGAATCTGCTAGGAAGCAATTCAAGTCAAACTAAGAAAGATAAATTGAACTTTGGCAAAGAGGTGAAAAAGCATTTCAGGCAAAGGCAACAGCATGATTCAAAAATATGAATAATAAAACTGTAATAACTATGTACCTATCAATCATCACTTTAATTGTGAATGGATTAAATGCACCAATCAAAAGACATAGGGAGGCTGAATGGATAAGAAAACAAGACCCACACATATGTTGTCTACAAGAGACCCAACTCAGATTAAAAGACACATACAAACTGAAAGTAAAGGATGGATAAAAATATTTCACACAAATGGAAACAAAAAAAAAGCTTAAGCAGCAATACTTGTATCAGACAAAATTGGCTTTAAAATGACACGAAGAAGGACATTACATAATGACAAGATTAATCTAACAAGAGGGCATAACCTTAGTAAACATCTATGCACCCAATATACGAGCACCTAAATATATTGTATAAAACAAATATTGACCAACATAAAGGGAAAGATTCACACTAACACAATCATAGTAGGCGACATTAACACACATTGACTCTAATAGACAGATCTTCCAGAAAGAAAATCAATGAAACAATAGCCTTAAATGACACTGTAGACCAGATGGGTTTAACTGATATTTTTAGAACATTTCACCCCAAAGCAAAATATACATTCTTTTCAAGTGCACATGGAACATTTTCCAAGATAGACCATTTATGCCACAAAACAAGTCAATAAATTTAAGAAGACTGAAATTATATCATGCGTCTCTGATGATGACAATGGTATGAAACTGGAAGTCAATTACAAAAACAAAAACAAAAACAAAAAAAACCCCTGAAAACCCACAAATACATGGAGGCTAAATAACATGCTACTAAACAATGAATGGGGTTAACGATGAGATGAAGGAAGAAATCAAAGATACCTTGAGACAAACGAAAATGAAAACACAACGAAAGCAGCCCTCAGAGGGAAATTCATAGCAATGCAGGTCTACTTTAAGAAAAAAAAAAATCTCAAATGAACTATCTAACTTTACATCTAAGGTAACTAGAAAAAAAAAACCAGCAAACACAGCTCAAACTGAGTAGAAGGGAGGAAATAATAAAGATCAGAGTGGAAATAAATGAGATAGAGGCTAAAACAAAATACAAAATAATAATGAAAAATGTTTAAAAATAAAGAACAAGGCAACTCAAATTAAAGAAGGGAAAATTGTTTAATCTGTGGTCAGCAACTTCTCTACTGCTAAGATGCCAATGTAATGAGCCAAAGCATTATCAGCTGATTAATAGGAGTAATCAAACTAAATTATCCAGGGATGAACAGAGCCCACAATACAAATCTTATCATATTATGCTTAAGTTACCTAAAGAGGAACATTTAGTGTTCACGCTTTCTTTGAGACTCTGCAGTTATGGAATAAGGAAATGGTGTGTGGGCAGAGAGGTTACAGAAAGGAAAGAGAAAATTGGTATTATGGAGTATAAATTATTGAGACAGTAAGAACAAAAAAAAAATCATATTATCAGGGAGGAAAAGTATCTTCTAAGTTTGGTTACATAAAGGTAAACCAAATTAATGGTAAAAATAAATTTCATTCAAAGAAATGATTTGTTTGTATACATGATTTGAAATTTGTTTTTCACATGTTAATAAGATTAATATGCATATGGTCATCTCTGACTTATAAGCCCAAACTGATCACATCTTTACTTTGTGTAACTTTGTTTTAAAAAAACAAAATATTTAAATAAAATAATATGTGCTAGATGAAGGAACTATACAACGAAATGAAGTGGATATTCCTAAAATTTTTCTATTACCATTAAGGAGTTCAATTTAGAATATTTTGTCACCAAAATAATGCCACTTAGTTTATACTTTTATAGTAAGGTAAAAAATAAATTATACTGAAAAGTATAGATTCACCAAGTGAATCATAAAAGGCTTTTCATTAGAAAAATAATCAGCTTTTTGTAATGACGTTGAAAGCCTAAGAATTTGAAGAAGGTACTTCTTGGAGGAAGCTTCAAAAGAAACACTTCTAATGTGAAATGAACATGGATAATTACCTGTAAGATAACAATAGCATTTTCTATGGAAAGGTCATCTGATGGTAGGCCTTCACTTTTCCAAATTAACTGCTCACTTTCAGTACAAAGAAATCTCCTCAGATCAAACTCTGAAAAGATAAAAATATCAATAACACTTCACTATAACAATCGTGTACTTGACAAAGGGGAGGGAATAAAACTATTTAAAATATAGTCAAACAACAATCCTGTGCCAGTCCTTAATAGTCAATCCATTCTTCCCCATTTAGCACCAGAAGGGGAAAATCAGCTCAAAAAGTTAAAAAATGCAAATAAATGGAGCTCAGTTCATTTATATTTCATCTATTAAATGAATGTTTCACCACTATAATAATTTGTGAAAACCACAAATTCACAAGGAATTTTGGAGTTCCTGACTCTCATCTCAAGATAAGAAATTACTAAAAAAGTTAAACCAATAAAATGTTTAGATGCATTCATGCAATATTAAAAATAATTCAGTGGTGGAGTATTACTCAGCTATAAAGAAGGAAATCGTGCCATTTGGAACAATATGGATGGAACTAGAGAACATTATGCTAAGTGAAATAAGTTAGTCAGAGAAAGACAAATACCATATGATCTCACTTATATGTGGAATCTAAAAAACTGAATAAATGAGAAATGTAAACAGAAACAGTCTCAGAGACACAGAGGAAAAACTGAGGGTTACCAGTTGGGAGGGACTGGGGATGAAGGAGAAGGGGAAGGGACAAGACAATACAAATTGGTAACTACAATATGGCCTCAGGGATAGAAAAGACAGTCTGGGGAATATAATCAATAATGTTGAAAATATTTTTTAGGGGGCCAGTTGGACTCATGTCTTGTTAGGGAGACCACTTCATAGGTGGTGTAGAGGCCTGACCACCACACTGTATATCTGAAGCTGATGTTGAATAATATTGTATGTCAACTACAATTATATATACATATAGTCACGGAATGTGGAGTACAGTGTGGGAATGGAGTCAATGGAATTGTAATAGATAAGTATGATATTGGGGGTGGGAGGGCAGTGGATGGGGGTAGGGGGGTAGTTACTTTGTGAGGGGTGAAAAGGATAACTATTGCATTGTTCTGTACACCTGAAACTAATAATAAAAAATAAATAAATAAATAAATAATAAAAAATTCAGTGGCCTCAGTTTCATAGAGTGATTTTCAGAATAGAAGAACCATTATGACAAAACATATCTCAGAACATTTGTCGAATTTGGTAAATCTATAGTAGCTATGATACCTTTTAACTTAAAGAAAATTGTTCGTATTTTAAAAAAGTAAAATGACAAAAAAACAAAAGATGCATTTAGTATACTGAAATTTCAAATTAATGAATAACTATATACAAACTTTCAAGACAAGCTGACTTGGTCCATTCTTCCAAACAGGTTTTTCTGAGACCCTCAGGAGCAGCAGAAAGATATGTAATAAATGCAGCTGCTAGTTGAGCTCTTTTAGGGAGAGTAGCTAATTCCTCTGTTATCTCTACAACCTGGACAAAAGATAGAGAGAGACACTGATGTATGGATATGTTTTAACATGGAAAAAAAAATGACACCTTCATAATTTAAAGTTGTGACTGTGGAAAAAAATCATTTATGAGATTAAAATAATAACCCCTGCCTTGAATAAAATTGTCAAAATGTAAAAATATCAACAAGACCTTTAACCATGCTGATATTATACAAATGCATAAAATTCCAATATATTGTAAAGACGAACATATTTTGTCATCGAAAGTTCCAAATGATTTTAATGAAAGCAGAGCTTTTATCCCAATCATAATTAAATGCATATTGTGAATTAGCACCATTTTGTAAAATACAATTAAGATATAGAGAGTACAAGCAAAGGCACAAAACAAAGATAAAGCATGCAGACTCATTAGTTAAAACATAGTGTGGCTAAAGCATAAGTTTGAGCAGAAAAAGCAGCAATACCGAAGTAATAAAAAAAAGGGAGAGGTAGGCTGGAGAGAGAAAGATTGTGAATGGTTCCCCATGCCATTCAAAAGAGCTTCTACTTTAACCTGCGGCATTGAAAGTGTTTAAACAGGGAGAGTGATGTTATCAGACTGGGTTTTAGAAAGATAATTAAGCTGGCAAATCAAGAATGAACCAATTAAAGGGTCAGATAGGAGGGAGACAAGTTAGGAAAACTCAAGAGAAAAAAGAAAAGAATTGACATTAAGGATAGCAGACAAACATAAGGGATATTTGCAAATGGATATGACAAGTAAACACGGAAGAGTTTAAGACAACCACATTTGTTGAGCTTTGATGCCTAGAAGAAAGATGCCTTATGAGAGATAAGAAAAGACATGTGGGATGAGAAAAAGAAAATAAGTTAATTTACACATGTTATGTTTGAATTCCCAAGACAATTAAATGCAAATATCTAAAGCGTAGTTGGAAATATGAATTTAAAACTTAGCAGTCTAGAAATATAATCTAGTAAGCATCATAGTATAGCTAATATTCTTAAGATTGGATGAGATAACCCCAGAATAGTTGCAGAGAAGGGAGCTGAGGAAGGGAATACAGTCAAATGTTATTGGATAAGCAGATGAGAAGAATCTAGTGAGGGAGGGAAACTTACTGGTTAAAGATAAACAAACCAACCAACCAAAAACAAGAGACAACACTTTAACAAAGGGAAAGTCACAGTATTTCATAAAGCAATAAACGGCTAACAGTGTCAAATCCTAAACTGCTGTCCTGGTAAAGGTTAAATTCAAAAATATCTCTAAAGTGTACTCAATTTTCCATCAACTAATTTGCAACCCTATTCTTCCCCACAGCAACACAGATACCTAAAAGAACATGTTGCTTTGTCTAAAATCCATTCATATACTTTGCTTAAAGATTAATTTGCATAACAGCCATTAATGTCTACATCATTTATCTTAAGCCAGCTGAAAGTTAATGGATATTTCTCTCCTTTATATATTTTTAAACAAATATGTTACATTATAGGTTTCCTGTATTTTAAAAGAAGCCCCTTCATGACCTCACTTCTCAAACAAACCTGTGCATTCCATCTCTTGTGTTCTCTATCAAGCTGATTAATTAAGACTTCTGCAGCTTTAATTGTTTCTTGTGCTTTGCTTACTTCAGCTTCAAGTTTGGCAGCTTCTGAAGTCCTGCTCTGAAATCTATAAAAACATTAAAATTTAATTAAAGGCAAAGAGATTTGATTAAATTATCCTTAGGTAGTAAAGTGAACATTTACATAAGAATTTAATTAATAACACTGACAATATCTGTGTCAAAATATCATTAACAGGACAGACGGATATGCCAACATATAGATAGATAGATAGATAGATAGATAGATAGATAGATAGATAGATAGATAATAGATACATGATAGATAAATGTATATATATATGTATCTATCTATCTATATAGAGAGATAAAGTGTAGCATTCTCACAGGGCCTTAATCCCCTGGTACAAGCTTCTCTATGTGACATTGTTCCAATCTATCTTTTCAGTTTTATTTCATTCTATTCCAGTACAACAAAACTATATATAAAAATCTGAATAATTTTATATTCTCAGAAAATGCTCTACCCTTTACCTGCTGTGCCCTTCTTCGGAATGTTCCATTAGTCTAGAATACCTTCCATTCCTTTCTTATCACTGCCTCACTCCTCACTCTAATTCACTCACACATCTACATGTCAAACATATAAAATTTTAAAATTCACCTCAAACATCTAGTCAATTATATATATATTCTCTCCCTATATGTCCAGTCATCAAAGTTTATAACTTGTTTTGTTATTTTCCTTAAAAAATACTTGTAGGAATTTACTATTTTACTAAATATATTAGTAATATTCCACATGATTACTTAGTCCTTCAACATATATGTAACTGCCTAAAAAATAACCAGGATATGTAAACAAATCCAAACAGATTATTGCACAGTTCTCACCAATAATCCATAGAGGATCTAAAATTCATATATGGATGAGTCTAATATTAAGTTCCATGTATTAACAATACTCCATAGTATACGTTGCCTCTTGAAGTGTCCTATTCCTTCTTCCCTTAAACATAAGACTCTAGAACTCAGATATCGAATATGGTAGTCACTAGCCACATGTGGCTACTTAAATTCGAATTAATGAAAATTAAGTAAAATTTGAAATTCAATTCCTCAGTCATATTTCTCACATTCCAAGTTCCCAATAACCCATATGACTAGTGGACACCATTTTAGATAGCAAAGATTATAGAACATTTCCAACATCTCGTAAGTCCACTGGATGCACTATTCACTATTCTACATCTGGAAAGAGAGACTACACCTTTATTCACTTCAAAAAAAAGTTTACTACACCTTGTATATGGTTTTGTGATAAATATTTGCTGACTTAAATTTACTTATATATTTCTGAACAACTTGTATTAAGAATGGCAAACAACTCCTTAATTTTCTCAAATTAGAACTTAAAAATTGATAGATTGTGTTTATTTTTTAACTCCCTATTCTTTGTAAATATACAAGAAAATAAGATTGTCACTCACAACCTAGAGTCAATTAAATCTTAATTAAGGATCATAACAAATAACTGCATATTAAGAATTAATTCATTCTTGATAATGACTAAAATGAGAAATCCATTATGTTTTACTTAAAATTAAAAGATAATTCTAAAGGTTTTTCATAATAATTCTTCCAAAATATTGGCAGTATTGTATAGTGATTAAGAACAGAAATTTTATGGAGTTAGACAAATCTAGAATCTAATGGTAGCTTAGTCATTTACTAGCTGCTTAACTTAGGCAAAAATAACTTTTTAAATCTTTAGCTTCCTAACACGCAAAACGAGGAAATATCCACCTTTCAGTATTTTTTTAAGAACTAAAAAAGATAAAAGTGTAAAGTGTATAATATAACATCTCACACATGTGCAAATGACTTGTAAATGGAATCAAAATTTGCTGCTATATGCTAACAACTCAATAAATATTGGAAAATTAGATGAATGCTATCTATCTATGTATTGATTCTGAACATATGACACTTTTTAAAAAGAATACAATATTTTTCTTATACTTCTCTAATTATACCTGGAAGAAAGTGATGTGATTTCTTTCCTATATTTATAACAAAAAATATTCAAGAATATTGAAAACACTAAATTTATGAGTTGGAGGGTTTTTTTTGTTCTATAAGCTTTTTTTTCTATAAGTAAATATATAGATAGATAGATAGATAGATAGATAGATAGATAGACAATTATTTCCTGACTATGTATAGAGGAAGAATACATAGTTTTTAGTCTGATAAATTTCTTTCTGGGTACAATGATTTGTGTTTCTTCCATAAGAAAAAAAAGGAAATGTAACACACCACTTGAAAAAAATGTATGTTTATAGAAAAGTTTTAGTTTCATAAAACTGAAAGCAACTGATATATTATATTTAATAGCATACAGTAGCCGCTCCCCCCTACTTTTGCCCTCTAGGGATTCAGTTATCTTTGGTCAACCAAAGTCCAAAAATATTAAATGGAAAATCCAGACATAAAAAATTCATAAGTTTTGGGGCCGGCCAAGTGGTGCATTGGTTAAGAGCTGGCTTGGGACCAGAGGGCCCCAGATCAGATCCCACATATGAGGGCCAGTGACACTGCCCTCTACAGCTAAGATGCTGAACAACAGCTCAACCTGGAGCTGGGCTGCCGTGAGTCACTGGCGACGGCGTAGGCTGCAGCCTCTGCTGCAGTGGGTTGCCATGGGCTACCATGTGTAGCCAGCAGCCAGCGTGAGCGGCCAGCAGCCGCTGTGAGCGGCCGTCCAGAAGCTGGCGACTAATCTGCCTCACCCGGAAAGAGTGCAATGATGGTGCCAACTTGGGCCAGTGAAGCAACGTCCTCCACAACTAGACTGAAGAACAAAAGGACAGCAACTTGTCTGTTCCCCTTCCCCCAATTCCCCAGCGCTGTTTCCATCCCCCAATTCCCCAATAAAAATCTTTAAAAAAAAAATTCATAAGTTTAAATAGCAAGCCATTCTGAGTAGTGTAATTATGTCTCATGTCATTCCACTCATGCCCAAGAAGTAAATCATCCCTTTGTCCAGTGCATCCATGCTGTATATGTTACCTCCCAATAGTCACTAAGTAACCATCTGGGTTATCAGATCCACTAGCACAGTATCAACGTGCCTCTGTTCAATTAACACTTATTTTAAAACTTAATAGTGGCCCCCAAGCACAACAGTATTGATGCTAGCACTTCGGATATGCCAAAGAAAAGCCACAAAGTGCTTCATTTAAGTATAAAGGTGGAAGTTCTCAACTTAAGAAAAAAAATACTATGCTGAAGTTGCTAGATCTACTAAGAATTAATCTTCTATCTATGAAATTGAAGAAAAGGAAAGAAAAAAGAAATTCATGCTAGTTTTTGCTGTTGCAATGCAAGCCACAAAAGTCATGGACACAGTGCATGATAAGTGCTTAGTTAATATAGAAAGGGCATTAAATTTGTGGGTAGAAGACATGAACAGAAAATGCTTTCCAATTAACGGTAACATATTATACCAGAAAGCAATGAGTATATGTGAAGACTTTAACAAGGGATCCCCTGAAACCAGTGACCATATTTGCATAACTTTTATTATGGTATATTGTTCTAATTGACCTATTTTATTATTAGTTATTGTGAATACCTTTTCACACCTAATTCATAAATTAACTTTCACATAAGTATGCATGCATAAGAAAAAATATAGTAGAAATAGGCTTTAGTATTATCCATGGTTTCAGGCATCAACTGGGGGTCCTGGAAAATATCCCCCGTGGATAAGGGAAGACACTACTATAGTCTCCATTTTCCAATCTACACATTTTTTAAAGGAAAATGTTCTCACATTTATAATAATT
This sequence comes from Hipposideros armiger, assembly GCF_001890085.2. NCBI lineage: Eukaryota > Metazoa > Chordata > Mammalia > Chiroptera > Hipposideridae > Hipposideros > Hipposideros armiger. The sequence goes on from NW_017731796.1 coordinate 1,453,006, forward strand.
CCCAAACTAATATTTTCTATCTTACACTAAATAGCAATGACAAGAACCCAAAGGTTCATGAAAAGTTTTAAGATAAAGAATATTCATAGGTGGTCCTTAAATTTGAGTACAATATTTACACAAAGGAATATTTTTCAACACCAAAAGGTACAAAAAGGATAGATTTTAAAAATGTGATTACACACCCTCATGGAACATTATATTAATAGAATATCATCTGAAATAAAGGAGTCTAAAATCTCAAAGTCAAAATAACAAACAAATGGGAATACCAAATATTAACACTATCAGCATTAACTCATTACATTCAATTCCTCTTGTTCAATTTTCTATTACTTGGGAATATATACATATACATATATATGCATACAAGGCCTGACAATTAAGTTCACGAACTTGTTGCAACAATATTGCTAACTTTTTGATATCAGAGGGATTATTCACTATGAATTTGTACCAACTGGTAAAACAGTTAACCAAGTTCACTATTTAGAAGTGCTGAAAAGACTGCATGAAAAAGACCTGAACTTCTCATGAACAATTCATGTCTCTTGCATCACAACAATGCACCAGCTCACACAGCACTGTCTGTGAGGGAGTTTTTAGCCAGTAAACAAATAACTGTATTGTAACACCCTCCCTACTCATCTGATCTGGCCCCCAATAACTTCTTTCTTTACCCAAAGATAAAGGAAATATTGATGATAAAGGAAAGCATTTTGATGACATTCAGGACATCAGTGCTACTATGATGACAGTCTGATGGCCATTCCAGGAAAAGAGTTCCAAAATTGCTTTGAAGGGTGGACTAGGCGCTGGCATTGGTGCATAGCTTCCCAAGGGGAGTATTTCAAAGGTGACAGTACTGATATTCAGCAATGAGGTATATAGCACTTTTTCTAGGATGAGTTCACGAACTTAATTGTCCTATCTCCTATGTATAGTGATAACTATACCAACAGAGACTTAAAATATTTTTGTTCTTATCAAAAAAACATTTTTAAAAAGGAAAATCTTCTATAGTATTTTATACATTTCCCAATCTTAGAGTAATAAATGAAGAAAAGAAGTTAAAATAATAACTAAGATATTCAAAATTCAAAAACTAGTTGAGCTATGTTTTTAAATACCCAAAACACTTTTTAAACTTAACTTACTTCTCTTTGAGTTCCGATACTTTTTGACCAACAGAATTAAGAAGCTCCTCTAGTTTCCTTTTTCTGTCTTCAGTTTTCTTCAAATTTCTAAAATATAATTCATTTTATAAAAGTCATTCTATTTTAGATATTAATAAAATGCAGCAATAATAGCATCTTAAAATGTAATGTGTAGTAAATGACAATGAAAGTCACTAATTCAGTAGTCATAATACTTTTACTTAGAATTTGATATGAAAGAAATGCTAAAATTAAAAGTGTAGTCTCTGAGGGCACTAAATTACATAAAGTAACTACTAACAGAACTAATGGGAGAAACTGACCAAAACACAATTATTTTAGGGGACCTAAATTATCCATTGACCGCAATAGATAGATCATCTAAACAGAAAATGAATACGGAAATATCAATCTTAAATCACACACACTGGACCAAATAAACATAATCAATATTTACAGGGCCTTTTATCCCAGAATAGCAGGTTATCTGTTCTTCTCTACTGCATCTGGAACATTGTCAAGGATAGATCATATTTTTGCACATAAAACTAGCCTCAAAAAATGTAAGAAGATTGAAACCATACAAGTATATTCTCCGACCATAATACTTTGAAACTGGAAATCAATTGCCCAATGAAAGCAGGAAACAAAAACACAAATATGTGGAAATTAAACAACATGCTACTAAACGACTGGGTCAAAGAAGAAATAAAAAAAAAACTCAAAAGATACATAGAGACATATAAGACTGACAATATGACATATCAAATTGTTTGGGATACAGCAAAAGCAGTAATAAGAGGGCAGTTTATATCATTACAGGCTTATGTCAAGAAAGAAGAAAAATTCCAAATAAATAACCTAACATTTCACCTTAAATATTTCAAAAAAGAAGAACAAATGAAGCCCAAAAGAAGAGAAGGGAAATAATAAAAATTAGAGCAGAATTAAATGTAATTAAAATAACAACAATTGAAAAAGTTAATGCAACAAAGGGCTGGTTTTTTGAAAAGATGAATAAAATTGACAAACCTCTATTGGGTTTACTAAGGAAAAAAGAGAAAAGCCTTAAACAAAATCATAAATAAATAAGAAAAAATTAGGATGGACTAGACATAAATACAAAAGACCATACAAGAATACTATTAAAGACTATATGCTACCAAATTAAATAACCTAGATGAAATGAAAAAGTTCTTAGAAATAACCTTCCTAGACTGAATCACTAAGAACTGGAAAATCTAAATAGATGGACCAACAGTAAGGAAATTGAAGCAATCATCAAAAACCTCCTAAAACATAAAAGTCCAGGACCAGGCTGCTTCACTACTGATTTCTACCAAATATTCAAAGATTTAATACATATCCTTCTCAAACTCTTCCAAAAAATTGAAGAAGCAATGGTTCCTAATTCATTTTATGAGGCCAACATTGCCTTAATACCAAAACCTAGACAACACAAAAAAAGAAAATTATGGATCAGTATCTCTGATGAATACAGATGCAAAAATCCTAAACAAAATACTAGCAAATCAAATACAATAATACATTAAAAAGATTATGCATCATGATCAAATAGGGTTCATTCCAGGGCTGCAAGGATGGTTGAACATACAAATATTAATCAATGTGATACACCACATAAACCAAATAAAGGACAAAAATCATATGATCATATCAATAGATGCAGAAAAAGCATCTGACAAGATACAATATCCATTTGTGATAAAAATACTCAATAAAATGTGTATAGAAGGAAAGTACCTTAATATAATAAGGGCCATATATGACAAACCCTTGGCTAATATCATACTCAATGGTGAAAAACTGAAAGCTCTTCTTCTAAGAACAGGAACAAGACAAGGATGCCCCCTGTCACCAATGTAATTCAACATAGTACTAGAAGACATAGCCAGGGCAATGAGGCAAGAGAGAGAAATAAAAGAAATCCAAATAAGGAATGAAGAAGTAAAATTGTCACTTTTTGCAAATGACATGATTCTTTATATAGAAAACTCTGAAAACTCCACCAAAAAACTCTTGGAAAACAATGAACAAATACAATAAAGTTGCAGGATATAAAATCAATGTACAAAAATCAATTGCATTCCTATATATTAATAATGAAAGTTCAGAAAAAGAAGTGAAGAAAAAATTCCTTTTGTACTTGAACAACAAGAATAAAATACCTAGAAGTAAACTTAAGAAAGAATGTAAAGGGCTTATCCACTGAAAACTGAAAGACATTATTAAAAGAAATTGAAGAAAATACAAAGAAATGGGAATATATACTGTGTTCATGGATTGAAAGAATCATCATTGTTAAAATGGTCATATTACCCAAATTAACATGCAGATGTAATAAAATCTCAATGGCATTTTTTTAAAAAATAGGACAAAAAATCATCAGATTTGTATGCAACCACAAAAAAAAAACAAACCCTGAATAGACAAAGCAAACCTAAGAAAAAAGCACAAAGCCAGAAGTATCATCACATTTCCTGACTTTTAATTATACTACAAAATGACAATAATGAAAACAGCATGGCCTAAAAACTGGCCTAAAAACGAACACACAGACCAATGGAAAAGAATCGAGCACAGAAATAAACCCACATATACATGGGCAAATAATTTTCGACAAAGAAACCAAAACATATAATGGAGAAAAGAAAGCTTCTTTAATAAACGGTGCTGGGAAAATTGGAAAGCCACATGCAAAGGAATGAAGCTAGAGTGTTCTCTGTCACCATAGACCAAAATTAACTCAAAATGGATAAAAAACTTAAATATAAGACCTGAAATAATAAAATACATAGAAGAAAACATATTTATCAAACTTATGGACCTTTGTCTTAAGAGAGATTTTGTGAATTTGATCTCAAAGGCAAAGAAAGTAAAAGCAAACATAAATAAATGGGACTATATGAAACTAAAAAATTTCTGCACAGCAAAAGAAACCACCAACAAATCAAAAAGGCAACCAACCAAATGGGAGGATATATTTTCAAACAACACCTGATAAGGGGCTAATATCAAACATATATAAAGAACTCATACAACTAAACAACAACAACAACAAAAAACCAATCCAATTAAAAAAATGGGAAGAGGACTTAAACAGACACTTCTCCCAAGAAGACATACAAATGGCCAGCAGATATATGAAAAGATGCTCAACTTCACTAGCTATTAGGGAAATGAAAACAAAAACCACAATGAGATACCACCTCACACTGGTTAGAATGGCTATTATCAAGAAGACAAGAAGTAACAAGTATTGGAGTGGATGTGGAGAACAAGAAACCCTCGTACACTGCTGATGGGAATGTAAGTTGGTATAGGCACTATGGAAAACAGTATAGAGGTTCCTCAAAAAATTAAAACTAGAGTTACCATATGACCCAGCAATCCCTCTTCTGGGTATTTACCCAAAAAATTCTGAAAACATTTTTCTGTAAAGATATATACACCCCTATGTTCACTGCAGCATTATTCACAGCGCCAAAGACATGGAAAAAAACAAAGTGTCCTTTGATATATGATTGGATAAAGATGTGGTGCATATATACAATGGAATACTACTCTGCCATCAGAAAAGATGAAATACTGCCATTTGCAACACATGGATGGATCTTGAGCATATCATACCAGAAAAATAAGACAGATGGAAAAAGAAAAGAACTATATGATTTCACCCATATGTGGGATATAAAACTGAAAGCAACAAACAAACAAGGCAAATAAATAAACAAAAACTCATAGACACAGATAATGGTATGGTGATTACCAGAATAAAAGGGGGATAGGGGGAGGTATAAAAGTTTAAGGGGGTCAAATATATGGTGACAGAAGGAGATTTACTTTGGGTGGTGAATACACAGTATACAAACGATGTATTATACAATGGTATCTTGAAATTATATGATTTTATTAACCAATATCACCCCAGTAAATGTAATAGAATTTATTTTTTTTAAAGTGTATTCTCTGGCCTAAACATACCACTTTCCGGAGTCTCTATTTAAAAACAGTTGTGTGTGGGGCCGGCCAAGTGGCTCACTGGTTAAGAGTTGGCTTGGGAGCGCGAGCTCTGAGCGGCAGGGCCGCTGGTTCAGATCCCACATGGGCCAGTGACACTGCGCCCTCTACAGCTAAGATGGTGAACAACAGCTCAACCTGGAGCTGGGCTGCCATGAGTCACGGGTGATGGCATAGGCTGCAGTGGGGCTGCAGTGGGCTGCCGTAAGCTACAATGAGTGGCTGGCAGCCAGTGTGAGCGGCCAGAAGCCAGTGTGAGCTGCCGTGAGCTGTCGTGCACAGCCGTCCAACGGCCGGGGACCAATCTGCCTCAGTCAGGAAGAGCGCAATGATCACAATACCAACATGGGCCAGTGAAGCGACGTCCTCCACTAGACTGAAGAATGAAAGGACAGCAACTTGTCTGTTCCCCTTCCCCGATTCCCCAATGCTGTTCTCCTCCCCCAATTCCCCAATAAAATCTTTAAGAAAAATAATAATAATAAATAAATAAATAAAAACAGTTGTGTGTATAGATTTCTGGATAAAAATGGTAAACATAGTCATTTATCTTCTATTCCCCTCTAAAACCCTACCAAATGAAACCAAGGGGATAAAAAAGATATACATGCACAAGGATAAATAGAATGAAAGAGAGTAGGATTGCAGATGAGTAATTTTAATAAAAATCTGAAAGGTGATAACTGACATACCAGAACACAAAGAGCCAAAAGTCAAATGTCTGCAGAAAGAGAAGCCAAAAGAAGAATTCTAAAATACTAAGGAAATGTAGAAAACAGGTACCTTTGAAGATAACAGCTAAATACAGAGGATTGTTTAACAATTGATAGTATAAAGAGTTTCATCTCAGATTCTCTCCCCCACTGAGAGTAGACTATCTTCTTAACACAATCCTGGAAGTCAAGCTTATACCCGTCACCGCCCCCATCCTTCCCTACCAACACCCTAGCAAAAGCTATGAGGATTCTTCTAGAAAAATGACTGACCTCTTCCCTGCAAACTACCCACAAATATTTAGGGGTTGCTATCAGATGGTCAGTCCACACTGCTGCATACTTCTGGGCATCTGTGCAAATCAACTGGAGGGTTTTTCCAAACACAGACTGCAAAGCCTCATCCCCCAGCATATCTGTGTGGATGGAGCTCAAAAATGTGTAATTTTAACCATTCCCCAGGTGATAATGATGCTGCTGGTTTTGGGTCCATGCTTTGAGAACCACTACAATGGAATAAGACCTACAAAATTGTGACATCAACTTATTTCCAGCCTAGTATTCTAAACCCAGCCCAATTATTGGTCACATGTAGTGATAAAATAGAGATAATTTTAGGCATGCTAGATCTCAAAATATTTGCATCCCATTTATCCTTTCTTAGGAAGCTAATGTGGAAGATGCATTCTAGAAAAATGAAGGACTAAACTGTGAAAGAGAAGGGCAGGGACCCATAATAAAAGAATACAATCGGGAAAGACAAAGGTAATCCCCAGAAAAATGGTGAACAGAAGTCTCAAGAGAAGAGCTGTAATCAGCGAACTAGTGAAGAACTAATCCACATTAGAACAGAGGACAAAAGGCTCTAGGAGGTATAATGCTAAGAAAAAAAATAAATAGAACACATAAATTATGAATATGCTTTAGGGTCTGACAGGATAACAGTGGATAAAAATGTGAAATATTAAAAAATCAATTGGAAAAAAGAGGCAATTATTAAGAATAACAAAAAGCTGTACAATAAAGTAAATAAACTCATAAAACATGTCTCACCTGTGCAAAATATTTATATAGTCAAAATAATGATTTATCATGAAAATTTCACATAATTAGATTGCGATAATAAAGAAGTTTAGGATGCTAAAAATATAGGCTCACAAATGTTTGTTTGGGTGAAAACAAATATAAAAGTCCTAAATTTCCAAAATCTACTTTTTGTACTTTAATATTATTCCTTTATAAAGCTTTAGCTCTTTCTAAAGGAACGTCTACCAACTTATACTTCCAACAACATAATAATAGTAGGAAAAAAAAGTGAATTTGTTCTGCTATCCACCTCCTTCTAATTGCTTTTTTCTCTTTTTAGTCTGTTTAACATTTAATTTGTACTTAATTGACTCATTTTATGTTTGCATGTTGTCAGTTGCCTTTTTAGAAATAGACAAGAAATAAATCCTAATAAGATAACTAAGTCATCAAATTGATGAAAATAAATAAAGGTTAAAATTGTTTATATTTTATATGTCACTTACGATTCTAATTCTGCCTGTTCAGTTTCCAAAGGGTGAATTCGTTCCAAGACATGGGAATACTGCACATTTGCTTTAACCCAGGCAGCCAAAGGAGCAGCTGCAGTACTGGCACGCTTAGCATTCTGAAAAACCCATCAGAAGTTATCCAAGCATCGTAACTTAATTTCAAATAAAAGCAAAGTTAATTCTAGTATTTCTAGTATATTTTACTTAAACATTTATTTTATAACATATCCCCCAAAATGAAGCTTTTGGTTTATAACTAAAATAAAATGAATTGCTATCTTAAGATATTTTCTACTTTTTGCTTCAAAATAAACCTTTTGGAATTACATATTATATAATCTTTACCTTTTTTTTTTTTTTTTTTTAGCTGAGCCATCCTGCCACCTGTTGGCAGCTCAGCGGCTGCTCAGCTTGGGCCGGGACTCGAACTGCTATTGCTCAGAGCTCAAACTCTTGCGCGAGCTCTTAACCAACTGAGCCACTCAGCCGGCCCTTACATATTATATAATCTTTAATATAATGATATGTTTTTGCAACGTAAATACTTTATCAGTTACAGTTAGAATATGTCTGTCCATAACAATGTTCAAGCATCAATTCTCTCTATATATGAGATACATCCTTATTAAATAAAAGCAATTTTGAAACCATTGCTATAATTAGTGTCAAAAAAGATGTACAAAATATTCTGAATAAAGGATCTAAAAAAAAATACCAGAATCATGGAATTTAAACTATTCACTGAAATTAGATGTAAGTATCCCAACACAGGTATCTGTTATTATATGACAAACACAGGACAGCAGATAAAATTCAAATACAACTTATGATAATAAATTTGCATACATCCCCCAACCTGGATTCTAGTTTACCTAATTCTGCTGGTGAATGCTTCCTACATATAATACCTATAGCTTTTTCTTTTTAGATTTTAGGCAATCTAAACAATCAATTATGATAAGTCATCATATTTTTAACACGCAAGATATTATATTGTATGGAAATAGAATTTTTGGCCTAACTGTTAAAAATTACCTTTGGATCAAAAGATCCTTTATTTTTAAATAGAAGTTCTTCAACACTTTCTCTTATTTCCTTTGGAATATTTCGTGCATCAAAGGTTGCTATGTCTTCTCTCACACCTCTTTTTGCAAGGAAACTAAAATTAAAGCATATTATTTCAAATGACGTTAAATAAAATTTGCTATTTCTAACAAAAATATCAATTTAACAAAATGGTTTATGCTATATGTTTAACCTATTAGCTAACAACAACAACAAAAGATATTAAGAGACTGAAGTATTTAAGCTTCTAATGGACTAACCATGTTTTTTTATAGGTAATAAAGAAGAATTCCAAAAAGATTCACAACAGTTTTTCTAATATTCTGTGAATATCATTGAGCAGTGAAATGAAGGAATTATACCTGTTATTCTATCCACATCTGTTTATATGAGCCACTGGGTACACATATTTTCGAGGATATGCAAGAAAATTGTCTGACTCTTTTCTAAGAAAGGCATTTTAAAGTGTTCCCTAAACCTGAATCTCCTCTCCCACCTCCTCTCCCACCACCTAAATCGTAAAATGGAATTGAGTATTAAACAAACCACAAGAGCATTGTTATAATGTGAAACCTGAAGCGATATGGTTGCACATTTAGTTAATACTCAGCCTTTTTTCCTGTAGTTTACATCTCTCTATATTACTTGTGTAGGTCTCACTCTTGCTGTCTCTGGGTTTCTGCCAAAGGTATAAGGCTCTTTGAGAACAATAATTATATTTTCTTCATTAGTAAACAATATGCTCTATGTGGTGTGAGGACCAAATAAATGATTATATTTATTGAGACATTCTTAAAGATTTTAAGGCTTTTTTCCTCTTCTTTTGATACTTTTAACAATCACTTATGGAGACAGCAAAATATAGATTTTAATATATGATTACATAATATATTTGAAACATCAGGGCAAAGTGTACAGCCAGGTAAATAGATAAAGTTGAGTTTGAAAAACAATATAAGAAATATTTAAAAACATGAAGGAATGTGTAATTCCTCGATGAAATAATAACATTTTTCACATATTCAAAAACTTACCTCTTCATGCTCACCCAAGATGTATCAAAGATACCCATCAACCGTAAAACACCTTCAAGAATGTCTCTGATTACATCAGGTGGCATACGCAGTGAGCGAATTTCTGAAAGAGATTCTGGCTTAATGTTTCCAACAGCTAGTTTAGCTTCATTGACTAAAGGCTAAAAGACAAAAAGGGCATTTTTACTTTCAAAAAACATATATAAAAAATTGTTAACTCTTTACAAATAATTGAATATTTGTCATTTTAATAAAATGGCTCTAGTTACAAATACTCTTTCTCTTCAAATGTCAAAATCCTTTAAGTACAAACAAATGTTCAAGTTGAAAGCAGAAGAGTTCTTGCCACTATAACAGAAACAGTCTAATTTGGAAATCTAATTTGTTTTAAGACAATTTGCCATTTTCAAGAGGTTCTCTATAGTCTAAGACTAGGTTGGCTAATTTAGTCAAGTCTCAAGAAAAACAGCCTAAGAGTTTGTCTTAATTTACCTACAACATATTTTTTTACTCTACAGTCAAAACAACACGATTCATGAAAAACAAAGATTACTTTTAAATACAATTAGTTAATTTGCCTTCTCATGGCAGACTTTCCTTCTTCTCCTTTTATAAACAATATACTGGTTAAAGCCGCATTTGAAAATACTATTAGAAAATAACTTGAGCAAATAATGTTTAAGCTCCTATACACTACTGGTAATCAAAAACGTAAATACTCTTACAATGTTTCTTCTTTTTTTTTTTTTTAACTTACCTGCACTTCTTTTAATTCATCATCAATTTTGTTTTTTCTTTCTTCAATTTTAACAACTTCTTCTGCTATTTTGTGCTTTAGTCTTTCAAGTTCTGTCTTTTGCTCACTAGCATCCTATAGAAATATTTACATGGCATTCCAATCAGTTTTAATTGCACTCAATATTTAAAAGCATGACACCAAAAATGTAAGTTATTTTAAAATAACATTTTCCATTAAATGCTTTTCTAATGTGAACTGACATGAGTTTCTAAAATGCCTAGGAAACCAATGATATAATTTACTCCATATTTACTTTCAGAAACTTCCTACTTTAACTTTTGAATAGCAAAGTAATAAATGCTTATTATATAAAAAGCAAACAAGTCAGAAATGTATAATTTAGAAAATAATCATAATACACATTTAACACTTGCAACAAACAACCCAGAGAGGTTAGTACTATTATGTTCATTTCATAAATGAGGAAACTAAAAATGAAACCTTCTATAATTCTAGTAGTAGAGACTAATAATTCTTAGAGACTAATTATAGTATATTAGAATTTTGTGTTTCTATACTTTATTTTAGACAAAAATTAGTCAAAATCATGACAATAATATGATGGTAAATATATGAACCAACATTAGTAAAAATTCAAAGAACACTAAATTATATATTAATAACTCATGAACTCTTTGCTCATTAATGCAAAATCAAGGGGACCACATATATAAAAATGCTTGAATATTATAAATGTTTGTATGGGGTTTTTTTGTACTAATAGAAAAAAACAAAGAAGAAACTGGTCAAAAAACTTTCAAAAGTTCTTACAACAGTGGTTCTCAACCATATTACAATCATTCAATGAGCTTAAAAACAAATGCCTAGTGTCCCATCGCCAATATGTTGACATCCTTAATCTGGGGGCAGCTAGGGCAAAGATATTTTTAAAGACATCCAAGGTGGTTCCAATCTAGAGTCAAAATTGAGAATCACTGAACAACCAGCTCTTCTTTGTATCCCACTCTTAAGCTCAAGTACCTTACACATTAATTAGTTCAACTGGAATTTTCTACATCCCACAGCAGTTCTACCTTTGTATCTCTGCTACCATTTCTCAATAGGGGAAGTTATTTTCTCCATCTCCACACATCAAAATCTTCCTTAAATACCCAGCTGATGTGTTCCTTCTTTTATTACCTTGCTCTTCCAGTTGGATATTATTCCTATTCTGAGTTCTTATAGCATTTAATTTGTACTTCCCTTATGTCACAAGTCTAGAGTTGCAAGCTTTAGAAGTGGTACAGTTTGATATTTAAGTTGTGTCTCCAGACTGTATTTTTTTTACAAAATAACAAATGGAAATGTTTACTATTTATAATAAAGCAAAATTATTCATTTATAATATGAGAGGCATATTTATTCTTCTGTCAGGCAATACAATTAGCTACAATCTTAGAAAATATCTTCTCAGAACATACAAGATAAAAGAGTAGTACAGCAGTCACTGTGCATTTCTAATTGTTCACTAGTCTGAAAGTACACAGGCACACATAATGTGGAGTATTTTCCTTTTGTAAATATACAATCATCAACAGTATTATGCTTTACATAGTTTTCACTTTTTTCATATTTTATTCTTTAAAGGTAAGGAGTATTTGACAGATACTCTTTAACAATAAAAATGATGGCTGCTTTAAATAAATATTTATATTAATTTGGTTCCAAAATACCTAAAAAATAAAAATATGCTAAAGTTTTACAGTATGAAAATCACATTTGATTTTCTGATATATTACATACCAGGTCAGGTACTCAATAAAATTATCTTGGAAACACTGAATGTGTACATAACTATCAATTATCTGGAAATGTTTCTGCCTTTGAAAATGTCCCATCTGCCAATGAATTTATTTTGACATACCATTACGTGATTCGCATCAGTCCAGGTAACCCTCTTGTGAAGCTCACAATACATAAGTCCCCTTCCCATATTCAGATTTCCAATAAAGGTGACCAAACATAAAAAGAAACCTTCTTTTGTGAATGGTAAGAAAAAAGCAATCATGTAGGGAGAAAAATATATTTGGAAAAAGTGAAATTCCATAAACTATCCTCTGCAAGCTAAGGAGAGATGTTTCAATAATGAAACAAACAAAAAAAGGACCCTGCCAAAAGGAAACATTTACAGATTTAAAAAAAATAATAGCAGAAATGAAAGACTCAATAAAAGAATTAGAAAATAAAGTTGAGGAAATTCTGCAGAAAGGAGAGCAGAAAGAGAAGAAAAATGGTTAGAAAACAAGAAAATTAGGAAACCAGAATATGAAGCCTTAAGTCCAAATCATAAGAATTCTAAACAGTAAGAATAGAGAAATGGAGGAAAAGCAATTATCAAGAGAATAAGAAATTACCCAGAACTGAAGAAAGGTTTTCAGGTAGAAAAAACCCACATGGTTTTTTCAAACACAGTGAATAAAAATAAACCTAAACCGAGGCAGATTATCATAACTTGCAGAACAAGGAAAACAAATATCTAAAAGATTTCAAGAGAGTAAAAAACCCAGTCACCTCAAAAGGATAAGGGATTAAAATAGCTCTGAGTGTTTAAATCACAATAATGAAAGCTAGAAGACAATGAAACAATGCCTTCAATGTCCTGAAGAAAATGTATTTCGACCTAAAATACTATTCCCAGCACTAGACTAAGGAAGGAGCAGAATGTTTATATATATGTGATCTCAAAATTTATCTCAGATGTATCCTTTCTCAAGAAGCTCTTGGGAATAGACTTCACAGAAGCAAAGGAGTAAAACAGATGGTAATGAAGAATGATCTCAGCATGGCAGCTGTGACCAGGCAGGAAGGCAATTCAGTTCAGAATTGAACAGACAGAAGACTCTATAAGAGAATGCTATAGGTGGCTCAAGAAAATTATAGAATAACTGATGCTTTTTGAAGTCTTGCCAGAATATATATATATTTTTATTTTAAATATATAGTTCATGAAGTCATTCCACTTCCCTTCCTCACTAAGGGAGGACTGGACAAAAGGTTACTTCTCACAGAAATTAAATCAAAGAAGCTCGGATTTGGGATTACCAAGCACAATTAAGGATTAGAATGAGGCCTCAGACTGAAAACAAAGGGATCATATTTTTTGATGACTAATGATGCTATATAATTTTAAATCTATATAATATAAATCTATATAATTTTATTAAACAATGTCACCCCAATAAATTTAATAAAAAAGAAAATAAATAAAAGACTATCCTTTCCCTATTTAATTGGCATTTTTGTATAAAATCATTGGCCATTTATGTATAAGTCTACTCTGGTCTCCACAGTGTTCCAAGGATCTATAAGTCTATTATTATACCAACATCACAGTGCCTTGATTACTGTAGCTTTATAATAAGTCTTTAAATCATAAGTCTTCCATCTTTATTATTTTTAAGTATTTTTGTGCCATTTACTTTTATTGAGATGCATGCTTTTGAAGTCTATAAATACAGAGGGTACCAAAAAAATGTACACATTTTAAGAAAGAAAAAAACTGTATTAAAATTGTAATACTCAATGTATACCAATAACAAAAGATGACTACAAGCCACGTTTGACTTCTACAATTACAAGAGGTGCTCAAAGTGGTCCCATCAGCATCCAGACATTGCTGATTATAGCAAACTACTGCTTGAGCAAAGTTGACCAAAGGGTCCACTTGTATACATTTTTTGCCCCCCCATAGATGTTTTACATTGGTCTTGTAAATATTTTATTTAATTTAAATAAAAGAGGCATTAGACTTGAGGTAAGGTTAAGAGCAACATAGAGAAGGGCAAATTTTAATATTAAGACATAATCAAGGAAGTAAAACTAACAGAATTTAATGATTCATTAGATACAAGAATTTAGGGAACAGAAATCAAATATAATGTGTAAGTTCTGTCTTGAATGATTAGCAATATTGTAGTGCCATAACCCAAGGAAACAGGAGAGGAAAATTATGAGTTCAGTTTTGAACCTGTTTCTAATTGTAGCGCTCATGAGACTTCCAAGAAGACGTGTCTAACAGATTATTAGAAATCTGAGTATGAAGCTCAGAGAAGGGAGTAGGGCTGAAGGACACAAAAGATGGATTTGGTGGTCTTCAGCACGTAACTGGTAGAGAAAAGTAAGGTAATGGCAAGAGCATCCTGAGGGGGCATGAAAGGTACCTGGACAAAAAAAGAACAGAAAAGTCTCCTTTGAAAGTGTTCAACAAACAAAAGACAGTGGCAAAGGGGATACAATAAAAACTTTTAAAAGCTCATGAAAGTATAAACAGAACGAATAAAAACTTATTTGTTAAATTTTGAGAATATGAAGGCAGGGAAAATCATTGAAGCCTGAGGAAGGTAATTTTAAGAAAAATAAAAGGAAATATCAACTTAACTTGCAGAGGGTGAACAAATAAAATCACTTATAGACAAATCTATATGAATTTAAAATGTTTATATTTTTATATTTGTGGGGTTTAGATAAATTAGTTATGATTTTCAAACAATATGGGAAAACACTACACTCTTCCACAAAAGCTCAAGGACACAACACTATTAGTCTGACTCAGCATAGAAAAGCAATATTTTTAAATCACATAGGTAAAAACATTCTTTTTCACACTGATCAACAGTCAGATATAAGTGGTCTCCCTACTGTTAATATTTTTGTGCTCATTCTAAACGTACCTGCATTGATACTGTGATCTCTTGAAGGGCAGCATCTGCTTCATCTTGCTTCATTTTAAGTAATATACTTTGTTCTCCAGCTTTTCTGTTCAGTTCATCCACAAGAGCTTTAGCTTCATTTAGTTTGGATACACCAGCCTACATCAACAAAATATTCACTGGCAATAATTTTTTTTTTAAAAAGGAATTTTATACACACAGTAAATAAAGCCTTTAAGAAAGAATCAAGCAAAAATGTAAATGTGCATATATAAAACATGCACAAGTGAACTTGGGTTTTTTTCTTATTGCTAATTATAATGATTTATTCCATTGTATACCCATTTAGATGTAATAAAAGACTCTACATAGGCTTAAAAAACAGATTTTAAAGCATCACAATAAAGCTGAACAGATCAACCCATATTTGATAGCTTAAACACTGAGGTTTTTATCTACTGCATTAGATGGGAGAGAAAACAGAAAGCAAGAAACAACTCATTAAACCTTTTCCATTTTCAGTCGCATAGACTGGGTAAAAGGACCCAAGGGCCATTCTTCTCATACTGTATAACACTGAATGTGTCTGTCCAATACCTATCCTTTTTCATAAGAGACTGCCTAACATATGGTTCTGGTGAGCTACCATTCAAAATGCTTTACCTGTACTTTGGGTGGTCATTTGACCCTGGCCATTATGGTACCCCATCCCACTGCCCATGGATAATTCAAGGAATGGACATGAAAAATATTCCCTCTCTTCTATAATATGAGTTGGGAGTTTGTCAGAAAATTTGGGGAGATAGTAATGGCAAAAAAGAAATGTAACCAATATTTACTGAGCCCCCAAAATAGAAGACAGCCATCATGCTGGTTCTTTATGTACTTTATCTAATATACACACAAAACTACCACGGACCCAAGTCAGCTGCAAGTCAGCAAGTTTAAGTGATTTATCCACAGAATCATAGAGAACTAAATCAGGAAATTAGTCCTCCCAAAGCATGTATAATTACTGGTTTAATATAAATGAAAGTGAATCAGTAGAAACAAGGATAAAGATAATTTTGTCAATTAAGATAAATCCTAGTTTATTATGCTAACAAATAGAATCTAGAATTTTAGAGAGGGAATGCTCTTGGACAACTTCTGAATCTGGCATTGTAATGCCACATTTAAGTTTAAGCTCTATTAATTAGAGAAATATCAAAAGAAAAATGTTCAGAATGTACTAAGTGAATTGATAAGAATATTATTTGTAGAGTATAATTTTAATTTTAAAGGTTATTATAAATCAGCAGTTCTCAACCTGTGGGTCGCGACCCCTTTGGGGGTCGAACGACCCTTTCACAGGGGTTGCCGGGTACTCGTATGTGGGCATATCTGCATGTGGGCCTGGAGACGGATAGAGGAGCGGTGTCTCGGTTCCTAAGACCATCGAAAATGTGTTTTTTGATGGTCTTAGGCGACCCCTGTGAAAGGTTGAGAATCACTGTTATAAAGCATAATCTTAGATATTATGTTTTAATTAATAATAGGTATTTCTGAATGTCTAAAAATACTATCATGTGAAAGAGACTTTTAAAGATAACACCATAAGTTATCAAACAGCACATAAATACCATCCAGTGAAGAAAAGAAATAACTATTGCATCAAAAAAATTACAAAGCCATTACCATAAATTAGTGGGAAATATAGGGAGGTAAGTGACACTGTTTTAAGGCATTTTAAGGCATTTAATAGAGTACAATATTTATTTATACTAAATATATGCCACAGATAAACATGGAATGGGATATACATAATCCTTATTCCCTGTATGTAGGTAAAATAATTCAAGATTACCAACATTTTACCTGCAAATGACTTTGTCTTTTTAATAATTCCTTTTTCTTGCTGCTATTAATGGCAGAATACACATGTAGAAAGGTCATGTATCGGCTTGGTGTAGCACCATATGCTTTACAAGATTCATGAATTAATAAAAATGATTTTAGAAAATCAGGATCAACTAGAAAGAGAAAACAAAAAAGACTTAATATATGCACGAGGCACTAAGAATTAGAGAATATAATATTAATTATATTTAATTCATACCAGATTCTTCCACCTATGTAACCATGAATATGAGATACCACCTCTGCTTACAGGTACGCAGGCATTCACAGACATCTATTCACAGCTCCCGTTTTCCTTATGAATTTTGAACCATTTAATTTCTATTCTTCCATTTTTATATATTTCCCCTGAACACTTTTATTGCTGCAAGAGAGACAAATCTACAGATTGCCCTATCACATAAATTAATTCGAACTACATAACACATGTAATCCTGAGTAAGCTCAATAAAAGCTGCTTGAATGAAAAAGATACCAAACCTAATAACACCTCCCCACTCCCATTTGAAACAGGGAGAAACAAGAAAGCCAAAAAATTAAGAATATATTTACATTAGATTCAACTTATCATGGCCAAACACATCATCTTCCTCTCACTGTCTCTTATCTATTTCCCTCTGTATTCCTTATATCAGTTAATAAAATCAAGTTCTAATGAATTTTCTAAGCCAGAATCCAGAGAAACAGCCTTGACTCCCTTCTCCCTTTATGCCGCAGTCATTACGTAACTAAGTCCCCTTTAAATTACCTCTTAATTTCTTCCCAAATCCATTCCTTCCTCTTAGATTACTGCAATAGCCTGCTACAGTGGTCCATTTGCCTTCGGTTTTTCCCTATACCAATCTATTTTCCAATAATTGAAGAAAGGGATAGACCTAGAGATTTTTGTTTCTAAAACAAGATTCTGGTTACATCTCTACTAAAATCTCTGACCCCTATCACCCACGAGTTAGAATCCAAATTACTGAGGATGACATGGAAGACTCTTTATTACCTGACCCCGCCTACATGTTCTTCTTCATGTGGTACTCTACTATTTTACATCCTATGTTTCAGGCCGTTAAGCCACTTATAGTTCCATAAAAGTGTCTGTTTTATTTCTCCAAGCCTTTTCCATGCTACTCACTCTAACCAGAATATCCTTACCCAAACTGCCTGTCTGGACAATGTCCATTTCCTACAATATCTGCCACTCAGAGGTTTTACTTTCCAAAGTACTTCATAAAACTTCTACATTCACTGATAATGCTATATCAGAGCTTTATGTTTATATAGAACATAATGCTTTTTTTTTGTTTCAAAACTTTATTGGGGAACAATGTGCTTTTTCCAGGACCCATCAGCTCCAAGTCAAGTTGTTGTCCTTGAACCTTACTTGTGGAAGGTGTAGCTCATCTCCAAGTCCAGTCACCATTTTCAATCTAGTTGGGGGGGGGGGCACAGCCCACTATCCCACGTGGAGTCAAACCAGCAACCTGGTTGTTAAGAGCATGCACTCTAACCACCGGAGCCATCCGCCGCCCACCGGCAGCTCGGCAGCAGCTCAGCTCAAGTTGTTTTCTTCAATCCATTTGTGGAAGGCACAGCTCACTGGCCCATGTGGGAATTGAATAGGCAACCCTGTTGCTCAGAGCACACACTCTAACCAACTGAGCCACCCGGCAGCCCCTGTAACATAATTCTTGCTATCACTACACTATGAGTTCCTAAATCTCTAGTATCCAGCCCAGTACTTAATATAAAACAAGTTCAATAAATATTTAATGATTAGATGGTTATATACAATAAATAAATGAACATGCTATAGTATAAAAGAAATACCGTATTTCCCCAATGTATAAGACGCACCCAGTTTTTAGACCCCAAAGTTTTCAAAAAAGGGTGCGTCTTATACATGGGGAAATATGGTATATAGACTACATTCAAAATTAATTTGGAACTGGAGAAAATGAGAATAGATAAGAAAATATTATGTACATACTCAAAGAATATAATAAAACTTTTTCATGTATAAATGGAGTGCTCTGACCTATCTAAGTGACAAAGTAATATGAAAAATTTAGGCTATTAGCCAAATAACCTAAACAATATAACTAGGCCCTTCAGATCACTGGGATCAAAAATATAATTTTTAATTTCTTAAATTCAAACAATAGATATTCTGTTAGGTCTTATATGCAATGATGTAAATATTTATTTAAAAATAAAAAGGACTTTAAAGTTTAGTTTTCATCAAAATAAATATAACTTGTTAGTTTAGAATTATTCAAATTCAAAATCATTGTGAATCTTTAATGGATCTATAACACTAGAAAATGGCTATTTCAAAAATAAAAGTCAGGTAACATCAATTTCATAAAATACCTGAATTTTTTTTCTTTTCTTCTTTTCTGTTTTTGTCGCTACATTTTTCTTCACTAGTTTCATTAAATAACATTTCAGGTATCTAAAACAGGAAGAGCATTTCTTTAAACCTCAATTCAGTATGAAAAAGTTTAAGTAAATCAAATACCAGGGTTAAAAATCTTTAACACAAAAAAATCCCTGTATCAATTGTACTTTTCTTCTAGAATTCTTTCCAAACAATGAGATAAAAATTAATATATCCATCTTTAGAAAACATTATTCCTAGATAAGATTTTGACATTTATCAACCATTAATTGATCACAAATTAATACTAGGAAAAAGTTCCAATATCTCACTTGAAATAATTAGATTATATGAAACAATGGATATCACAATTTGAATTAAATTAGAAAATAATAACAAATGTCATTTACAATCACAATAATTAAAATATTTTGCATTTATAATAAAATGCCGTCATGGCATAAAGGGATAACAAGGATTCTTAGCTTTCTCGTATAATAAATAACTAAAAGTAAATGAAAATTTCATAATTGATAATTCTAAAAACTATCTGTTGTCTAGCTATAGCTAGGTTTTTGCCATTATCACAAATAAAAAATAAAATCTCATAAACAGATAATTATTATTACAGAAAATATGATAAACTTATAAGATTACCATTTTTAAATATGTAAAAACAACTCTTAGCTTCCTGAGGAAAAGAAAATTCAAGTAGTAGAACTATGAATCAAAAAAGCTTCAACTTCTTTCACCTAACGTAGTTAACATTAATAGCAAGAGAAAACACAAGTAATCCAGATAATTAGGTCAAAAAATCATTTTCTGAATTTCTCAGACTGAGTAAAACATAAGCCAAAAGATTCTTGAACTAAAATGGAGAGTTTGAAAGTGCCATGGTTCTTAAGCCAGAGAATGTTGTTTTTTTCTTGAACACCACTGATTTCTAACAAAACACTTAAGCCTCTGTGAGAATATTTTAAATGTACACTTTTAAATCAATGGAAATTTGTTTCTTTGAACCTCACTTTTTAAAAAATAAACTGTCTGTTACGTTCATTCATTTGATTGTGGTAAACATTTCACAACATGTATATATATCAAAACATCATGCATATATCTGAAATATATATAATTTTTATTTGTCAATAAGGTATTGAAGTATAATTAACAAATAATACTGGGGGGAGGCAGTCTATCCTTAAACAATATCCTACATTAGCAAAGTTTTTCTGCCCAGATTTTCCCACATTCCTCTTTGCCTCCACTTTCCTTCCTTGGGGATAAAAATGACCCTTTCTAAAAAAACTTTAATGGGTATATCAGTGCTATTAATTCCTATTAACACCTTCATCTCTCAATTCTTTGAATTCCTCTCTTTCTGTTATCTTATCCACCACCTTTCTCTCAGCCACTCACCCCCACCTCAAATGGTCATATCCTGAGACTTTGTCAATAACAATAACCAAAGTCATTCCATAATCTCACTTTCAAACACCCCACTCTTCTACCACTATACACCTGTCTTCCTGGCTCGCTCCTTTCACAGTTTCAATAATCCTCAGACTCCACTAAAACCTGCAATCTCTTAATTTGACCACCTTTACACAGTCATTCACCATCTTCCTATTGTAATTTCTCAAATCCCTTGGCCTTTACTTGGTTTGTCATACTAGTGTAGCAAAACCCCAATCCTGGTTAAATGAAAGTCACCACCTATTGGAGGCCTGTATCTTTAAGTGCACATGTGACTAGAGAAAACACACACAACTATGCTGATTGACCTCAACAGAACTTCATGATCCCTAACCTCAAGTGAACCTTCAATGCTACCTAGCTGTCATACTCCATTCTCCGGAACCTTCACTCTTTTACTCTCCCAAACTACTATTTTGCCTATCCTCTTATAATTCTTTAAAACTCCAAAATTTGTTCCCTCAACTTTTCTTG
Organism: Hipposideros armiger; assembly: GCF_001890085.2. NCBI lineage: Eukaryota > Metazoa > Chordata > Mammalia > Chiroptera > Hipposideridae > Hipposideros > Hipposideros armiger. The sequence continues at coordinate 1,474,219 of NW_017731796.1, forward strand.
CAACTATTTCACTAAGAAAATGGAAAAAATCAGAAGAGTATCCAAAGCTTTCCAATACCACACCTTCCCCAGACCTGTGTCCCTGTACTCTGCTCTCTCTCCTGTTACTGTGGATGACACTTCCATTTACCAAGCAAAAACCAATCCTTAATCCTTTCATCTCTACACTAGATTCATATGGTGTTCACTAACCAGTGATAGTGCTCTAGCAATTCTTCATTACTTTCCTGTAACATAGACTTTTTGCATTCCAACAGCATATGAACATGCTAGTTTGTCTCATCTTAAAATTAAAAAACAAAAAAACCACTATTTTTATCCACTTCCTCCAGGTACTGATCCATTTTTCTCTTCCACTGTATAACAAAATTCCTCAAAAGAGGTGACCATCTTTACTCTCTCCTATCCTGTCTTCTCATTCATTCTCAAATGTGTTCCAGTATGGCTTTTTCCACTACTAACTGAAACTGCTTCATAAAGTCACCAATGACCTCTGTGCTGTTAACTCCAGTGATCAATTTCCAGGCCTCACTTACTTTCATGTGTCATAGGTACTCCTTCGAAAGGCTGTGGAGTAGAGTGTGGGAATGGAGTCAATGGAATTGTAATAGGTAAGTATGAAATTGGGGGTGGGAAGGCAGTGGATGGGGGAGGGGGGTTGTTACTTTGTGAGGGGGGGAAAGGATAACCATTGCATTGTTCTGTACACCTGAAACTAATAATAATAAAAAATAAAAATAAATTTAAAAAGGCTGCCTTCACTTGGCTTCTAGGCTTTGCTTGTCTTCACGCTCTGCAGGTTTTCCACTATTCCCTAGCAGCTCCTTCTTGGTGCCCTTTCCTGGTACCTCCTCTTCATCTCAACATCTTAATGTTAAAGTGTCCCAGCGTTCAGTCTTTGGATCACTTCCCTCTTTTGTTAACACTCACTCCCTTGGTGATATTCAATCTCATAGCTTTAAATACCACCTATAGTTTAATAATTCTCAAATTTTTATCTGTATGCCTGGCCTTTCCCCTGAACTCCAGATTCATATATCCCAAATCCTTCCCTACCTTGCAACTTCGGTTGTCTGACATCTCATATTTAACACATCTAAAACTGAAAGCCTTACATTGTCCTCTCAAGATGTTCTGTCTCCCCCTTCTCAGTTGACAGTTATTCCATCCTTCCAGGAGCTCAAGTTGACATACTTAGAAGTACCCTTGCCTCCTCACTTTCTCTTACACTTTATTACAGTCTGTCAGCAAATCTTGTTGTTTCCACTGCAAAACATGTCCAGAATCTAACCACTTCTCAACACCTCCACCACTACACCCCTAGTGCAATCCATCTTTTCCTGTCACCTTTTTTTTTTTCTTATTCAAAGAGTTTTGTTACTACTTCAGCCTTTGGCCTCTATAGTCTATTTTCAACCCAGAGGCCAGAGTAATTCCATTAAAATATTAGACGAATTTTGCTCAAAAACCTCCAAAGTATCCCTTACTTATTCCCAGGAAAAGTTAAAATCCTTATAACGGCTTACAAAGCTTCACCCTAACTGTTCTCCTCTTACTTCCCTGACCTCATGTCCAACTACTCCCCCCATTAATAACTGTTATAAACTGGCTTCTTGCTGATCTGCAAAATCATCAGTCCTATCTCAGGATCTACCTAGAGAGCTTTTTCCCCAGATACCCCGCCCCCACAAAGAATGTGAATTCCACGAGGGCAGGGACTTTCTGCTTTTTTTCTTGGTTATATCCCCAACATATAGAATAGCAGCACATATTAAGCACTACTTCTTAATGAATGCCTCTTGTTCATGTGGACTCCTTAGCCTAGAATAACTTTTCTCTCCTTTATTTAGTTACTGAAATCTGACTAAAATACCATCTTATCTGTAAAACTTTGTCTATTATCCCAAATTACACTCCTTCCTCTAAATTATGGTAGACATTAGTCTGTACTTCTATTACACAAAAATAAAGAAATGAATGTTGTGAATATGAATATCAAAGAGACAATATGAAAAATTATTATTTATCCAAATCAAAAAATATAAGAGGCTTCCAGTTAAGATGGTGCTGAGTTCACACTTTATATCATCCCCATCCAAACATATAAGATAGCAAAGACAGATTTTTAAAAAACTTTTTGAATTTAAAAAATTGCTAAAATTATTAATGTGTTGTTTTTATTATAAGCAAGCCTATGATAGGCAAGTTAGTAATATGCATAAAAATTTTAAAGTACAATAAATTTCTCTGTGGTCCTTAATTAAGGACAATATCTTCAACCTAAAATTCTAGATGCAACTAAACTATCACACAAGGGTATGAAGAAAATAGAGTTATTTTCATACATATAAGAGATGAGCAGTGCCACAATTAAGGCAATATTATACCAAACACCAAAGGGAAGTTGCGAAAATCAGTAACTTCAAAAAGAAAATGTGCTTGAAGCCAGTTTTTGAAGGTGTTAACCTGCTGCTGCCTTCTCAGACAACCAGTGCTCTGACAATAGTCTTATTCTATAGCTCCCTCCTCCCCCGCAAAAAAGTGCTCATTTTTTATTTCTATATTTAAATTTAAACTTACTTTTTTCATGCTGCTATCTGACCAACCTTCCATCCACAACACCTGGCATTTCTTATGCAGTGCTGGATTACTCTCACAGTTAATTATGAAGTTTAAATTTGCACAATCCATTATTAAGACAATATGCAAGTTTTGTTGAATTCCTAACAAAAAGAAAATAAAATTATAATTATGGAATATTATAACAATAATAATTTTGGTAACCTATAAATGGTCCAATTTATCAGATTAAAATTCTTAAATGAAATAGTAGGAGCTATTTATTAAAAAGAACAAGCTATGAAACAATATTACGGTATGATTTTCATTTTGCTTAAAATATATTTGTGTTTATGTGTATGTGTGCATACTAACAAAAAATATTCAGAAGGACATTCATGAGGAAGATAAGTGTATATACTACATTGCTATTTTGTATGTTATTTTCAAATGTGATACTGGATTCAATTTTATAGCTATTCTTTCAAAAGTTTTTATTTCAATGTTCACACGCAAAATTATCTTTGGTTTTCTTATAGGGGAAATATATTTTCTTTGTGTCAGTATCAATGTTATATTCCTTTCATAAAAAGGAATTTGGAAACTTCCTTTATTGTCTATGTTCTGAAAAGTTTAAAGTAGCGTTGAGATGATGTTTCTTAAAGGTGTGGTAGAATTTCCTTGTAAACTTGAAGGAGAGAGAAGGGAAGAAAGCTCTTTAACAACTTTCTCTATTTCATCAATAATGTTCTTTGAAAAAAAAAAAAGAAAATAAGTGTAGTGGTAATGTCTGGGTGGTGTTATTATTTATTTATTTTTTACTTACTCAATTTTAGATATCTACAGTGCACATAAAACTGTTTCTGTGTAATAATAACAAGGTATTTCATTTAAAAAAAATCTATAGAGTCTGGCACACTCCAAACAGATCATTAATTCTCTAAGACAGGAGGTGTAAGTACCAATTTTACCACATGAAAACAAAGGCAGCAAAGTAAGTGTTCCCAAGAACACCACCACACTTTCATGCTCCCCTTTTGCTAAAATTTTACTAACATGTTTTTATTATAGATTAGCCTTTAGCATACTTACACATTATTTTCTGAAAGCTCCACAAAAAAGAAGTATAAATTAACTGGACTCAAAATTTAAGATATCTTTGCAATCTATAGAAAATAAGGCAAATTAAATAATATGTATTTCACATGAACCAGGGTTTGAATTGATTAATGAATTATATGTCACTTACTATATGAGAAGTAATTGAAAACTGGTCCAAAAAAACCATCCTGTGAAGCCTGATCTTTAAGCGGCAACAGCAAGGGCTCTAATTCTTCAAGAGTATAGAGTCCAGGAACTTCACCTACAGAAGAGTGTTACATTTCTTTTGAATTTTAGCTGCAATATACTAATTCAGAACTTGTTTTACACACAGAATGTTTTCTTTTTCTATTTTTGTATTAAACAATCTGCCCTTATTCAATCTTGGTTTCTTAAAATACACAAACACTATCACCTGTATATTACTCACAAATCTACATCTGTGCCTTCATATGATAAAATTCAAATGCCTAAGCAAGCCATTCAAGACAGTTCATAATATGCATTTATCTGCCTTTCTAGGTTCTTCTTCAACCCTCAGTCACAGACCTTGTATCCTAGCTTCAATGAATTTCTTGTGTTCCATAAATATAACGAAACACTCCCTCTTCCTGGAGTATTTACCCATAGTCTTCCTCTGCCTTATCTTCCCCCCAAATTACTGTTTCTCCTTCAAGATGCTACTTTGCCAACTGCTATGCCCATGAGCTTTTCCTGACTACCCATATGCTAGGTAAAGGACTCTTTTTCACATAACCTTCAAATATATCACTGTCTAGCATTTATCACGTATTTAATAATCTAATGCCTCCCCATTAGATTCTGAAATCCCAGAAGACAAATATTTGATCATGTTCAGTATTAACCCTAGGGCATTCTTAGCAAAGTATCTGGACATTAATATTTGTTAGATAAATAAATGAATGAATGAATGAATGAATGAACAAACTTTTATTAGATATCAGGAGAACTACTCCATGGATTGCTAATATGTAACAAAATGGTGAAAGGCAAATAAATCAAAGTTGATTAAGACTACAAGCATTTGATAGAGGGACTGAACCATGTCTTTCTTGTTTACAGTATAAATCCAGTATTTAGAATTGGGTCTGGCACATAACAGGTGTTTAATAAGTATCTGTTAAACCAATATATTTATAGTTCATAAGAAACTATAACATTAAGTGAAAATTCTTTTGCTAATCCAAAGCACTGCATTCATATAGGGCCAATCACAATTTGATCCCTATTTTTTTTTAGGCTCAACTGAGAGGTATCAGACCACTTACCATTCCCCAAGCTTGTACATATTCAAATACATGCACACATATACAAGTGTCTGCTCTATTTCTTTCTAAGTTGCAGCCATACCAAGATACTTTTGATTCTGTAAGTTCCATAAAGAAAGCTGGCTCTATTTACATATTATACAATATAGGGAATAAGAATTTGATATAGAAAAAAGAGACAAAGGCCTATTGAGTACTTTCCCTGTATTTTTTAAATACATTTTTTTGCCAAAAATATTGGCAAAATTTAACTTTGTCAAAATTTAACTTTACTTATGATTTTTCCAGTTATATCTTGATAATAAAGACCAATTTATGTTAAGATAAAAACAATAATTACTGGGTTAATGTTTATTGGGATATTTGCTTTCACAAAACAAACGAACAAAAAACCCAATACTGTAGAGCTGGTCTATTTCCTCAGCCAAAATGAACAAGGTCTCCATCTAGTGACAACTTAAGCAATATTCAAGAATAAGAATGTGCACCTTAAAAATTAAAAGAGGTTATTCTATAAAAAGGCCACGAACACTTCAAGCTTGCTCAAGACCTACTGTTTTCACTGTTCCATTACCCTTCAACTCTTTAACAGAAATTGACAACACTTGGCTAACTAGATTCCTGGTTTGTACTTCTCACTTGGGCATTAAAGTATAGATACCTCATATTATAAATTAAATGTTTTCTTCAACCAAAACTGTTAAATTCTGAAGAAAAGAATGTTTTATCCAAAGTCTACATCGCATGATACAAAACAAGTATTTATTGGCCAGCCAAGTGGCTCAGTTGGTTTTAAGAGCTTGCTCAAGAGTGCGAGCTCTGAGCAACAGCAGTTCGAGTCCCAGCCCAAGCTGAGTTGAACTCGGGTTTCCACAACCCATAGAGTTAAAACTAGCTTTTAACAAGATTTATTTTGTGCTTAAGTAACAAAATACTCTTGGTCTAAATTGAAAACTACGCCACCAACACCAATTCTACGAACAGTGATTGCTCATTATAAAGAGATTCAAATAAATTTCATAAATTCTTCAGAAAAGAAAGAAATATGAGAAACTGCAGGTATCCTTCTCAGGAAACCATTGAAAAAGTCAGATGGCTCCAGATACAACAGAAGTACACCATGATTTGTGATATATGAGATCTTATATATCTGGGAATATCTGGATTCATATGTCCATAGTAAGGCCATACCATAATTATTCAACCATTCCAGTAGTGATGGACAGTGAGATTGTATCAAAATTTGTATTGCAAATTATATTACATATTTCTTACATACTAGTCATTTTATTTCTGTGGGTTAAATTTCTACAGATAATGGAATTGTTATATCAAAGGACAAGGCACCTTTTTTAAATAAGTACTGGTTGATAACTTTCCCAAAGGGTTATAACAGATAACAGTCCCACCAAAAGTGAATATGAGGACCAATTTTTCAGTATATGCCCCAGTATTCAATATTAATAATAATTTGTACATGATTCTTCAATCTTGGATTTATAAAAACAAACTTCTCAATTGTCCTGATGTAAGCATGTTTCAGTACTTTTATTTTCTTTGAAAAGAAACCATTCAACTGACCTGAAGACAAAAGGCTATTGATCATCTCCAAAAATGTGGGATATACAAACTGGTAATCCTCAAGAAGGAAAACTACCTGCTGTGCTTCAATACCTGCAAGATGCAGCACCTGCACGATAAGAAAATATTTTGGTACCTATTCAATATTTTTGCCACAGTTAAAAACTTTCATTCTGTATGTAAACTAAGCCACGTTATTTATTTATTTATTTATTTTGGGGTAATCAAAATTAAAAATCAAATGTTAGCTATATAGCTTGGAAAGTAAATCCAGTCCATAAACAAATACTATTTGGGGAAAATCTTAATTATTTTACAGCTAGGACAGTAAACTATAAGTTAGAAGATCATTTTTATATATGCCCATATATGTCCTACATAAATTCCTTCCTTTTGTTTATTTCATGTCCATCTAACACTCCATTCTGGAATACCTGAAAGTTAGAAATATTAATAGGAAGGAATCTTTTTCCTACCTGTACATAAAAATATAATTTTCTAATAATCATGGGGAAAATAATCAAAATTTAAAAAAGACTGTATATTTGTATATCTGAGGCTAAAGGGGCCTTTACAGGCTTTCAGAATAATTGTGATTTAAAACCAAATAAAGCAAAAGGTTGTGAATAACTCACATGTTTGAGATCATTTTTGAACTGCTTCAGTTCATATCCTCTGGAAATCTTTGGAGAAAACAGCATTGCTCCATGCATATGACTGACTAAAGAAGTGATGGTGCGACGACCCACTCCACTGCGTCCTGCTAACAGAAGTGAACCTCCAGGAAAACTCAGCACTCTATCTATCCTAGATATATACTCCAGGACTTCTTGGAAAAGTAAGATATCTAAATTCTGGTTATCTCGTCCATAATGAATAAGACCCTTTTTAAAAAAAATCACAAAGAATATTTAACAATTAGTATCAGCCCCAATTACATAATAAAAATGTTAATTAAATATAATAGATTAAGATATTAACTTTTGATACACTCTAGAAAAGGGGTCATATAACTACATGTCATCTCACACGCTACATTTTATCTATCCAGGAATCCAGCTTTATAACACTTTCTAAAGAAAAACTTATATGATGTCAAAGAAGTTCAAGGGTTTGCAATACTCACTTTTGGACATCATTACTAACGAGTAGTAAAAAGCAGTATGAGGTAGTAAGTTAATTCTAAAAACTTCAAAAGCTCTCAAATTTCACCATTTGTAACAAATCAAGCCACAATGCTCATAAACAATGCCAAAACTCTAGAAACTTAGTGCCTAAAAATATTTTGTGAACTCTTGTTCTTACACACTGCTTGGAAATGAATCAAAAGCCCACACACAGGTGGTATAATGCCCAGTCAGGAACTAAACTAAATTAGAAGAGAGAGAAGAAACTAGACTTCACATACCTAATAACTTTGAACATTTCCAAACTTTGCAATATCCATACCAGGCAAATCAATATATTTACCAGACTGTGAAAATTGTTTCTTGATAGATAAAATCCACACTAACTTCCAACATAAATATTAATTCTCAAAGCAGTTATATACTATTGTTTCTTCTTTTTTTATTAAACTTAAAAAAAAAATACTCTAGGATGGTGCTACCAAAGTTTCAGTGAACTAACAGCATCAACATCTTCTGGGAGCCTGTTAGAAATTCAGGTTCTTGGAGCCCCTTTACTGATCAGACTTCTGCAGGATGAAATGCAGGAATCAGCATAGTTTCTGGTTCTAGACGTGATTCTGATGCTCACCAAAGTTTGACACCACAGCTCTCGGATGTTTTCCCAATTAACATTGAGCCTCATTAATATTTCCAACATCAGATACCTTCTCCCATGTTGGGAGCCATGAGAGCTGTTTGTTACTTGCTGCAGCCTTGAGAGCTGCTTGCTACTTGATACTTTTTGCAGCCTAGGCAAATGCTTGTGCAGACCCTGATAGTCTGGTGAGAACAGCAAGTTCTTGAGAACAAGGAACCAAGCGCAGTTACAGCCTTGAGAAAGTATACTTAGTATAACTGCTTAGCTAACCGGAGGCTTGGCTTATCTAAGAGGGACAGAGAGTGATATTGTTAATTGTATGATCTAATACTTTGTACGCACGCAGTGCCTCCCTTAAATATGCTGTGTAAAATAAACTCGGTGCTTCAGTATTTACTGGAGTCCTCCTGGTAACTCTCTCTCTTCTGTCTCTTTTTTAATCCTAGCGCCCCCCACACTCCCTCAGGACTGTTCAACATATCGGCTGGCTCCAATACTCCCAACATATATCTTAACAATTTCACACATATCTGTGTAACTGCATGTGCATCTAATTAGATCTGCCACAAAGAACTAAAGTCTAAAAGATAAGACCCAAATTTGTCTTTTCTATATTCTTTTACTCCATGCCCTCAAAAAGCTTGCAATAAATATTCTAAAAATTGACTATAATCATTAACCAAATCCAAATCCAAATTCATGATTCATATTATACCTTTCTAATAACATCCTTGAGATCTGCAGAATTTAGTTTTCCAAGTGGTTTTCCATGTGGAGGCAGCAGTTGTCCTGGGGCTGCCCTTGTTCCTGAGTCATGCCGGGCTCCCCATGTAACATAGAAACTATCTGTAGAAATAAAAGATATTTTGTTTTATAATTGTTATTTGTAATGAAAGCATCAGTAAATACTTTGCTTACTAAATCATTTTTAAATTAATCAGTCGAAATAAGATCATCCCCAGAAAGGCAAGGATAAATTACTTTAAAGTGTGCCTTAGAAGATCGGTAAGATCAGTGAAGATACAAAGACTTAAATTGCTATATCAGACTCTACCTGAAAACTAACGGATGGGATCCTGATTTTATGTTTGCACCTTACTTCTCTTTCCTTCCCACAAAACGGCTTCCTTCTAACTCTCTTTCCCCAATTATTAACCCCTTCTATGCATTTGTCCCATTTTCCTTCACCTGCAGAATCACCATATAAAATTTATAGATTGAAAATAACATATAAAATTGGCAAATAAAATAAAATAATCTCAAACTCTCCTTGAGAAACAATATATATTAATTCCACCAAGAGCCTAAAATTCTAAAACAGAAAAAATAAAATAACCAAATTTTAGTTAGAAAACAAAAATCCCACAAACCTCCCTGAAATTTATCGATAGCAGTGTTCCTGTTACCACACAAGGAAAATCTGTTCCACACTCTGTTGCACTTTCCCCTCTCAATTCCTATGGGAGACCGTTCCATCAAGCATCCTCCCTGTCCCATGCCCAGCTCAACAACAGCCTTCCCTTCCCGAGACCCAAGTAACTTCATGATCCTTCCCTCTCCTTCACCATCACAGGACTTAGATTATCTTCTCATTATCTTTCTTCCATTATCTTCTATCTTTGGAAACCACTATAGCAAAATTCTTGTTTGGGAACAACAATATTGCCCTAATCGCCAAATCCAAATCTTTTTTGTAGTCATTACCCCATCATGACTGTGTGTGTTTCCTTATTGGAGCTTTTTTCCTTGGATTTATATGACCAAACTCACCAAGTCACAACCACTTCTTTTCAGTTTTTGGTTTATCCATTATATGTTTCTTTTCCCTGCGATCAAATTCAGACTTCTGTTCTTTAATTCTAAACACTCCTTTGAATTATTGAATCTTATTCTGAGGATTAAATTATCAACTAGTTATATACCAAAAAACCCATTCAGTACTTATACCTAGGCAAGTCTCCCAAGCTCTAGCTTAGTCCCATTATTTCCAATTGCTTAATTCATGCATTCATTCATTAAACACTTATTTATCACACACTTGTATTTAAACATTGTACTTTCTGTTAGAGATAAGTACTGAATAAGACAAACACGACTGCCACCTTCATAGAGCTGATAAACTTTATGCAGAGTCCCAAGACATTCAAAAAGCTTACAAACATTCAAATACATGTATAATATTTTTATTTAGATCTCATCATTTCTCTTTATTTACACCTCATCATTTCTCACCTGGACTATTGCAGTAGCCTCCTAACTTGTATCCCTGTGACAAGTCTCTGCCCCCTCAATTATATCCCCACAGCTACTAGAGTAACACACACAAAAACAAAATCCGATTGTTCCACACCACTCTGATATCACATATAGCTTCCCACTGCCACAAACAAACAAATGCCATAGTCCTAATCAAGACCCTTTGCAATCTGGCTCCACTGACTGCTTGATCTCCTGTCTCCCTCTCTGCTTCGCTACATGCTCCAGCTTTCTCAAGCCTTTGTTCTTCACATGTTCTGTTTCCTTTGTCTGGAATGCCCTTCCCCTCTTCTTCACTTAGTATTTTCAGCCTTTAAGATATAGTTGAGGGCCGGCCAAGTGGCGCATTGGTTAAGAGCTGGCTTGGGACGCCAGAGGGCCCCAGTTTGAATCCCACATATGAGGGCCAGTGACACTGCCCCCTACAGCCATCCAGAAGCCGGCAACTGATCTGCCTCACCTGAGAAGAGCGCAATGATGGTGCCAACTTGGGCCAGTGAAGCAATGTCCCCCACAACTAGACTGAAGAACAAAAGGACAGCAACTTGTCTGTTCCCCTTCCCCCAATTCCCCAGCGCTGTTCCCATCCCCCAATTCCCCAATAAAAATCTTAAAAAAAAAAAAAGATACAGTTGAAGTCTCTGTAATTGCTCAAAAAAATTAAAATCGTAGGTGTTAATCTAACAAAATAGGTACAGGACTTGTATGCTAAAAACTACACAAAACCAATGAAAGAAAACAAAGACTATTTAATAAATAAACAAATATATTATGTTCATGGATTGGAAGACTCAAATAATAATGATGTCAATTCTCCCCAAACCAATATATGGAGTTAATGCAATTCCTAACAAAATCTTAGCAATTTGTTTCTACATATAAACAAGATTATCCTAAAACTTATATGGAAAAGCAAAGAAACTGAAATAGCTAAGACTATTTTGAAAAAGAATAAAGCAGGAGGAATCAATATATCCATTTTCAAGACTTATTACATAGCTACAGTAATCAAAACAGTGTGGTATTGGCAGAAGGACAGACATACACATCAATGAAACAGAATAGAGTACCCAGAAATAGGCCAACAAAACTAATTTTTGACAAAGGTGCAAAAGCAATTCAAGGCAGAAAGGTAGCCTTTTCAAGAAATGGTAGTAGAGCAAGCAGACATCCGTAGTCTAACAAATAAATAAACCTTCATCTAAATTTCACTCTTTATATAGAAATTAACTCAAAACAGGACCATGAATTAAAACATGAAATTACGAAACTTTTAGGGGAAAAAAACCTTCAAAATCTAGGACTAGAAAGAGTTCTTAAACTTGACTCCAAAAGATCCTTAAAAATAAAAATTAATGAGTTGGACTTCGTAAATTATTAAAACTTTTTTTATCTGTGAAAGACCCTATAAGAGAATGAAAAGACAAGATACAGGGTTGGAGAAAATATTTGCAAGCCACATATTTGACAAAGGACCAGTATCTAGAATAAATATAAATAACTCTCAAAACTCAAAAGTAAAAAAATAAACAATCCAATTGAAAAATGGACAAAAAAAGATGAAGAGACATTTCATTGAAAAGGAAATACAGATGGCAAATGGGCCCATGGAAATATTTTCAACTTCATTAGCTGTCAGCAAAATGCATATTAAAACCACAATGACATCAATACACACTAATCAGAATGGCTAAAATAAAAAAGTGACAAAACCAAATGCTGGCAAGGATGCAGAGCAATTCCATCACTCATATATCACTGATGTGAATATAAAATGATAAAGCCACTAGAAAACAGCATGGCAGTTTAAAAAACAACAACAACAACAAAAAAACAAATTACATACAACCCTACAAGTGCACTCCTGAACATTTATCCTAGAGAGATAAATATGTATGTTCACACAAAAACCTGTACATGAATGCTTATCACAGCTTTCCTCCTAATAGGCACAAACTGAAAATGACCCAGATGTCCTTCAACAAGTAAATGGTTAAAACAATGGTAGTTCTTCCAAATATCCACTCAGCAATAGAAAGGAACAAACTACTGAAACACGCAACAATCTGCATATATCTCCAGAGAATTATTATGAGTGAAAACAAGATTTTTGAAATGGCAGAATTAAATACAGAATAAATTGGTGGTTTCCAGGGGATGAAAGGGGAGTGGGTGTGGCCACGAAAGGGCAACAGGACAGATCTTTGTGGTGATGTCCTGTGTCCTAAGTGTGTTAAAGTCAGTACAACCCGGTGATGATGTTGTACTAACATAATGTGCCAGGTGTTCCCACTGGGGGAAACCAAGTACAAGGCGTGTGTGCTCTCTCTGCATTCATTCTTACAACTGTATGTGAATCTACAATTATCTCAAAATAAAAAATTTATTTTTAAAAGTTTCAAAGTAACTTCCTCAAAAAAGAATTAGTCTCTTCTTCTCTACATCCCTAATATCTAGCATTTACAAACCAAATATATTCAGAAAAGTTGTATTAATTGTAAAACACTTCATGCTCTATTGTAATTACCAGTTTCACATCTACTGGCACCCATCTTTATGGCATCTAAACACACAAGCTGTAGTGATCACTGCAAGCGAGAGCTTTCCTATCTGTATCTGCCATTAGTTTACAAGTTTCTTGAGCAAAAGAATGTATCTACTTTAAATCTCTAAAATTAAATTTTTCTTAATAAGTTAATATTTCACTATATGAAAATCCTATAGCCTATATCTAACATATAGCAAGCCTGTATATTTTTAAAAAATACAACCCTTCATTTAAAAACAAAATACTGAGTGGAAAAAGGCATTTATTGGGTCCTACACAGGAGACTCTGAAAGATAGTAAACTCTAGATGATTCAGATATCCGATAAGACACTGATACTATCTAATGCCCCCAAAATATGCCACTTTCTTTGCAAGAAAAAACACTATTAACTCAATTTTCAGACTGAGAAAGATGGCACCATTTAAGACCAAAGCCTCTCCACACTAAACCATTAAACTACAGTCCACAGTGACATAAACCCTCACTCAAAATCAAGCCAACTCTACTATTATCAGGCTTCTCTAAGATTTCATCCTACCTTAGGTTCTCTTGAAATCATTTCCTGATTCCAAAACTCAAGCAGCACCTAGAAAATTACTTCTATCGATTTCAACATTCTTTCACCTTCGAGATTCCTTTGGTTTATGTAATTATGACCCTGGGACCAATATCAAATCTAAAAATGCACCATATATAGAATGCATTATATGAAATATTTTTGAAGCCTAGCTTTACACTCTAATACAACAGAAATTCATTTTGTAGCTTGAAAGCAGTTTTATTAGGAAATATTTCCATAATATGGTCCTCTTTTATCAAAAGCCCTTTTACCATGATGATTTTCATCACATGCATTACTTCCACAGCAGTTTTCAAAATGCAAATTTGTTGGTAAGCACTAATAATTACAAATGCTACACAGCTGCTTTGACTGAATGTTGTCATGCTTTGTTTATCAAACTGTGAGTGAAGCTGTTAAGAATCTGTAAGAAGTTCTGTGCTAATGGCATTATGAGCAGTGACAGGAATGAGAATGGTCACTACTCTCAAGAAATATTCATTATAACTGACTAGAGAGTTTCACAATAATCTTTAAGTTTCATACATATATAACCATTTAAAAACTTTATTAGTAAAAATCTTTCAGGAAATACAATTTTGAATTGCAAATGTTATACACTATGGCCCAAACCCCTTTTTGTCCAAGAAAACAATTATTGTCATATTTTGTTTGGAACATAATTACTGAAATCTAACAAAAAAGACAGAGCAGCCCCTTACAGTAAAAATAACATTAAAATTATCCAAAGTTTTGATTTGTTTTAACATATAAAATTATGCTACTAGTATGAAAAATAATTTTAAAGTTATCATAACACTTATATATTTATATAAACTCTCTAACTATATTACCTGCCATATTGTCTAATATATCTGAGCCCCAATCTCCTTGAAACACCGATGTTAAAATGCTGTCAAATAAATGAAGTTCCTTTGCACCAACAATTTTGTCACGAAACAAGCGCCGTGCTTCATACGCTACAATTTCTAATACATAATCTAGTGGATGTTTTGAAGATCCTAAAAAAGGAAAAATTTTCTTTAATTGCAATAAAATTCAAATAATTTGAAACTGGTCAGTTTCAACATAATATTAGAAAAAAACAGAGAATGAGAATCTACATACCATAATTTTGGCATCAGATAAATAGAAGAAAAGAGAAAAAAAGTTTAAATGTATTTTGTTAATGAGTTGTTAATTTTTTTTGATTATTTAAAGCATACACTGAACACTATTATCTCTAGTTGATCAATAAAAACATCAATCCCAAAAACATATTAAACATGCTTTGGCTACAAAGAATAATAACTTCATTTTTACCAAAATCATGTTTTAATTGTGTGAATCATAAATAGTTTAGATAAGAAAGCATAATAAACAATTTAATATTAATGTTTAAATTTAATGTTACTTTTCTTACAGTTTTTAAAATACCATAGTTACAATACTCATTTAATATATGTATTACAAACAATATATAACATAAATGTATACACATAAACACAGATACACTGTGGCATTCTAAAGAAAGATTAAGTGATTTGAACTCAGGAAAGCAAAACTTACCTCCTTCTAAATCATATCTGAATAAGCCAAGAACCCACTGGGTAAGAATACAGGGAGTAAAGAAATAGTGACTATAATCATCAACTGTAAATTTGGCTCGCACCTGAAAAATGAAATACAGTAAATGACCTGTCTATTTTCTTAAATATATAATCATGCTATAAAATTTTCAGTCACCTTAGACTCACAGGAATGCCAATTTCTACCAGTAGGTGGAACTGCATTTCAAAGTATGTTATTAATTACCTTAGTTATTGTGTATTTAATATTTTATGTAGTTAAAATCTAAGAGGGGTTGTTCATAGTCTTCAACAAACTGCCAAAGGTTGTCCATGGCAAAAAATAAAATAAAATAAAAGGTTAAAAAGTAGTGCTAAAGAAAGAAATTCAAACCTCAGCTTTATAAAATAGTGGTCGCAATTGCAAGGCAATCACAGGTTTAGGTAAAACCCATTTCCTAATGTTGGGAACCACAGAGCTATCTTATATTCAAGGAGCTACTGAATTTTAACAGAATCCAAGTGTCGCTCCTCAAATATGTAACCAGTAAAGAGTCTGCCCCTTCATCTCTATGGACGAAGCCATTGTTTATGCGGGCCTTGATCACTGGACATTTGAACTAATTAAGAAAAATATATATAAGGAATTTCTTGCTCTCTAACTTATCTTTCCCCATGTCTACTCCAATACTATAAAAAGCATCTTCCACAAACACTTGCATAACTTTCACATGATATTCCCTTTACCTAGGAAGACCTTTCATCTCCAGCCACTTCGTGAATTTCTATTTATTTTTCAAATTTCAGATCACATTTCCCCTCTCCTTAACAACTACCACACACAACAGTTACTCCCACTTCAGTTTTCTCTGTAACTTGTACATACTGTCATTATACTTATCACAATGTATTAATAGTTTACTTACATGACTAGGTCCCTCATTAAACTAATATTCTAAAGAATAGGAGACTCAGTCATCTTTGCATCCCTAGGACTAGCACTGGAAAGAGAAAGTACGCAGTAAGTGTCTTCTGGCATCCTTAATGCCTATTTTCAAGTATTGCCTCACTTTACCAAGAAAGAATATATTAGATATATCCTCACAGATAACAGAAAAGAAGTAAACATCA
Source organism: Hipposideros armiger (assembly GCF_001890085.2). NCBI lineage: Eukaryota > Metazoa > Chordata > Mammalia > Chiroptera > Hipposideridae > Hipposideros > Hipposideros armiger. Next base: position 1,490,580 of record NW_017731796.1, read on the forward strand.
AAGACTACTCTACAGTTTGAAGCCTGGAAGATAGAAACTAATATTGTAGAAGCCAGGAGAAAGATCTACAATAGTTTTGGAAAGAACTCTATTCTAAATATGTTAAATTTGAGCTGACAGAAGAATAACCATCTACCCACTGATTCACTCAGTCAATATTTAAATCTCAATTTGAAGCTGTGCCAGGGAATATAATAGTGAATGAAACATACAGAGCATTTGCCTTCACAGAGCTTACTCTCTAGTAAAAAGGTCTAGTGAACAACGGGAAAAGAAAGCCTGGCCATCAACACAGGACAGGGTTAAAGATAATACTTTGGAAATGATACAAATAGGCATGAAAACTACAATATACTGTAAATGAATTTATACCTGTTCATATACTTGTACCATAGATCCTGCTAAGAGATAAATTTTTGATGAAGAACCCCAAATGGAATGATTCTTCAGATTTTTATGTAGAACTGGTTCCAAATATGCTCCATAAATTGTCTGTAATTGCTCTCTTTCTGGGTAACTAAAAAGGGGCATATAAGAAAAAAGTTGAAGGAAATCAATATTCTAAATTATTATATACTTTAGTGTTAAGTTAGAGCAACGGTTTTCAAATTGTGCCATTCTGAGACCTAGAACCCCTAAGGTTTACCCAGGGGCTACGGTCCCTATTCTCATTTCAACCAAATTAGATCCCTAATTATCTGCTGTAAAATACTGAGAGTCCTAAAAAAGGATTCCCACAAAATTACTTTAAAAACATAATTGTTTGAAAAACCACTGATCTTTACAATAGGCAAAAATGAAAATTTTGCTTAAAAGCATTTTGAGTTATGTATATACCCTGTACATAAAGCAGTCATCCATCTCACAACTATAAAAGTAGAACTAATACAAAAAATAAAATCAAACTCTCCAAACTAAAATCTATCTCAATACAACTTAATTGGTGGCTGTAACATTTCTGAAAGAAGGTGAACAGGTGGTTACAATTGTCATGAAAACATAAAAACAAGATTTCATAACACAAAATGTAACAAAGGAAACAGTGCCATAGCCATAAAAGTCAAAAGTCCTGTAATGATTATGGACCATGGAGATGGATGGATGTATTCGGAGTAATGCTATCAGCCACTAACATAATGTAATTCTACTTTGTTCAGATTTAAATTCTCTTTTTAGTTACACTCATAAAATTTGATAGTATTTTTGTTTTATGAAATCCATAAAACATTAAATCTATAATAAAATCTACCATTCAGATTCCTGATATTGACATTTTAGAACAGACAATACAAAACAGTTGTATTTTATTTCTAGCACACAAAAAGTGCTAATTAAAGCCTTTATTATCCTAAATTATTGCCTATAGTTTGGGAACAGCAGGAAAAAAGCTAGAGCTTCAGTTTGACTATTTGTATGTTCTACAGTTTGAAGAAATATCATTAATGGATACCTTTACTAAAATGCAAATATATAAGATGTCTCCCTCAAAAAAAAAAAAAAAAGAAAGAAAGAAAAATTAAAGAATAAGTTACATACTCTATAGCACAAAGACGAACAATAGAAGTAAATCTGGTAGTAAGCTTATGTCTTCCCAGTCTTCCTCCAGCTGACATAGAAGCCACAATTTGAATGTTTTCTAAACCAACCCATTCCAAATTTTCATCATAAAATCCTTGATATGTCAATACCTATTTGAAAATAAATTTTAAAAGTAAAAGTTTAATGCTTAGGGTTTTCTAATCATGATATATTTTTGCACAAAATTCAATTGTTTCTAAATGCAATCATCTTCCTCTAACTCAAGAATTTACGATTAAAATATATTCTAAGTTCTTATATCATTGAAAAATACTACTGCGTAAGATTCCATGTTCAATTAATGTTAGCTGAATTATCCTCATTGTAAAAATACTTTTCTCTCTAATAAACATGAAAATCCAGGTGACAGTATAAATCCATCAGCAGTTATCCAAAAAAAGTGAAAAAAAAAGAAAAAGAAAAAGTCTGAGGGAAAAAATCTGATTCCTTTCTATAAATATTTTATTATATTCTGCAGTTATATATAAAAGTGAAATTTGAAGATATATAAGCATAATAAGCTCTAATTAAGAATTTAGAGTTTATAATGTGATGCATATCACATAAAAAAAAAAAAAAATCTTCCACACTGACTGAAAATGTATGGTCTCCAATACTTACATAGGCAAAGAGGGAGATTAATGGGCTAAAGCAGCCAGAAAGGGGCATGACTGGGGAAGTCTAACTGCTCTCCAAAGAATGCATACCTAAAAAAATGAAGCAAAAACTTCCCCAACTCCAGCACCATCCTCAGCTTCTGCTTTCCTCCATATTTTAGGAACATAGGATATGTAATAGGTATAGAGTAAAGGTTGTTTTCACTCTCCTGTCATTTATCAATTTGATGTATTACTAACTTCTAAAGGGAGGACAATCAAAGAAAGTAACTCTGGAACAAGAGTGAGATGCTACAAGAGTTTAATTTCCAGGACACATGCTAGGTAAAGCTGTCTCTAAGGAAGAAAGCAGATTTTCTATCTATAAGAAAAGTTAATGAAATTAAACTGGTTTCCAATTATTTCAAGACACTTCAAATAATAAGACTCACCTGTTGTAGGAAAGCTACCAAAGTACTGGTACCCCATTTATCAAGCTTGGGTAGGTTGATATCTTTTAAGTACAAAACAAGTCTTTCACAGTCTTTTGGTCTGTATACTCGCCCAGTATTAGTACTGATTACCATGCAAGTCTGGCTCAATTTCTGCAGGAGATGTTGAGATGTAGTTTGGGCACTACAATGAACTGTAGCAATTTGAGTGGACCGGAGCTGGGAAAAGGCATACCTGAGCAGCATCCTATGAAAAATGTATGACATATGACTTTCAAAATACAATCAATAAACTACTTTTAATATTCAATATAAAATTTCTATTTTATAAATATTTCAGTTTCTAAATTATGGGTGATGATATTAAGGAGAAGGTGGTAAACATGAATATGATTTCCATAAATATCAAGGTAATTTTCTAATCTTTAGGCTGGAAAAAAATAAATTCATATTTTACAGAAATCTTGGGATTCTTTCAGCAAAAACAAAAAAATAAAATCAAAGTTCACAGAAATAATTTT